>NC_056686.1:164039249-164411124 GCF_018350215.1 Panthera leo
AAAGCTTTCAGAGATGCCAGGCAGAACCTTCTCACACAAGATCTGCAAGAGTCTGTGCTCCAGGGCTGGGTGATGGGACAGACAGAGCAGGCAGGTGGTGGAAGGGGCAGCTGGGCTCAGACCAATCTCAACAGTCAAATGCTAGGGCTTTTTGGACCACAGTGCCCTCCCTGCACCACACGGCACAGAAGTTTTCACTAGGAAAAGACAAGCATTGGTTTCTTTCCCCCAAATCTAGATATAATGTGTAACCTTGACGATGTCAGGGTAATAGATACCATCAGTCTAATTCCAAGAATTTCACAGAGAACTGCCCTTGCACATAGGCAGTCAGCATTTGAAATCTTGTACCACAAAATCAAAAACCTGCAGTTAACAGAACGGAAGGAATCAACACACAGACAAAACTATTTTCAAAAGTAACAGAGTGAGTTCCCCAACGCTGGAAGTATTCAAGAATCACGTGGCCCAGATGTTACAGAGGGAATTCATACATCTAGGCGGTTCAACTAGATGGTTATCAATGGTATCCAAATCTAGACATGCACCAAGATGTAGCGAATTTTGGAAAAGTACATATTACCAGGCCCGATGCCATATGGTCAGATTCATTAGGTCTGGAATGGGACTTAAGGAGTCTGTAATTTTCAAAAAAATTGCAGCTATTCTAGTGCCCACCACCCCCAGCCCAGGACTGGGACTTTTTGCACAGGATAACTTCCGTGGCTCCTTTATACTGGAGAGGCTATGATCTCTTGCCGAGGCGATGGGCCTCATCTACCACATATTTACAGGTAGAAAAATGCCAGTGTAGATTGCTTGTCACTGGGGAATGGTTTTTACCCCCACACAATGCGGTGGTTTGCATATTTGCTGATGTTTCCCCCAAAAGCACGCGGGAATGAATCATTATTGAAACAATTTACTTTCAGTTAGTGCATGAATGCCTTCCCATGATGCTCTGATGCTTTGTTTGTCCTCCTATAAAAATTATTTATGACCCAAGTGTGATCTTTTAAATCAGAATACTTATTCCTGAAATCAAAGCTCTAGCATGCTAATGCAAGTAGAAACCTTGATAATTTTTCAAAGCCACGTTGAATATTCAAAAGCTGGAACTGAAGGAAAGGAGTTAACATTAATTAATATTTGAAGCAGTAAAATAAAAGCAACAGTGAAGCTAATTTTGCAGGACAATTAATCATGAGTCTTGCTAATTACACATGGGATTTTGCAAATGATTTTTTTCTCAGGTAGCAAAGTAAAAATGATAATCCGCTACCCATCAAAATCATTGGCTTCTCACCAATGTCCCCAGCAAGAGCAATTAGTGGGAACAGTAGAGCCCTGGTAATTGCATGTCAAGAGAGGAGAATGTGAGAATTTTAATTGCTCTAAATAAAGACCACTTGCTCATATGTACACCTGATTGTCCAAAACAACTCTGCAAGCTGGAGCAAGCGTGCCACCACCTCCAGGTGCCCACATAAAAATAACTCGGTGGAAGCAGTGTGCTCCCAGCCACCCATGCAGTTTCTGCAAGAAAATATCAATATGCCTTCACATTCTGAACTGCAGTGTCATCACTGGAATATAAGAACTACAAAAAAAAAAAAATCGCCCACTTGGGAAAATGTGCATATTCTTTATATTTGCCAAATATTTATTGCTGACATTTTTTTGAGGAACTTTAACTATCTACAAGGTGCCAAGGGCTTCAAATTTACTGAATTTTAGGATCACCAATAAAATGTTTTTAACAAGACATCTCAAGAGGGCATAAAATTAAAAATTACCATATTCATGAGTGTAAGCCTCTAAGATTGCAATGCTATAAACTGGATGTTTATAATTTGCTTGTGGCTTTCTTAATTAAAAACTGGTAATTAGAAACTCAAGTACTATTTTTATACTTCATCTTCTACACTTTCCATGCTACTGTTACTTTTCAGTTTAATATATGTACACATGGATGCACACAATTGCAAATGATCAATAATATTTAACTGTGTGTCTAAAACCTAAATGATGATGGATACATTTAAATATTGCTTTCCAAGAGATTATTATTCCAATGGCCATGTCGTGGCTTAAACATTTAGTTTAAACAAGACAGCTACCATTTCTTGCTCTTCCAAACATGCATCATTTACTCTCATTTTTAAGCCGAATTGCTGAATTGCCTTCCAAGTAGCACTGGTATCTATTGTCTGCATGCCTAGCCTTGCATCTTTAAGTACACCATATCGAGTACACCACGCACTTCCTGCCATTAGCTTTGTTGGCTGGGCATTCAGCTCGGAGCAGTAACCTTAGCTTACCGCCATACCTTCTTTGCACCTCCAAAATTGTACACATGGTTTACTACACCAGGACTACTTAAAAGCAACTCGGGAGGGCTGCTTCCTTTACTGAATTACTAGCAGATCACAGGTGTGTATCTGGCTCCCGGAGGTGACTCAGGTAATAACACTAGGATGGTGATTTAAATGGTTAGAAGCTTTACCCGGGAAGGCCATCCTCGCAGTCCTATCATTTTGTAGACAGTGCTCACAAATGGCAAATTATTTAGTCAGCCTCCTTAAGTGATTGCTTTTGATTTTTATGATGTTTTAAAACAGAAACGTTTTGGGGCGCCTGGGTGGCGCAGTCGGTTGAGCGTCCGACTTCAGCCAGGTCACGATCTCCCGGTCCGTGAGTTCGAGCCCCGCGACGATCTCGCGGTCCGTGAGTTCGAGCCCCGCGTCAGGTTCTGGGCTGATGGCTCGGAGCCTGGAGCCTGTTTCCGATTCTGTGTCTCCCTCTCTCTCTGACCCTCCCCCGTTCATGCTCTGTCTCTCTCTGTCCCAAAAATAAATAAAAAACGTTGAAAAAAAAAATTAAAAAAAAAAAAAAAAACAGAAACGTTTGAAGATGGGTGCTTTCCTGTCCAGGCGCAACCATGGTGACATCTTCAATTAGAAGTCCTTCTTCAGATCATATGTCATATATATGTATCTCATGAGACCTTAATCTAACCTCCACTTTTTTTCTTCAGACATCAGTTTGGGACCGAAAAGGATCTAAGTCGGGAACAATCATTATTTACTTAGAAACATTACCGAGACACAAAAGAACATGCCATCCACTTTTGTAGGAAGATTTTTGAGAGGGTCTAGAATGAAATAACAAAGAAAAGAAAGCCGTGAGTGAAACAAAGCTTACTGGGTAAGAGCTTGATGGCTGTATCTCGGGTGGCTCTAAGAAGTCTGATGCGAGTTATAAGATGATTATCTACAAAACGCATAGTTTTTACAGATCAAGACAACAAGTACATACTATTATTCTAAATTTCTAAAGAGCAAAAGGAGTGAAGTGCAGAATTCTCCAACTCTATTCCCTGAGCTGCTAAAGTTCTTTGAGCAGCATTTAGAATGCTCACATATATATTTTATTTCCCGGGTTGTCTGGTGTTAACACCAGGGGCTTGCTAAAGTGCTATTTATATTGCTGCTCATTACTGGGCAGGAGAAGGACAAGGAAGCTTTTTGATCAAAATGTGTAATTTCCCAACATTAAATGTTTATAAAAGGGTGTTACAGTAATAAGGGGTTAGGTGTGCCAGAAGTTTCCAAATCAAGGGCCAAACCATTTCAGAGTGAATTTGGCATAAGTATGCTTAGATTCCAGCTACCCATTAAGGGAACAGAGTAGAGCTTGGCTTGACCTTTGCCCCGCACAACTCCCAGGACCTTTTGTGGCTTTTCTTGACAATAGCATCTGCAGACATATTGGTAATTTTTAACACCATGGCAGACTTCCACTGTAACAAAGCAGATCTATTATATTGGCCCTTTGATGGAGTTATGGTGCCACATCAATTAAATGAAGCAGAGACAGTGAGCTGACTTCCTATCACCCATCATTTGGGAAGAGAATCAACTTTCTGCACCCATATCAGTTTAGCATCTATCTATCTATCTATCTATCTATCTATCTATACACACACACACACACACAGGGAAAGAAAGAAAGAAAGAAAGAAAGAAAGAAAGAAAGAAAGAAAGAAAGAAAGAAAGAAGAAAGGGAAAGGAGAACAATAGCACCAAAAAATGATGAAGCTGAACAACCCAGGGTCAGTCACTTACACTCCTGGGTTTCAGTTGCCTCCTTTGGTTTTAGACCAGATCAGAGGTCCTTAATCTGAATTGCCTAGATCCCCTGGGGGATCCACTGATGGTCTTCATGATATCCATGAATCCCCTGAAATCCTGGACCAAATATTGCATGTTTACACCTATACATATTTTCAGGGTTCAGCTTTATAGCTTTTATGAGATTCTCAAAAAAGATTGTGATCCAATAAGGATAAAATCTACTGAAATAAATGGTCGCTCAGGCCTCTTGCAGTTCTAGTTTTTTATAGTAAGGGACTATTATAATCCTGTTTCTAAATTAAGCTGCTCCAAAAAGGCTCTCTCTTGTCCAAAGATGCCTAGAGCTCAAAATCTTGTTTTAATTGTATAGTTTCATATCATTGCCTTCCCTATAGTCTGCATGCACCTAGAAATTTGACATCCCTCAACAAATACTTGACAAGACTTCACTTTAGTTCTCATTGTCTAATGCTCCTTCCATGGTACAGTACTTCACTGAGCTGTTTTAATAACCTGAAGGAAGAAAAAAGAGATGAGCACTTTCCTCCATTGCTGGTCCTTGAACATCTTGATGACCTGAGTAGTAACAGATCGTGTGAGTCAATAATACCGATAGGGCTGGTGAGTTGGCTGACGTTAGCTATACTGTTATTGTCATCACATTGCAAGTTTTATTTGTCTAATCAGTTGTTAGAAATGAACCATTACTGTGGTCTCCACGCTGGACAGTCTTGCTATGTTCTTTCTACTCTCTTAAGGTTTCTTCAACCAGTATGTCATAGACTTCAAAATGGCTGCTAAAACCAACATGACCTGTATCCATGTTAAAAAATAAAGGGAGGGGAATGTGGGTGCCTCAGCTGGTTAAGCAGCTGACTCTTGATTTCTGCTCAGGTCATGATCTCATGGTTCATGAGATCGAACCCCATGTTGGGTTCTGCGCTGACAGCTTGGAGCCTACTTGGGATTGTCTCTCTCTTTCTCTGTACCTCCCCTCTCCCCACTCTCCTGCTTTCTCAAAAATAAACAAGTAACCATTTTTTTTTAAAAAATAAAGGGATAGGAAATTCAAGAAGCTGGAAAAAATGATGGAATTTGTGGATGAATGGGCACTTGGGACTCCATGGAACTAACTCTTCAAACACATCCAATGGCATGAAATGAAAGCACATGCCATGGATTATTCACAATAATTAGAGAGCCTAAGGGTGCTTGCTCTGATATAACAGAAGTAGAATTTGAAGGGTAATCAAGGCAGCCAAAGAGAAGCAGATAATTTTTAAAAATAAAAAATATTACAAAAACACTTGGATTCTTAAATGGTAGGTTCTAATGTTTGAAATGTAAACACGGAAGTGTCCGTCTCTTGAACTGTAAATTGGAGGGGTGACCTAAATGGCCCTCTTCAGCATTATCATCCAGTAAGTAAATCGCTAAAGTCAATAAAGAAGACATTTGCTCTTGGGTATGAAAGATAAGGAAATAGGTGGTGGGCAGATGGTAAAATGAGAAGTTATGGCAGGAAGACAGGAACACACAGGATACAGGAAGGTGCGGTGGCAGCGTAGGGGCAGCGTGGTCTCATTCTGTACTCTTGCAACTCCGTGGCTAGTCAGGGCTGGCCATGGTCAGTAGGTGATCAGGTATTCAAGGAGAACTTAGGTATTGCAGGGAAGAATTGCCACCTAGTATAGAGGTTAGTGACCTCCAGTCCGGGTGGTCTAGTCCAGCCAGCATGAAGTGGATACAAAGTGATATCATGTCGTGCAAAACTTTGCCTGCAGACCCGAAGAAAATAAAGCTGTCAGGCTTTTATTAAAATAGTTGGTCTCCAACATAAGTTTCCAACAGAGAGAGAAGTACACTGTGTGTACTAAGGCAAAGACAGCCCCCTCTGTAAGCTGGTGCATGGCAGGTCAACGAGCAGGGTTAGGTTCTTGCCACTGGAGACTGAGAAGTGCCTTGGGCCACTCACAAGAGGCCAGGCCTGTGCCGCCCACTTGATGATTTCCCAAGGGCTGTGAGCAAAAGCCCAGTTGCCTTTAGAGTCACTATGCCCTGAATTTAAAGGAAAACACTGTTCGTAGACCCAGAGAATGATTAAGGGGAGAAAGAAGAGAAATGATTAAGGGGAAAGAGGAGAAACCATGATTACAAACATCAGGGAGAACTGCTGATCCAGCCTTCTTTGTCTCTTCATTTCCAAAAGGTATCATCTTCACAATCAAGAAACCCCTTCCTTGTGCAGTAAAGCGGGTCAGCCTGAGCCAAGCCATCATCTTTCTAGACCATTATTCACTCCCCTTCCATCTGCCCCTTGAACAAAACATCCATGCCTTCTGCTTTCCTATGTCAACCTGTCCTTTTGGGGAGCTCTCATTTTAGAAACAGCTGTTTCATGTTTCTACCCACGTTTCTGGTTCTCTTCTCCTCGACCTTTTTAAACAAGCTCTTGGCCTGTGTTCAAATGGGGAGCACTTAGAAGGCATGGTGGAAGAGAAGAGCACTCGGGACACTGAGAAGAGGTGGCCAAACAAGAACGCCCGCAGGGAGGTCTGCCAACACCCATGGAGGCCCCGACTCCAAGAAGAACTTGGCCATTGTTGCTCGGCAGATTGTAGATCAGGGTCTAAAACTCTCTCTTCCCCTCACAAACTGTGAAACTGGTTGAGATTCCTCAACATGTGATGTGTAATTCTTCATTACTAATATGGAAGAAACAGAGAGACAAGTTATTTCCTGATATAAAAGATATGTTTTCAGGGCACCTGGGTGGCTCAGTCAGTAGAGCATCTGACTTCAGCTCTCAGGTCATGGTCTCACAATTGGTGAGTTCAAGTCCCATATTGGGCTGTCTGCTGTCAGCACAGAGCTTGCTTCCTCTCTCTCTCTCTCTCTCACTCTTTGCCCCTCCCCTGCTCTCTCTCTCTCCCAAAAATAAATAAACATTAAAAAAAATAAAAATAAATAAAAGATACATTTTCTTTCTCCTTTTTGGCTTTCTAAATGTTGGATTACATTTTCATGTGTTTCCACCTCACTCTGCCAGAGACTATGTGGTCAGTGAAGTCTTTATTAAAGCATTTAAAATACTGCGGAAGTCTGCATAGCAGTTTAGACAAATTCGCATCCTATGAGGTATATATGCAATTAGTCAAAACAAAACAAACAAACAAAAAAACAATGTCTTTTCAAGGATAAGGAGACTTGCAAGAATCTCAAAGCATTTTGTAATTATTACATTTTGAGATGGAATATATATATATACATATACATATATACACATATATACATATGTGTATGTATGTATACATGTATACATACATACACATATATACATATATACACATATATACACACATATATATATACATATATATATACACACATATATATACACACATATATATACACATATATATATATACACATATATATATATATTCATGCTCTGTCTCTCTCTGTCCCAAAAATAAATAAAAAACGTTGAAAAAAAAAATTAAAAAAAAAAAAAAAAGAAGGAAATGAATAAATTCAACTTGAGGTTATTCACTTTGCTGTGATGTAAACCCCTTCTGTGTCCCCAAAATCTCAGGTTAAGTGTACTGAATAGTCATGGATTTCTTTTCTTTTGGTAGAAATCAAGGAAGGGATCTCATCTGTGTCTTATGCTGAGGTGCTGGGGTTAGGATATCAGTATATGAATAGGGGAGGGGCACACAATTCAGCCCCAAACACTATTGTTACATGCAACAATGTAGGTGAACTCAAGTGCACTGTGCAGAGTAAAATAAGCCAGTGTTTTAAATTTTTTTTAATGTTTATTTATTTTTAAGAGAGAGAGAGAGCATGAGCAGGGGAGGGGCAGAAAGAGAGGGAGACACAGAATCCAAAGCAGGCTCCAGGCTCTGAGCTGTCAGCACAGAGCCCAATGCGGGGCTCGAACCCACAAACAGGGAGATCATGACCTGAGCTGAAGTTGGAGGCTTAACCGACTGAGCCACTCAGGCGCCCAACCCAGTGTTTTTAAAAGGCTACCTACTGTATAATTTCATTTACTTGATACTCTGGGAAAGCAAAACTCCAAGGGCAAACAACAGATCAAAGGATACAAGATATTGAAAATGGGGAAGGGTTTGAGAACAAAGGAGTAGCACGAGGTAATTAGAGGGTGTGGGGTAATGAAACCACTTGATAACTTGATTGTGGTGGTGTTTACACGATCCACGCATTTGTCAAAACTTACAGAACAATAGGCCATATAATAGATTTTCCTGATGTAAATCAAAAATTTATTGTAAAAGCATGGGTTCCAAAGCAGAAACAGTACTGGTTTTTATTTAACAGTCTGTCTCGTTAGAGAAAGATACACAAGTAGAGCAGACGGGTGAGTGATGTGTGGAGTTTGCCCCCATTGTCATACACGACCCCCAACCGTCTTTTCACCCCTTCTCCTCAGCACACTCAAACTGGACTCGTGAAATCATGATTACAGAAACAGGGGTTATTTTGTGTTTTCAGGGCTTCCTCGCAAGGCGAATTCCTCTGAGGAAGTCAGGGTCTGGTGGCTTCCATAGGTGCCAGGTCTCTGCAGCACCCATCCTGACTCCCAGGCTCGAAGAAGAGAACCACTTATTTGAAATCCCCAGGGACAGGCACCTCACTCCCCTCATGACCCTCTACTTCTGCTCTCCCTGAGGGCAGAGATCTGACCAATGCCAAGGTCCTCATTACTATAGCTTGAGAGTGAGTCTTAAAACTGACCAGTGGGATTACTCCAAGTGTAGTATTTTCTAAAGTCACTTTAGCTCTCCTACTTCTTTTCCCTTTCCACATAAATTTTTAAATTGCTTACTGATATGTATAATATTCTTGCTGGAATTTCTATTATAATTGCATTTCATCTATAGATTAGTTTGGGGAGAATCAGCGTCTTGTCTATGTTGAGTTTTCCAACCCATAAACAATGATATGTTTCTCCATTTATTTAGGTCTTCTTTCTTTTATACTATCAGCATTTTTAAATTTTTAGCATGTGGATCCTGAATATATTTTCCTAGACTTACATACTTTTTGTGCCTCTGTAACTGGTGTTATTTTTTAAATTTCTAATTGTTCATTGCTAATATAGAGAAATATAATTGATTTTTATATGTTGACTTTGGAGCCTGCAACTTTGCTAAATTCACTCATTAGTTATAGAAGTTGTTTATAAATTTCTTGGGATTTTCTATATAAACAAACATGCTGTCCTTGAACAGGGGCAATTTTATTTCTTCCTTCCCAATCTGCGTGCCTTTTATTTTTTCTTGCTTTATTACACTAGCTAGGACTTCCAGGATAATGTTTAATAAGAGTGAGTGGTATGAGTGAAAATCCTTGCCTTTCCCCCAATCTTAAAAAGAAAGCATTCTGTCTTTCATGATTAAATATTCAGGGTTTTCTTTTACTTTTTTATAGATGTCCTTCATTAGACCGAGAAAGTTTCTTTCTATTTCTAGTTTGCTCAGAGTTTTTGTCATAAATGCAGGCTGAATTTTGTCACATGCTTTTTCTGTATCAATTTATATGACCATGTGGTGTTTCTTCTTTTAGACCATTAATGTGATGAGTTATATTGGTTAATTTCAAATATTGAATTTGCTTTACATCTCTAGATAAATCCCACTTGGTCACCACTCATCATTCCTTTTACATATTGCTGTATTAATTTTGTTAATTTTTAGAAAACTTTTTATTTACTTATTTTGAGACAGAGACAGAGAGAGAGAGCACATGCACATGTGCACAAGATGGGGAGGGACAGAGAGAGAGAATCCCAAGCAGGCTCCATGCTGTCAGCACAGAGCCTGACATGGAGCTTGATCTCACAAACTATGAGATCATAACCTGAGCCGAAATCAAGAGTTGGACACTTAACCAACTGAACCACCCAGGTGCCCCTCATTTTGTTAATTTTTAATTGAGTATTTTTGTCTATATTCATGAGGAATATTGGTCTGTAGTGAGGTTTTTTGGACTGTATTTGTCTGACTTTGGTATCATGATAATACTGGCCTTATAAATTAACTTGGAAAGTGTCACTCTTCTATCATCTGGAACTCATTGTGCAGAATTGGTTTTATTTCTTCTTTAAATGTTTGGTAGAATTGACCAGAGAAACCATCTGAACCTAGAGATTGCTTTTACGGAAGGCTGGCCATTTGTTTTACTACAAATTCAATTCTTTTAATAGTTACATTTTAATATAATAGTTCAGTTAATCAGATTGAATTTAATAGTTAAATTCAGGTTATCTATTTCATCTTGGATGAACTATGCTAATCTGTGGTTTTTGAGGAGTTGATCCATCTCCTAGAAGTTGATGACTTTATGTGTTTAGGGCTGTTTGTAGCATTCCTTGTTACCTGTTAAGGTCTGCAGGGTTTATAACACACACTCTCTTTCATTCCTGCTATTGGTTGCTTGTATCTTCTCTTTTTTCCTTTGTCTGTCTTACTAGAAGCGTACCAATTTTATTGATCTTTAAAGAATCAGATTTCTTTTGGTTAGTATTTGCAAGGCATATCTTTTTCCATCCTTTTACTTTTGGTCTGTTCATATCATTATATTTTAAGTGAGTTTCTTATAAACAGCATAGAGTTGGGTCATGTCTTTTTCATCCCTTCTGATTATTTCTTTTTATTGATGTGTTTTGACTATTGACATTATTGGTATGCTTGGATTTAAATCTGCCAGGGGCACCTGGGTGGCTCAGTCAGTTAAGCCTCTGACTTTGGCTCAGGTCATGATCTTGTGGTTCATGGGTTCAAGCCCTGCGTCGAGCTCTGTGCTGACAGCTCAGAGCCTGTAGCCTGCTTCCAATTCTGTGTCTCCCTGTCTCTCTCTGCCTCTGCCCCATTCACACTCTGTCTCTTTCTCTCTCTCTCTCTCAAAAATAAATAAACATCAAAAAATGTTTTAATCTGCCATTTTCCTATTGTTTTCTGCTTGTTCCCTTTGCTTTTTGTTCCTGTTTTACTTTTCTGTACTCTTGAATTATTTGAAGTCTTGATATTCCATTTTGATTTATCTTTTTTTTTTTTACTATGCCTCTTTGTATATTTTTTAGTGGTTATTCTAGGCCTTACAATATACATACCTAACTTTTCAAAGAATCAATATTTTGCCACTGCCAGACTAAAGGAATTTGCTACCACAGGCAGACTTTTTACCTTCTCCAGTTTGTATGATGCTTGTCTATCAGACTACATTTATATACTTGAAAACCTTTTCAGACAATAATTTATGTTTTCAGTGGTGAGCAATATTTTAAACAACTTAAGAAGATAAAATGTATTATATATATCCAGACATTTCCTGTTTTACTGCTCTTTTTTCATTCCTGATGTTCCAACTGTCTTCCTGCTTCATGGTCCCTCTGTCTGTGAGCAATTCTTTGAAAGGAGGTCTTCCAGCAATGAATTCTCTGAGTCTGCCTTTATCTGAGAATAGCTTTATTTCACCTTCACCCCTAAAAGATATTTTCACTTGATATAGAATTCTAGGTTGACAGTTCTTTATTTTAAGCACATGTTATGAAATGTTCTGCCACTTCTTTTTGACCTTCCAGGCTTCCGATGGGAAACACACAATCTAACTGATGTCTCCATAACAAATGCATTATGTTTCTCTGGCTGCCTTCAAATATTTTTTTGTTTGTCTTTAGTTTTCAGAAGTTTGATTATGATATGTCTGGGCACTGATTTCTTTGGCTTTATCATATTTGGGGTTTTCTGAGCTTTTTGACCCTGCAGGTTTTTGTCTTTTGCCAAATTTAGGAAGCCCTCAGCCATTATTTTTTCAAATAATTGTTCAGCAACACACTCTCTTCTCTGAGACACTGTTCACACAAATGTTAAAATCTTTTGTTTTTGTCCCACGGGTACTTGATTTCCTGTTCATTTTTTAAGTTATTATTTATGTGGTTGTATTAATATCTGCCATGTCTGTAACTGTTTTCATTGTATTTGCTCTTTGTTTCTTTTTCCCTCATCTGTCTGCCTTCTCTGGTTTATAGCATTTTATAGGATTCCACTTTATTTCCTCTCAGCATATCTCTGCATAATTATGCTTTAAAAAATTGTTTACCTAGAGTTTACAATTGTTTACCTAGAGTTTACAATATACATTGTAACTAATCAAAATCCACCTTTAAAAAACACCATAGCACTTCATGTGTAATTCATCTACCTCATAATAATTCCCAATTTGTCCCTCATATCCCTCATAAAATTGCTGTCATTATTTTCTCTTATTCCTATGCTATAATAACTCAATATTGTTACTATTGTTTATCTAAATACTATCTTCTAGGTCAATTAAGAATAAGAACAATGAAAGATTTTATTTATCTTCATTTATTCCTTCTCTTCTTTGACTCTCTTCCTTTCTTTATTTAGAGATGAGTTTCTGACCTATCCTATCTTCCTTCTGCTTGAAGAATTTCTTAAAACATTTTTTGCTGACCAAGTCCTTTGGTGATAAATTTCCTCAATTTTTTGCTTGCTTGTTTGTTTTTGTTTTCGTCTGGCAAAGTCTCTGTTTCTCCTTCACTTCGAAGAATAATTTTTTTGAATAGAATAAGAATTCTTTAGAATATTCTATATTCTATAGAATATTCTATAGAATAGAATAAGAATAGAATTTTAGGTTTTTAGTTTTGGTTTAGGTTTTAGGTGGTGTTTTTCTTCCACTCCTTTCTTAGTTGTAGGATTTCTGATAGGAAGTACACTGTACTTGTTCTTCTATAAGTGGAGCGAGATTTGTCCCCTCTAGTATCTTTTCAGATTTTCTTTTGTCTTTGGTTTTCTGCAGTTTGAATATGATATGTCTTGGTGTGTATTTTTTTGGCATTTATTCGGCTTGCTATTCTCCCTATGTTTCCTGGATCAGTGGTTTGGTGTCTATTAGTTATTGAAATTTCTTGACCATTATTACTTCAAATATTTCTTTTGCTCCACTATTTTTTATAAATTTTTTTTTTAATGTTTATTCATTTTTGAGAGACAGAGAGAGACAGAGCATGAGCTGGGAAGGGGCAGAGAGAGGGAGACGCAGAATCGGAAGCAGGCTCCAGGCTCTGAGCTGTCAGCTCAGAGCCCGACGTGGGGCTCGAACTCACGAACTGTGAGATCATGACCTGAGCCGAAGTCGGGCACTCAACCGACTGAGCCACCCAGGCGCCCCTTGCTCCACTATTTTGCTGGCATACTAATTATGTATATGTTCTACCTTTTGACATTGTGCCACAGTTCTAGATCTTCTGTTCTGTTATAGTTCGTTTCATTCTTTTTCTCCTTGCATTTCAGGTTGGAAAGATTTTACTAATCTATCTTTAAATTCATAGATTTTTTTTTTCTCAGCTACATTAAGTCTACTGATGAGCCTAAGACTTCTCCATTTCTGATACATGGCTTCTGATTTTTAGCATTTTCTTTTGAGTTTTTCCTTAGAGTTTCCATCTCTCTGCCTACAGTACTCATCTGTCCCTGCATGTTGTCTATTTTTTCACTAGAGACCTTCACACGCTTATCATAGTTATTTTAAATTCCCTGTCTGGAAACACCTGAGTGGCTCAGTTGGTGAAGTGTCCAACTTTTGATCAGCTCAGGCCATGATCTCAGAGTCATGGGATCGGGCTCTGTGCTGAGTGTGGAACCTGCTTGGGATTCTTTCTCTCTCTCTCTCTCTCTCTCCCTCGCCTGTCTGCACTCACTCACTTGCTCTTTCTCTCTTAAAATAAATAAATAAATAAATAAATAAATAAATAATAAAAGTGCTGACTCTTCACACGGTACTTTTAAATAAATAAATGCCCTGTCTGATAATTCCAACATCTACATTATACCTGAGTCTTATTCTAATGATTGCTTTGTCCCTTTACACTGTTTTCTGTTACCTTTTGGCATGCCTTGTGATTTTTTTTTGAAAGCAAACATGTTACACTGAGTAATAGGAACAGAGGAAAATGTGCCTTTAGTGCAAGAATTTATGTTAATCTAGGCAGGAGTTGAGCTGTGTTTCATATTTGCTGTAGCGACAGGTGCTAGACGTTTCAAATTCCTTTAGTGTCATTGTTCTGCCATTGAATGTCCCTGAATTCTCTTGCTAAGAGTCTGTGTCTCACAGTTCTTGCCACTGTAATCCAGTTATACTGGAGTGCTGTGGTGTAGTGGTAAAACTTCAAGAGAGGAAGCACATCTATAATCCTCCAATTAAATCTGTCATGCAGCAGACTTGTGTCTCCTGGCTGTGATTTTCACAAGTGTTTCTCTGGTGGAGTAGGCCTTTCATCTTTCCCCCACATGCCTCCTATTCCCTTCCTTGGCTGGAGTATTCCATTCCATTTTGTTGAGGCTTTGACCCTTGGTGACTATGATTTTTCTCCCTTAGGTGAGACAGGAAGGCTGAAGGGGGGTGGAGTGGGAAGAATTGCCTTCCTCTACTTGGAATAAGTTTTTGGCCAAGCCCTTTCCCCTGTAGAGTGGGTGTTTATTACAGAGAAGGCTCTGGCTTTATTTTATGATGATTATTCTTCCTCTTCCCTGCCAAAGCTGCAAGATGATCTTTTTCAGATATTTGTTGTGAGAACTTGATGGGGCTCCTGGAGGTAAAGTCCATGAAAGACTGCAGCCCCCTAGGAATTCCTCACTGTCACACTCATCCACATTCAACCTCCAGCCATTTGTCAAAATTACCATCTGAGTGATATTGCCAGTTTATGGCTCCAGTGGCTTTTGCTTCAGGCAAGCAGGTATCAGCTGTGTCTCTCTGGATGCACCTGTCACTCTAGACTTGGGGGTGGTGTTTAGTCCTGTGACCTCAGTTCTGAAGAATCCAGGGAAAATTAACTTTTAATTATTTCAGCTTTTTCTTGTCATAAGAATAGGAGTGGTGATTTCCAAGCTCTTTATATGCTGGAGCTAAAACTAGAAGATTCCTTTCCATTTCTGTTGTTTAGCTTGGATAATTTCTATTGATCTATCATTAGGTTCACAGACTTTTTACTGTCAGTTTCATTCTTTTATTCAGCCCATTGTCCTTTTCAGGGTTTTTTTTTTTTTCAATTCTAAAATGTCCTTTGGATGTTTCTTTATGCCTTATGTTTCTTTGCTAGGACTTTCTATTTTTCTATTCATTTCAAAAGTGTTGCAGTTAATTATTGGAAGGTTTTTATAATAGCTTCCCTGAAGTCTTTGACAGATTATTCTAGCATCACTGTCATCTTAGAGTCAGCATCTGTTGATTGTTTTTTCCCCCGGGTAAGCTGAGATGTTCCCTGGTTCTTTGAATGCCACGTAATTTTGAATTGTACCTGGACATTTTTAATATTATGTTATGAGCTTCTTGGTGTTCTTTAATTCCTATGAGGCTGTTGACATTTTTGTTTTAGCCAGCAATCAATCTAGTCAAGTTCAGGCTGCAAGAGGCAATCCCTTTCCTATGGGTTGAGGTTCTGGTGTGTGTTAGGCTTTAACAAAGCTATTCTGTTCCATCCCATATGTGCGCCACCCAGTGGCCAGTATGGGACCCGGGCAGCGTCTGTTACTTTATCCTCCAAGTATTGTACATGGGGATCAGAACCAGGTCCATACATGCAGGGTGGGGCCTGGGGTTCGTAAATAATTTTATGGGGGTCACTTCCTACAGCTTCTTCCTCTTCATGATCTTTCGAGAAGTTTTTCATACTGAGAACTCCTGACAAAATGATTTCCTGTACTTTCTGTCCTCTGGCCAGAAAACTGGGGCTTTAGTTACTCTAATAGCACAGCAACAGGGGTTTGCCCTATTAGACAACTCTCTTGGACCAAAGCTCTATCGATCAGAGAAGAAAGTTCCCCTCTCTCAACGTTTTGGCTCTCAAACCCACATCACTACAGGATCGCTTGAAGAGTAGGGTGCAAGATGATGGAGAAAAGATTTTGTAAAAAAGAAAAATGGTTAGGGACACCCGGGTGGCTCAGTCGGTAAAGCGGCCGACTTTCGCTTAGGTCATGATCTCATGGTTCGTGGGTTTGAGCTGTGTCGGGCTCTGTGCTGACAGCTCAGAGCCTGGAACCTGCTTCAGATTCTGTGTCTCCCTCTCTCTGCCCCTCCCCTACTTGTACTCTGTCTCTCTCTCTCAAAAATAAATATTTAAAAAATTATCAAAAAAATAAAACTGGCTAATTTCCTTACTCTGAGTGTTAGGAGTCTCCTTTCCTGATATTCAACCCAGATTTAGAGCGTTTCTCCTGAAACTCTCTCTGCACCAGAGTGCCCACTTCCGGGTTTCAGACCGCAGTGAGTTCAACTGGAGAGAAAAGTAATAGCCCATTCGGTGGCACTTCAAATCCCAATCTTCTTTCCCAATCTACCTCCTACTATTCATTTTTCAGAGTCATCAAGTAACTGTTCCATGCATTCTATCCAGGTTTTATGACTACACTAAGAGAGAGAAACAGGGTAGTGTGTACTTAATCTTAAAGAGAACTAGAATTTACTAGATACTTAAAACTGGGTAATTCCCAAGCCTCAGTCTCTTCATCTATAAAGTAGGAATGACAAGAATCTTTGTGACTAGAGTTTGGAGAGAGCCAAGGAGACGAAACATGTAAAGTATTTAATTCTTAGAACATTAAAATGTGCCCAACAAATGTTAGCTGCTGTTACTATTTTCATTAGTTACTATTGCTGTTTTTGTTCCTGCTGCTGCTGCTGCTGCTGGTGTGGCAAAACTGAGAAGGAACCTAGGGAAGCAGTAGGAAGAGGCAAGAGAAAACTAGTATAATTAACAAATGTGAGAAGAGTCGGGGAGACTCTGCATTGTATGTCTCACACTTAAACAGTTCATTTATCATTTTGCTTTAATCATGAACTATTGAAGCTACACAAACAGTATGCCATGCAGCCATCTTTAGTTGTAGGTGACAACAATGTGTTACTGTGTTACTCTCCACGCTAGGTACACAGATGGACACTTTAGTCCTTCTTTACTGTCTTCAAGAAAGATAAAGAGGAGAAAGGCATCCCCGTGTGTCACCTTCTGGATGAGTATACGGAGGTAATGGAGGTGGGTGTGAAAATAGAAAAATCTTTATACCCTCTTCTTCTGCCTAATTCACTCATGTACAAGATAGCTTTACGTGGTCATTGCCTCTGGTGCAAAATTCATCCATTGTGCCCAGAGTCAACATTTTTAAGGTAAGAACAATAAATAGCTCTTTACTATTTATGTAGTGTCCTTTAGGTGTTATTTAATACGTTATAGGGCAGGGCTAATAGATTGTAAAGGGTGGGTGGTGGTGTCCTGGAAACGAATCCAGATCTTCCACTTCATTCATTCTTAGGTAAACAACTGCTTTTTACATGTCTTTGGATAAAAGCTGACTTTTCCTGGAACATAACTTTGATATACAATGTGGTTTTCTTTACTAAGGCTCTTTGCCATATCCACAGCCTATATATTCCACTCGAGAGCATCAAAGCAAAAAAAGAATGACATCTTCCTACACATGCCCATTGGCTTAGCTCTGGTGAATTCTTTAGCTGTGGGTATTATATGGTAGAATGAATAAGAATTTTTTATTCAGACAGAATTGGATTTAAATTCTGGCTCCCCTGCTTCTCATGCATTTGAACTTGGGAATGTTACTTCAACTCTCAGAAATCACCGTTTCCTTACCTGTAAAAGGAAGTTAATAATACTTAGCACAAAGGGCTTCCATGATTATTAAAAACAATATGTGTAATATATGTATGGTAGGTACGTAAACAAATTTATAGGACACTGAAGGCATTTTGTGTAAAATGCAGATACACCATTCATGCCCACTTTTTAGAGTTTAAAAAATATTTTTTAATTTATTTTAAGAGAGAAAGAGAGAGAGAGAGAGAACCTGTGCAAGCAGGGGAAGGGCAGAGAGAGAGAGAGGGAGAGAGAGAATCCCATGCAGGCTCCATGTCAGAGCAGTGCCTGATGAGATGCTCGATCCCATGAACCTCAAGATCATGACCTGAGCCAAAATCAAGAGTCGGATGCTTAACTGACTGAGCCACCCAGGCATCCCCTTTTTTTTTTTTTAGAGTTTAGATTATTTCAGCAAATGTTTATAATTTACTAATCTTTGTGGTTATGACAATCCACCCTAAAATTCACTTTCCCATAGAAAATCAGGGATAAAAAGCAGGAACTTGTACAATGCTAAAGATCTCTTTAATGTTTCATTAACAACAGCAGCTCAGTGTTTGGAAAATAATTGTGATAAGTGGAATTCACTACAAACAGAGGACCTTGTGCCTTCCATAGATGCCCATCACTTGGATGACTTACCTAATAGTACTTTCTTACCTAGTAGTAGTATTAGCTAAGTAGTAGACTTACCTAATAGACCTTGCTTTGTAAAGTCCCAAGTACAGCCCCTAACATCTTTGGACCCTTAAGAATGAAGACTGTAACAACAGCTACTGTACTCAGGGTGAGCACTTACGACACGTCAGGGCTCTGCTCAGCACTTAGCTGACATTGTCTCACAAATCCTCCTGACACCTCTATATGCTGGACCATTTTACAAGTGAGAAACCTGATGCTTAGAACCTTTAAGGAACTTACCCATGGGGCATGCAGTTAATGCATTGCCAAGCAGGAGTTCAAACCCAGCTCCTACCAGCTCTAAAACCCATGCCCTTAAACACTACACCACCTAGAGATTTTTCATTTTCTTACCCCTTGCAGGTTGAGTCTCACTAATCAAAACTAAACATTCTAGACCTATGAGGCATTGGTTACATTAGATCCTACTGCATTTATCAACAATTATGGACCAAAGCTAGTTTTTTTTTAGGCACAATAGAGATCAAAATCCATTTCGACTCCAAGGAACTTTCAAATTCCTTTGTCGCACTTGAATTTTGTTGAGTTAAACAAAGGGGCATTCACCTCGAATGTGATTTTTTTTTTCTTAGAATGTTCCTAACAGTATTTGTCCCAATGAAATCTTCACAACACAAAGAAAAGAGGCAGGGGCGCCTGGGTGGCTCAGTCGGTTGAGCGTCTGACTTCGGCTCAGGTCATGATCTCGCGGACCGTGAGTTCGAGCCCCGCGTCGGGCTCTGGGCTGATGGCTCAGAACCTGGAGCCTGCTTCCGATTCTGTGTCTCCCTCTCTCTCTGCCCCTCCCCCGTTCATGCTCTGTCTCTCTCTGTCTCAAAAATAAATAAACGTTAAAAAAAAAAATTAAAAAAAAAAAAAAAGAAAAGAGGCAAAGAAACTGACCCCTGCTATTTAAAGACTTGAAGACAGTTCATCCAAAGTATTCTTGGAGGGCAACATAGCTAGAAACACTGAATTAACACTTTGCATTTAAATATCCCTTTACAATACATAAGACACTTTTGTAACTTGTAGGGAGTAAGGTGTAGTATATACTACACAATCTCTTCTAAAAGAGGAGACTTGACCTTAAACAGACTAAGTGGCTTGCCAAGGTTACGTAACTCTTTAGGTTGTGCGTCAAAACTAGAACCTGAATCTTCTGAATCTAGGCCCAATTTTCTGTAAGAAGAGCAAGCGGTGGTGGTATTCCCGGGAACGTTAATTTAAGTAGAAATGGTGACTACTGGAGACGTTCTGTGCTATAAAACATACACTTTAGTTATAATTTGGTGGGGGGTTTTTATTTACTGGTTAAGATATTAAACAGCAACCCTTGTTATCATTATATAATTACAGTATTATGGTATTACGATCATTTTATAATTCAGAGAAGTTTGATACAAAAGGGTAACTTGTTCATGGAATGATAAAAATGAGTAACAAATTTCAGATTATGGCCACTGGCATTTTAAAGGAGGCCCTTGGCCAAGTTTGGGACTGATGCAAGATGACCTCTTTTACATTATCAGCTACATGGCACTTTCTTACAACCTTGGCTTCAGTCCATCACGGGCTGTTTTGGAAGGAAATGGGTAGCACATGCTATATTAGTCCTCATTTCCCATTTTGGGGAAGAAAAGAATCATTTAATATACATGTGAGCTTTTTACGTACATAATATGGTTAAGAGAATTATGTTGGGTAATGAAACATTGCACTTTAAGATTTACACACTTCAAAAAGAAATGCATTAGACATGTTAATATGCCTAAATGCACAAAAAGAATTTAAATATGACAATTAATTTATCACCTGTTGACAAATAACATTTCATACTTAATGTTAGAGGAAAAATATTTTTCGTGAAGTGGCCAATTCTAATAAACATGCCAAATGTGTCTGTAAATAAAAGGCGATAATGTTAGTCAGCACCTTATAAACACTCCGAATTCAATCTACTCTAAGTGATGTGAGCACTAAGGAGAAGGGTGATGAGAACATGATGCCAGAAGGAAGAGCTATCACTAACTAACTGGGAGAGGGTCCGGGTCTGAGGACAAAGGCATGCGTGGTTTGGCTCACCTGTTTTGTTCTCCTGAAGCTAAAAATGATTAATTTTCAAGAGGAAGTCACAAAACATATACTATATCTGAGTGTTCTCAGGTAAAGACCTAAAATTCCCAGGCTTTCTCACAGGCCAGGATAAAGGGGTTGTTTAGTAGAAGCATTTTCCTTTTAAGAGGAAAAAAAAAAAAAAAAAGCTTATGTTTTGACTATTAGGTATAATTTCAAAACAATTCTGTATGTTTGAGAGCATAGATTATTATTAGCTTTTAGCTAGTAGCTGTCTAATAAATCTAATGAATAAATCAATAAAATTGGTTCCTGGGCTATTTTTCTTTTTAAAACATATATTAATGATTCTCCATATCATGCTATGACCATTACATGACCAAGTGTACAACGAACAAATATCACTGTGAAATGGAGTTCCCCCAAAAAGGGGAGAAGGATGAATGATTGCTTTAATGTGAGCAGACTACCTATTCCTCAACATTAAGTTCGTTATATTTTTTTAAAGTTATTCAGAGAAAATCCATCTTTTCCCTCAATATCGTGAAGTCAAAGAGGAGAAAGATGGGTTTTCTCTGAATAACTTTTCCCTCTTCCACTTCACAGTATTGAACTAAAAAACAAAAGTTTCTTTGTCATCTACAATGATTGTTAGAATTTATCTGGATTTTTTGGAACAAAAATTTCTGTTACCCAGCATCCTTTTTTATCCACAAGACAAGGTTAACTGGTATTTCGTGATAATGACCCTAAAGTGGAATAAGATTCTTATAACACATTAAATCAGGAATAGATTATGGCATGTATCATTTAGAGCTAAGCACACTGTATCATAATTTGAACTGAGTATTTATACATATTAACGTTATTTTTCAGAAAAATTGGTGCATCAAACATCCAAGTACGAGGACCTGACCTGTTCAGTAAAATGGTCATATTTGACATGTGGGCATACCTGGAAAATCTGATTACTTGATTTGGGATTCTGGTTCTGCTTCTTATTGGTTGTGTGACTGTAATCAAGTGATTGCCTCAGTTTCCTCATCTGTAAAATGGGATTACATTAGTACCTATTCTATAGGATTGCCATGAGGGTATCAGGTCATGTAGGCAGAACAGTTAGCAAAGATGGGCACAGGATACACACTCCAAAAGAGTATTAATATGTTACATTGGTTTTACTACTATGGGAAAATGAGAAAACAGCTACCCATGTGTGTAGTTAGGGAAAAACTGAACAAAAATATTCTCAAATGGAATCAACACAAGGAGAGTCACTCTGAGTTAAATACTCCATAAGAAAGAAAGAGAGAAAGAAAGAAAGAAAGGAAGGAAGAAACAAAGAAAGAAAGAAAGAAGAGAAGGGAGAGAGGGAAGGAAGAAGGGAAGAAGGGAAGAGAAGAGGAGGGAGGGAGGAGAGAGGGAGGGTGGAAGGGAGTGAGGAAAGGAAATGCCCCGACCTCAACCCTGAAATAAGTAAAAAAACAATAGTTACTCTGAGCAAGAAGATAAATTTCCCTCTTCACATAGTACTAAAGAAAAAGGCATTCCATATAAACAAGTGGTTTGTGATGAGCTTTTTTAAAAAAAGAAATGCCCAGCCCAATTTCACCTACAGTTGCCAAGGTATCTGAGGAGGACAGCCTGTGAGGTGCAGAGGGGAGCAGGCGAGGGCTATGTATGGATTCAGGCCCAAAGCATCACACAGTCAAGGCACACTGCGCAGTGACCTTCTCCCACTCTGGCTTCACCCCGTTAAGTGAGCAGAAATGCAAGAACCACTGTCACCGTAGCTTTTCACTAGCTTGTTTATTTACCCATCAAGAACCATAAGGACCTTTACTGCATAAAATGCCAAGTGTGGTGGTAATTGACATCAAACGATCCATGTCTACCAACAAATAAAAGACTAAAGTAATAAACATAGAGAGATGAGTGTTTAATGACCTTCAACAAATTTTTATTGTAAGATCCATAACAGTTAACTATATACACTGACATCTCTGGCCTGGAGCAGTCTCCGTTGTCAAAGTCAGAGGAAGAGGCCCAAATCCTGCCTTGCTACAGTGGCTCATGAAAACTGGCTTGAATGTATTAGCCTGGAATGGGTTTGCCAAAATTGCAGGCCCCTGAGACTTCCACCATGTCCTTAGAATTAAAATTCTCCACTTTGAGTACCACCTCCCCACCCCACCTCCACCCTTCATACATATCCTCTTGACTTTTTCCATAGCTGGATAAAACAGTGGAGTGATCAGAGACCTTTAAACCATTTCTTCCCCAAATCAAGACATCCAGAGGAAGCATAATAAATATTGTCATTCAAGATGCTCTTGGATTTCCATAATCCCCAACCACTGGCTTTAGTTTAGTTCTAAGAACATCTGCCCATAGCCTGAACTGAATGGCCATTTTGTCAGTGTTAAGAGACAAGCTCAGAATATTTCCTTGTATGTAGATTTTTATTTGTAAACAGAGCATAAATAAAAACAGGAGAAAGCAATAATGGTCCCTCTGTTGAACATCACAGGTTATGAAATCACCACAGTACAAAGTAGAAAGACAACACAATTACATTAATTTCCTTTTAAGTCCACTGCTTCATTTTCTTTAGGTGCTCATTTAGGTCCATGATCTATGGGCCAGAGATTGATTTTATGGCTGAAGTCATGACTCTTTATATAGAGACAGTGATGCAGTTTCAAGAACTCATCCAGAACCTCAGATTCACAGAGATCCTAAAGGAGGCTGTTCCTTAGTCTCTCATAACGACAAGAGCTGATCTCAACCCAAGAGAGACCTAATATAATACATACCAAGTCCCCCAGTAAGTGGTGGCTCTGAAGGAAGACATTACTTCTCCCCGCTTTGGTATCATCCTATAGTAAATGCTTAATACTTGTTTACTAAACTCAAATCTGTGATAGGTATTTGGGAGACTAAATAGCAAAATGGTGATAATTTTTATTAATTATAATTTATTTTATTTATTTATTTATTTATTTTATTATTTATTTATAATTTATTTAATTATAATTTATTATTATAATTTATTAATTAATTAATATTTTGAATACCATGGAGAATATGGTATTCAAAATATTAATTAGGTTAGTATGTTAGCTAAAAAAAAAAAAAAGTATTTCAGTGGTTATGAATTCAACTGACAATGGCAGTGAGGTCTGGTAGAGGAGTATCAGTTTAGAGGAAAAGACAAAAGCACCTTTGAATCTCAAAATCTGCAGTATCACTTTTATAATAATGTAGGCTGTAGGGTTAAGCATGACACAATTTGTCATGGTTCTGTAAGCTTCTGTAATTCAAAGAAGGATCTCTCCAAAAGTTGGAGAAAACTTAGGTAGGATTTCAGCATCATGGAAATCCATTATTTTATCAGCCCAGAACAAAATGCTTCTCTAGGAAATGCTCCTAATGTGTGTTTCAAAAAGTAGTGGCTGTATTCTAATAGATCTTACCTCCCACCTAATATTGATCTAGGACCAGCCACCTGACCAAACCTGGGACCAGTCATCAAGCAAAGCCTTCCAGCCATTCTGACTGGTTTGGGGGTAGGGAGCAGGTGACACTTACCCCAAACAAGTCGATCAGCATGCTTTGGGGGCTTTCTCTTGAGATAAGAGAACAAGTTTTAGAGCCTCTTTGCCTCTCTGGCAGTGAAATTAAAAACGGTGGGAATGCAAGCTGGTGCAGCCACTCTGGAAAACAGTATGGGGGTTCCTCAAAAAACTAAAAATAGAACTACCCTACGACCCAGCAATTGCACTACTAGGCATTTATCCAAGGGATAGAGGTGTGCTGTTTCGAAGGGACACATGCACCCCCATGTTTATAGCAGCACTATCAACAATAGCCAAAGTATGGAAAGAGCCCAAATGTCCATCAATGGATGAATGGATAAAGAAAATGTGGTATATATATATACAATGGAGTATTACTCAGCAACCAAAAAGAAGAAATCCTGCCATTTGCAACTACGTGGATGGAACTGGAGGGTATTATGCTAAGTGAAATGAGTCAGTCAGAGAAAGACAAAAATCATATGACTTCACTCATATGAGGACTTTAAGAGACAAAACAGATGAACATAAGGGAAGGGAAACAAAAATAATACAAAAACAGGGAGGGGGACAAAACATAAGAGACTCATTAATATGGAGAACAAACTGAGGGTTACGGGAGGGGTTGTGGGAGGGGGGATGGACTAAATGGGTAAGCAGCACTAAGGAATCTACTTCTGAAATCATTGTTGAACTATATGCTAACTAATTTGGATATAAATTTAAAAAAATAAAAAAATAAAACAAGTTAATAAAAACAAAACAAAAATAAACCGGAAGCCTAAAAAAAAAAAAAAAGAAGTTTAATAGTTGCTGGCTAACATGTCCATATTAAATGGACCATCATGTAAAAATGTTATTGTTCAGTAAAAGAGGATGATATTGACGTGTAGCAAGAAGCACAGCAGAACCAAGAATGGAGATGGAAGGTCCAGTGGTATTCCAATCTCTGGTCCCAGTTGTCTTCCTCCCTGTAATCTGATATTGTATTCCCACCGTACATATGTAACAGACATAAACCCAAGAGCATAGATAATAGCAAATGTAGTAAAATAATTAGGAAGAGATAAGCTTGTATATTCATAAATTTTGTTCTTAATACAATTTATTCAATTGCAAATATATATAATTTAATTTTTAGTGATGGCTCTGTTTAACAATCAGCTTGCAAAATTCGTGATAATTTAGCCAGTGGGTCTGGTACAAGATGGGTGGTTTAAGCACACCCCTGTAGCATGGTGACCTTACTTAACTGAGGGTTTTTTTGTTTTTTCTAATGTTTATTTTTGAGAGAGACAGAGTGTGAGCGGGGCAGGGACAGAGAAAGGGGGAGACACAGAATCCGAAGCAGGTTCCAGGCTCTGAGCTGTCAGCACAGAGCCTGACGCGGGGCTCAAACCCACAAACTGTGAGATCATGACCTGAGCCAAAGTCGGATGCTCAACAGACTGAGCCACCCAGGCACCCCAACTGAAGGGCTTTTTTATCCTAAAGTTTTAAATTTTTATATAGTTAGATCTATCAAAACTTTGTAGTTTCAGGCTTTGGCATTATATTAGAAAGATCTTCTCCTATTCAAAAATTATAAAAATATTCATATTTTAATCTAACACTTTCATCTTTCCAAAATAAAATAAAATAAAATAAAATACAAAATAAAACCAAAAAATCTTCAATTTATCTGAAATTTATTTGCATGTTATGTACGAGATAAAGATCTATTCTTTCCCCTCAAATGTTAGCCTGTCATAATACCTTTTATTTGAATAAACTATCCTCCTGTTTAACCTTTATGATACACTAAATTCTGATGAATACTTGGATCTGTTCTGCAGATTGCTATTCTGGCCCACTGATTTATCTCCATTTTTTATGGCCAGTGAATTACACTGTTCTAATTAGTGAATCTTTAAAATACATTTTATCTCCTTTAGAACATCTCTCCCATTGCTCTTTTAAAATTTTTCTGGGCTATTTTTGTGTATTATTATTCCAAATGAATTACATAATCATTTTTGTCAGGTTTCAAAAAAATCCCATTAGGATTTTTATTGCATTTGCATTAAATATTTTACTTCTTCACAATAATGAATGGTCCCAAGAACATGACATTTTATATCTATACACTTATATTTCCATTTACTCAAGTTCCCTTGCATATATATACTATATATATATATATATATATAGTACATATATAAATTTAGGTATTGCACTTTTCTTACTGTTTATTTCTACAAATTTTCTAGTTTGTTGCCACTGTTAATAGAATTTCTCATTTTATTCAATCAGAAATGTTCAGTTAAAAATACAAAAGGTCAATTTAAAAAGCTATTGTTTTGTTTGCATACTTAAAATTGCCCACTTTTCTGGCTCTCTTTTTGATTCTAATAGTCTTTTGATTCTTCTCTGCAAACGAAAATGTTTTTACTCTATCTCTAATGTTTATACCTCTTATTTCCTTGCCTTGTCTAATTGCATTGGCTAGGACTGCCCAACAGCATTGTGTAGAATGGTAAAAGTAGACATCTTTGTCTTGTTTCTTCTTTCTATGCAAATGCCTCTAGCTTTTGTCTTCAGACAACTTTTTATTATTTTAAAGTAGTATCATTAAATCCCATATAACCAAAAGATTTTATTAAGATTGAATATTGATTTTACCAAGTGCTTTTCTGCCTTATGGGATTCATATGGGTTTTCCCTTTATTTTGTTAACAAGTTTTCTAATGTTGACCTATCCTTATATTCCTGGGGCACTCCTTACCCTTAAATTGTTCTTTCAATATTGAATTTAACTGTAGCATAATGACTTTCACAGAACAGGTACAAAAAAATACTGATTGATTTACCAATTAATTGATTGGAAAAGGAAAATGAAAGTCACTGATCCTCTCTGTCACTAGGAATTGAAATTGCCATGATTATGTTGTCCTTCTTAGGATAATGAGGAAAACAAGGACCCAAATTAATGAGCTTCAGGAGTGATGAATGCCAAGGATGAATTTCTTCGGAGTCTCAATTCCTGGGAGAAGGTAGTTACTGGCTCCTAAGATTTTTTATATCCCTTGACTTGATAAATGGTAAAGTGAATTGGATAGGTTAACATCTGAAAAACAGACCTGCTGTGGGAACCCTTAGGAGATATCACTGTGTCTGAGAAAGTTTAACTGGAATAATAACTTTAATAGTGAAAATTTCCTGTGGCACAGACAGTGTCTGCCGAGATGCTCTCTTTTGCACTCCATCCATGGTAAATGGTTTTTTTGCTGCCTCCATGCTTCAGTCATGGAATCTGAGCTCAGGAGGGTGACCACCATTTCCTCTCAAATCCCCTACCTTCAGGCAGAACTGAGTCCAACCCAAAGAACCTAATATTTAAAATCTGTAAAGAAAGATGGGAGCCTTGTCCCATAAGACAATTTCCAGCTTTTCACAGTCCTGTTGGTCAAGAAACTCTTCCTAACATCTCGCCTCAATTCCTCATACCCTTTCTCTTGTAATAAAGTGTCTTAAAATTGTTTCTGTCAAAATTCTCCCAAAACAGTTCTTGCCCTTCCATGTAATCTCTCTCACTAGTAATGAAACTAATCAAGGAATCACTGTACAAAATCCATTTCTCCCAACTTCCATTCCCTCAGCTAGGCTTTACTGAGCACCTACTATGTGCCAAGTACCAAAGTAGATGCCTTTTAAAAGGGAGTAAGGAAGAGAAAACAAGAAACCCTTTAGAATACAAATGAATCAGACCTGGTTCCTGACCCTGAGAAGCTTGTGGTTTACCTGAGGAGCAAACACTAGAAACATAAAATTATTCCCTAAGGGTATTTTCTACGGATTGTGACTTCAAGATGAGAATCTCACATATGGGAGAATGTTACCTGCAAACACACAATACAAAGCACTTCACGCTATTTGATGTTTATATAGATCATTTTCCAAGAAAATAAAAGTGATTTATATATGTTCCCTCAATATTTACACATCCCCTCAACTGCCAAGGGCCCTGCTTCCCTTCACACACACATAGGGCTTTTATTGACTTCAAAGGGAGCTTGGTGTATAAGGGAGAGACTCACAGGGGCTGAAATGGACACATGCTGCTATTAATCTCAGCACACTTCTCTGAGCTAGGGAGGCAGGAAGTACTGTTAGAGGCCTTTAAAGACAAAGGAATTAGACACAAGGATTAAACAACTTCCTCAAAGCCAAAATGGTTCCTGGGAGGTGAAATGTTTCAGCACTGAAGTCAGTCTGTTGGGATTTGAATCCTGACCCCAACCCTTATCACCAGTGCAACCTCAAGCAATGAACTTAATTAACCTCTCTGTGGTTTCTTCATTGGTAAGATAGGGATAATACTAATCCCTACCACGTAAGGTTGTTTTGAAGATTATGTATCTATAAATATTGTTCTGGAACCAATATTGCAGATTAGTCGTCTGCATAAGTATTAGATTTCAATCACAGACAACCCAGTAATTGAAACCTTAAAGACAGAAGTCACCCCTAAGTTAACCCACTAAATTAGAAATAATGGGACTAGGTCTAAATGAGCTCAGCAAACCTCAGACAAAATTGGGGTTCCCCCCTGACCCACTTCCTGTAATGTCTTCCTTTTCATTATCTTGGATATCCAAAACCAAAAATTTCTTTCAGCTAAAATTGTACATTTCCATTGCTGTGTTGTTTCTTCTCCTTCCCCTTCCCCTCTTCTTCTTCCTTTTATTGCAGGATCACAAAGATGACACAGGGCCTGCGAAGGTTCATTTTGCCCCAGGAAGATTACCTGGCTATTTCCAAAGAGACACTGCATACAAGTCTTGAGGCAGGAAAGAACATCTCATTCTTATGGCCAAGCTGTAAAAATTTTTTATACCTAAATCAAATTTTCAGGCCATTCTTCAATTTAAGTTTCATGTGGGATATATTGTTATCTGGTCATGATTATCAGCTACACTTCAAGAACATCTATATACAAAACAAAACTGTTTATTAAAAATCTTGGTCTGTAAAATCTTGCTTCACATCCCAAACAGGCAGGTAATCATCCTGTAGGGATCTGCACTATAAATTTATTTCAATATAATAGAAGTAAACATAATTTAAAATCTCCCAAATACACCATCTTCTCATTCTCTGCCCCCAGATTAACCTCCATTAACTGGAAGTCATGCTTATCAGCCTTAAGCGAAGCCAGAATTCAGACTCATTTGAACCACTTGTTTTGCCCTTTTACGTGGTTACAGAGGGTACTATTGGTCTCTGTCTGACCGAACTCAACTGATGCTGAACTCAAGCCCTTGTTCAAGAGCCATTAGCATCAGACTAACTATGAATTTAGGAGATTTGCCCAAGTCACACAGATAGTTTAAGCATTAAATTTGTGTGTCTGCTCTCTTAGAAACATTTTAAACATTATCCATTATCACTCCTGGATAAAATGACACATAACTGATGATGTTCTAGGCATCAGTGCCATTAAATTAAGAACATAGAAATACTATTATTTATTTCATTAATTTGTTCAAACGTAGAAAAGGCTTTTGAAATACCTTCTTGGACCCCACTGACCATCCTTGTCTAGGAGGGGCCTGCCTGACCCTCCAAGATAAACCATGTTTGTACTATATCACCTCCCTTCAAAACAAAGGAGGACACTAGCCCAGGTTGAGCCAATCATATTTCCTCTGCTGAGAATTTTGGATTGATTCAGTCTGGGCTGGAGAAGATACGAGTGGAGGAGATATGACCTGACGTCCCCTTTCTGGTCTTTCCTTGACATGTTTGCAAATGGCATAAAGGGGACTG
This sequence comes from Panthera leo, assembly GCF_018350215.1. Lineage (NCBI taxonomy): Eukaryota > Metazoa > Chordata > Mammalia > Carnivora > Felidae > Panthera > Panthera leo. The sequence continues at coordinate 164,069,240 of NC_056686.1, forward strand.
GAAAACCCAGTCTGGGGGACTGCACTGTCAGCAGAATCCAGAATAATATCAGTTTGTTGAAAGAACCACTAGTCTTCCTGCAGGAAACAATGGTCTGTGACTGGAGACCTGGCGATGTCACGGGAAGGAGGCCCTGACGTCTGCAGCTTGTGAGGCAGCTGAAAACAGGCGGGGTATGGAGTGTGGGACGGGAGGCAGCCACAGCCGGTCACGTGAGAGGATGACGTCATCGCGTCAGCAGCCGTGTCCGGAAGGTGGCTCCTTCACCTCCGTGGCTCCTTCCCCAGCACCACCTTCTACGCTGAGTATCAGCTTCTCACACACTATCCAGACCATCTATCTAGTCATAGAAAGTGGTGAGTTCATCCCTTTGGGGATTACCTGTAAATAACTTAAAATGTCACTCCTTTAAAGGGCATTTACATCTCCATAGGCATTACTACTACTAGTACTCCACTAGTACTGTAATGGTAGTAGCTAACAATGTGAAGATTTCTAAGCTGCTGCAGGCCCAGCCATGCTCTATAGTCTCTGCTACTCCCCTGAAATGCTCTCTCTTATTCGAACATCAGTCCTTCCCTAAGCATCATCTCCAAAGGTCCTGATAAAATTCTTCACAGTGCCCCTCCACCTTGGAGTCCCTCCTTTGTTGCCTTTATTCAGTGTCTCTTGATCCAACACCCAGGGAGACTGACAGAATGGGATATGGGATACGGGATAGGGAATCATTGCCTGGGAATGGAAGCTATGGGAATAGACAGAGAAAGAAAGCAGAGTAAGAATTAAGACCAAAGACTGATTTCTGGAGAATGCAAAATTTAAGGGATGGTGGAAGGAGAGGAGGAATCAGAGAGAAAGAGGAAGACCCAAGAGAAATATCAGGAAAGCCAAGGTGGGAAGAAAGCTTTTAAGTATGGGCTGTCCTGCCAGAAGCAGAAGAGAGATTCAGCAGCAGAGAATGGCAATGGGCAGTAGACCAGCACCTGATGAGGCCCAGCGGTACTCCTCCCCAGACAGGCACAGGATGACGGGAAAGCACTGGTGGGCAGGGACAGTCAGAATCTGCCAGGGAGGAGGCAGAACCCAATAGCAATAGGAGACCAGCCAGAGTCTAATTGGCAGAAACTAGTCCCAAAGAGTCATGGATATTGAAGTTGCCAAACCAAGAGAAATAAAGACAATATTATATAGAAAATACTCAAAAGACTATATTCATCAATGTCAGTCTTCTCTCACTACCACTGAAAAGGCATGGTCTTAGGCACTCCACACTGTCTTAAAGGAGTGCTTACTCTGCCTAGTGATAATAATGACGCCAACATTTTGACCAGCAGAAACCCAGCTACCTGGAATCTTTAATTAACCAGATTTATGATTTAATTCACCTATCCTCCATTTCTAAAACAGGGAGGAAATTGTCCAAAAAAAAAACAAAAAAAAAACAAAAAAAAAAAAACCCAAAACACACACACACACATTTTAGAGATTTAGTCAACAAAGAAATATAAGATCTATACAGATTCAACTCAACCCTGATACATTTTCTAGCCATACAAAACGAGAAGTGATGTTTGGGATAATAACCCAGAAATAAAAGATTCAACCATTGAAGAAATACTTATGCTCATATTTATATAACAAAAATTTATGCTTTCAAAAATTCTATTCCATTTAATCTTGTTAACCTTCTTAGGGTTAATCAAATCAAATGGAGTAATCTTCGGTAATAGGTAATCTCATAGCAAGTTTACTTTGGAAATATTATAGAGAGTCTTGGTACTTCTGTGAGTTTCAGAAATCAAAAATTAAATCACTAATGAAGAAATTAGTCCCATGCAGTCTGAGAAAACACTTCTTGAAATATTTAATTCCTTTATGTAACCATTTTAAAGTTATAGGGATATAAAATGAAAAACAGAAGCAATGAGTTTGGGATGCTTTCTTGTAGTCCCCTAGATTCAAAACTAACACATTTAATAGGGTTTAAAGTCTCTAACTCAGTTCTAATGAAAAATTTGTGCCCCTTGACTATTTCACTGCACACACCATTAGGGCTCTATCTGAGGAAAGTGAGAGAAGGTATCAATCCAGTAAATGGAGAAGCCAAAATTATAGTTCATTTCTCCTGATTTCCTTTCTTTTTTGTTCTACTTTATGATGTTATATTTTCATCCATAGACTTTATGAACTAATAATAAACTCTTCTACGGGTAAAACTAAGATGTGTTACTGTTAATGAATGAAACTTTGTATACATCAAGACTGACCCAAATGTTTTTGTACACAATTAGGAATTAACATATTCAGCTAGAATGCATAGTGCCTTTCATGTTCTCTCTGTCTCTCTCTCTTTCATACGTACACACAGACACACACACACACACACACACACACACACATACACACACAGGCACCAACCAGCTATTCTGACTAGTGTGCCTTTGTGGAAGGTTGTTGGGCTGTTGACTGACTGTTAACCACGGCTGACAGATCCCTCTGGGTACCCAGTAATAGTTGACTCATTATGCTTTTCCACTGGCCAAGCCATGTTGTCAGAGGAAAGATGGCCAACTATGAGAAAAGAATTGCTCCAGAAAAGGGCATACGTGCAGAGGGCAGCTGTTTCCCTTCTCTCTCAGGACGTCCAGGTGCCATTACTAAATTTCCTGTATGCAGGGCCTGGAAAAGTTCACTGACCTCAGGCAGGGGGTGGGGGGACAGGGAACACTTTTTCCTTTCAAACTGTCTTTCTTTACTCATTGTAACCAGAGGATCACTGCTCACTATGTTGTCTTATAAATTATTCCTGTAAGATTTATAGCCATTTCTATGCTTCAAGTCAAACATTCTTTTAAGGCCAAACAGAGTAATTTACTGGATTTGTGTCTCTAAACAATCTTATAAATAGTCACTCTCTAGTTCAAGGTGAATAACAGTCTGTGGCAGGCTAGCATCAAAGAATACTGATTGCAGTTCAATTTTATTACCTTTGAGGATTCACCCTGAGGAATAGGGCAGACTGGCCAAAAATCTATAGGCTGATCATTTTGGGTCTGTATTGGAAAATCCTTTCCAAGTAAACACCTCCTCTATGGGTTTTTGCTTCCTCTCTTCATTGATGACCATATATATTTTTTCTTTCCTGGAGATACCAAGATGACAGTGCTGCTAATCAGACCTGCAGTTATGGCTGAGATGAGCAGTGTATGTTCTTTCCAACCTGCTTGCACATCAAGCCTGATCCCTAGGTTGTGGCTGCAAATCCTTTTTGAGACCCTGACACACCCATAAACACCCTCTATCCTTGATGCCATCGCAAATGGCAATGAACTCGTGCTTAATGCCACTACAGCTTCTCACTCTTGATAATATCACCTGTTATGTAAGGCTTACATGAGATGCTGGCAAAATTTTCAGAAAACTAGATATTCTGTACAGGCACATTTGACTCTCATGGTTCTAGAAATACACCCTATAGCCTGTGGTCTTTGATTTGGCCTAGGAGTTTGATAACACATTGATACCATTTTCTGCCTGTCAACCTACCAAAGGACACACAAACTTCTTAATTTCCCCAGAACTATATGGAATACTCCAAAATGTGCCATTAGGTACAGCCATCCCAGGAAGACTATGGTAAGGTAGTGGGACAATGTGAAGAATGCTAGAATATGCGACTCCATTCTGGCTGTGATTTTAGCCTAAGGGAATCCAACAGAGGTAAACTAAGCTCACATCTGTTTCTTTTTTTCTTTTGTGTCCTTAAAACCTAGAGATTATTTAGCCAAAGTAAAAAATTAACTTTTTATCAAAGGTTCCTTTCTCTCATTATCTCTCTTTTCAAGTCTGAACATTTCAGACTTCAGCACTTCTCCAGGGTCAAACTCTGAATTCAGTAAACAAGATTTTGCCAAGTGTGCACGTGTGCTGCCTTAGCAGCTAGATGCTGAGGGAAAAGGAAAGGTGAGAAACAGGAAATGAAGTGCAAATGGAATTGTAATGTCTGTTATCGGTGATGTCTGTGTGAGGAACCAAGTCATTACTGTGGGGTGCAAAGGATTTGTGTTAATGTAACAAGTAGGTAAACTTTATTAAAACTACCTTTCAGCTTCCAAAGACTGCTACTGCATTAAGGCTAGCTACCTTAATGTTCATCCAGTTACATTGCTGGTTGCTATGGCAATATCCTCCTAGGTATTTGTAAGGTCACAAAAGGAAGAGCTAACCCTCTTACTGCTGGAATAACTAATGTGGTTCTGTTACTTGCTTGATGTAAATGGTCTCAAGTGACAGCCAACTGTACATATAGTCAATTACAACTGCTCAAAGGAAATGATTTGTTGTAACAGCCGCTGTTCAACCTCTGTGACATCAATGTTTCTATGGAAACAGTTGCCTATTGCACTGCTTTGAATTGAGTATTGATCAAACTAGGGCCAACACTATTTCAGAGACTCGCTACTTTACTGTGTGGCAATTTACGATAGGAACTCATAACATCACTGTATATTTCAAGCCCCAAGGAACCAATTTAGCAGACAGTTACAGTAGAATATTAACAGAGGTCAATAATGGAAGTCTGATTATAGTCCTAGGACAATTAGTCAATGCTTTTGTTGTCTGCCCTTCCAACATTCGAGCAGCTATTACAGTTTTCAAATAATAATATTCATGCCTGAAGAAAGTGCTACATTCATTCATCTTCAATTTTAAACTTTATTTTTCATTGTTATGTTATCTATCAATAAAACTATTCTGCTATATTAACCAAGCTATGACCCCTCAGAAGTAAATAACTATTGATCAAGGAGTAAAGATCTACTGGTGCACAACACTGTTTTCCATTAATGATCTTATTGGCCCAGCTGATAAGATGGTTGTCTCCAAACAACTGAAGATACAAAGGCAAAAAATAACATAGGTCTAATTTCCATAAAAAATAGTTAGGGTTAAGTCCTCCATCTTTGTAATGGAATGGATTCTCCAACCTCAGTTGAAGGAATAGTGAAAATAAAGACACCGCCCTGCAGAATCCTTCCGTAAACCATTCATTCTGCATAATATTTCCATTGTCCGTGGATGTTTTATTCCATCTTCTCTGGAAACAACCTTTATGATGGTATCACCCAACACTCTCCTTTTAGAGATGAGGAAATAAGGTGACATGGCCTCTTTGGTCTTTCATAAAATAAATGATCTCCCTACAAATATATATGTGAAAAATGTTATGTTGGAAAAATCGTGATTTATACATTTGTCACTCACCTGAAAAAAAATACATGCCAATTATCTCTACTCTTAGATTGATTTGTCAAGAACTCCAGTCAACCAATTCTATAAAATTATTTACTTCTTTCCCTCCTCATTCCAAGTCAGAATTTGAAGCAGATAGTCAGCCAGTTTACTGCAGTGACATTGACCACAGTAAAGGCATTGAAAATTAATTTTTGCAGCTGAAGTTATAAAACTTCAGAAAGCACTTGGATAATGTGGCTACATGCCAAAGAAGGGTAGGTGTCTATGAATGAAATCTGTTTCAATACATAGATAGTAGCACTAACTTTTTATTACCATAATTGAAAAATTATGGCTTGGAGAATGATTCTTGTCAGGTAATAACAAATTCATCCACCTGCTTCAAAGAAGCTCCTCCTCATATAAGGAAAGTGATATTCTCCTAGCTTAGCTATTGATTTGAAAAACCCCATATAGATAGCTTAAAAATAAAAATCAGTTTAAAATTTCAGGCCAGTGACATCTAAAATAGTATTTCAATCAGTCTGGATCCCATTATACTTTTTTTAAAATCAGCTAAGACTTTAAGTTAGTCTTTTTGATGATAGGCATGGTCTGTGTTAGGAGATGAGCTTCCCTTGTTCATATAGCAAGTATTTATTGAGGACCCACAGAATGCTAGTCACTAGTCTGAACAATGGAGCACAGAGTTGAATAAGGCTAGCTCTCAGTAGTAGGTGGGAAGGGTCATTTGCCACGTGGAATAGGGAGTTCAGGAAAAAGTGGTCTCTGATCCCACACTCAATGTTCTCTCCCTTGTCTCTTTAACAATACTTTTACCACAATTTTTGCTTGTTTATACATTCATCCCCTTCTGTGCTCTAGAAAGGATTTACAGTGGACCATAAGTTTGATTCTGAGCTTCTTCCCAACTGGTACCAAAAAAGAAAAGATAATCAATCAGCCACATGATTCCACGTCTGGGAGATTTAAAAAAAAACAACAACAAAAAAAAACCAAAAACAAAACAGAGCAAAACAAAAAGCAGATGTGCAAAAGAGGCCTAGTGACTTCTCATATTGAGACCAGAGATAATTCTCCCCAGGTCCTTAGAAACCAGACCTGGATAAAGTGGTAAGGAACATCTTCCTCAACACAATGGCTGTAAATATACCACTGTGTTTTGTAAGGCTAAACAAACAAATTCCATGACCACACACCAAAGTGCCATTTAAACACAATTCTGCCAGAGAACAAAACAAGGCTTTCCCTGACGTACTACTTTGTATCAATATATAGGTACTGAGGAGGCATAAAAAAATAAAACTTAGTAAATTAGCTATACAATACCTAACTTGGAATAATGTACCTTCCTAGTTTACCTTGAAGATTACTCAGGGGCCAAGATTTACACCTACATAAATAGATGAGATAGATGAGTTGGCTTACTCATAAATCCATTTGTGTGTGTGTGTGTGTGTGTGTGTGTGTTTGTAATTTTTATTCTGTAAGTGAGATAACATGGAAGAACTTTCATGAAAATGTTAATCCTGGTTTTAGTCTATGGATCTCAAACTTTTTGGGCCTGGGCCATTCCTAGCTTATCCAAACTAGGTCATCTGTATTAAAAAATAAGAAGAAAGATCAGATTATATAATGACCTTCTTTGTCTCTTGTTACAGTTTTCTTACTTAAAGACTATTTTGTCTGATAAAGTGTAACTACTCCTGTTCTCTTTTGGTTTCCGTTTTCATGGAATATCTTTTTCTATCCCTTCACTTTGAGCCTATGTGTGTCTTTAAAGCTGATGTGAATCTCTTATAGGTAACATATGGTTGGGTCTGGCTTTTTTTTTTTTACATTCAGCCATTCTATGCCTTTTTTTTTAAATTGTTGTTTATTTTTAAGAGACAGAGAGCACAAGCAGGGGAGGGGCAGAGAGAGAGGGAAACACAGAATCTAAACCCACGATGCAGGGCTTGCCCCATGAACTGTGAGGTCATGACCTGAGCTGAAGTCAGATGCTTAACCAACTGAGCCACCCAGTGCCCATTCTATGCTTTTTTTTACCGGACACTTTATTTATTTACATTTAAAATAATTACTGACAGGTAAGGACTTACTAGTCCTGGTGCCAATTTCTTAATTGTTTTCACGCTCTTTGTAGTTCCTTTGTTCCTTACTTTTTCTCTTGCTACTTTCCTTTGTAAATTAATGGTTTTCCATAGAGGAATGCTTTGATTCCCTGTTCTTTATATTTTGTGTATCTACTGTAGGTTTTTGCCTCATGAGTTACCATTTTTAGCAATTTTTTTTCATGGTCTGCCTAAATCTCAGAATAACCTGGTGGTTTTGGGTTTTCTGATCTCTTAGAATATATTTTGACCAGAACTGCTTTAAACAGACTAATACCGAGAGGAACAACTTACAAAAGTAAGTGGAATCCATGTACTGTCACAGGAAAACCACAGGTCTCAAAAGGCCTAAGTTTCTGGTGGGCTCCAGCCTCTTCACCAGTCCCGTGTGAGAGCAGGCAGCGTACTTGGCCTTCTGAGCTTGTAAACTCAGGTTAATGATCCCCAACCTGAAGAATCCTTGTGATAATTAGCAACAAATGACATATGAGGGCACCTGGCACACAGCAGGTGCTCGATAAATGAGAGCTCTTACTATTTTACAGAGACAGGAAACAATAAACTGGACAGAACTATATAAATCCTGTCTATAATCTTATTCACTCACAGGGAGATGTGGAATAAGGAACCCACTCAGATGGATCCAGTTACTAGAGAGCCAAAAGTTACCTGTAGGAGCCAACCCCAAATGATTAGTTAGGAGAGGAGGTATTACCTTCTTTCTCATTTTGCAGGTGAGAAAATCAAGTGGTTACATTAGTTAGCAGAACATCAGAATAGGATGGAAACCAAGGTCTTCTGATTAGAATGGTTCTTGTTTTCCCCACAGCTCTCCACCAGTTACCCTATAACTCAGCCCCTGGACAAGCACTCCCAAAACATAGCATCCCAACAGATTGCCGGCACCAGAGGAAAGTGCAGGGGGATGCTGTCAACTTCAGGAACTAAGTTTTAGCTGGCAAAAATTCATCAAGAAAAGTTTCAATTTTCCTCCCTGAGTCTTGAGAGAAGTCATTTTAAAAATGTCAACTTTAGCGTCAAGCCAGAAGGAAGGAAAGCCCCACCATGAGATGGGTAGTTATTGTGTCCCTTCTGAGGTCTTCCAGAACCCCTGGCCCATATATTACCACAGTCTAGGCTATCTTAAGGGTCCCCCAAAATCTAATGTCATCCTAGCCAAGGCTTAGAGGATCTTTGAAGGCCAAGAAACTTCAAACCTTCAAACCTAGGTCTGGATCATCCAAGGCTTGGGGAAGCAGGGGAAAGAAATATGGAAGAGGATAGGGAAAGAAATATTAGTGGCCTGGGGCAAGAAGTTTCAACTAAATGTTACTGCATCAGGGGTGCCTGGGTGGTTCAGTCGGTTAAGCCTGTCCGACTCTTGATTTAGGTTCAGGTCATGAACTCATGGTTCATGAGATCAAGCTCCACATCGAGCTCTGTGCTGACAGTGCAGAGCCTTCTTGGGGTTCTTTCTCCTTTCTCTCTGCCCCTCTCCTGCTCTCTCTCTCTCTCTCTCAAAATAAATAAAATTAAAAAAATAAAATCAATGTCACTGAGTCAAATCTCTGTGAGCTTGCTGTAATATGGATTTCCATTCCCATGTTTGATCTTCGGTATCCCAGGACCAGTTTAGGGTTCAACCATACAGGCCATAGACCCAAGGAGCTAGCAGTACACATCCTAGTTTATGCACTCCCCTAGCCTGACAGTTGGGAAAAAATCACAACTATAACCACTGGTGAAACTAGAATTATTTGAATCAGCTCCATTTCCCCATCTCTCCAGTGTCTCCTATACATTTTTGTTTTGTTTTGTTTTGTTTTGTTTTCTCCTATACATTTTTAAAACTGCAGCTTTCCTCTGGGAAAACTATGGCTGGGATGTGCCCTAGAAATCCACGATGAATTTGAACAATAAGGAGGTGCTATAAATTCCAGCTGATTTACTAATTAACTAAAGGAATAATATACACAGAAAAGCTCTTTAAGCAAAGACATTGCAGCAGAAGTTTGGACTCTGAATTTTTCAACAAGACATCTAATATTCTGTGGCTATTCAATATGTCGTGATTTCATAATTACCTTACATCTGTTCCCAGCACTCTTCCCACCCTCTACCAGTCCCCAAAAGGTAGACTGACATGACTAATCTGAAGCTTTGAAGTAAGAGGAGGGAATACACATATGGCCCAATATGTATTTGTTCCAGACTTCTAAAACAAATATTGACTTGAGAGATCTTCATGGCTTTTCTCAAGAAACTGATGAAATTATGAGATTGGGGCCAGGAATATGACTTCTCCAAAAGCTGTAATTAATGCTGAAAATAGCTCAAGAAATGCAAGCTCCTTAAGGGTGTGCCATTGTACATTTTTCATGCCTTCATTACAAACGTGAACCATGAATTTTTGATGTTCTGTGAACCTCCCTAGACTCTGACAATATTGGATTCCATCACATCATCCGCCTACAAGATCTGAGGGCCAAGCCTCCTCCTGGAGCTTACAGGTCCATCATGAATGGGGAGAGGCTAGGGCAGGAAAGATAACCTACTCTTGTGCCCACGATCAAACTTCTCTTGGATGTGTTCCAGAGAGAGCTGGAATGGGTGGACTGAGTGGGCAAAGGCTGAAGTGCTGAGGACAGAGGGGAGGGAGGAGAACAATGGGGTGTGGTGGGGGAGAGACCAGGCTGAGAGCTGAGGGGCAGAGCAGTGAATGCTCTCAAACGCTGAGGATGTGGAGGAGGGAGGCTTCAGGCTTTGTTTCGCTTCATGACAATTCCTCCACAGAAATTTATCACTTCCTGCATTCCAACCCCAAATTCAGCACATCATGGACATTTGGCCACACATGTACCATGAGAGGCTTCTTCCTGAAGGTTACGCATCAGAAGCATACAAGTCAGAAATAGGAAATCCCTTGACAGTGGGTTTCTCACAAACCTCAGTCTTCCCCTTGGGTTGGATGTGAACATCTTATGTCCAAACCCTAGTTCTACCTTCTGCTTTTCCTTTATTCTGGTCTGGGTCACCACATGAAGAAAACAACCCACTGCTCAGTGGTGCTTTCTAAGTTTCTCTTATTTATTTGGTTCTCAGACACAAAGCCCAGTTCCAGGGATGGCAAAACCCTCTTAAATACAAAAATAAAACTTGATATTTCCATAAGGCCACAAAGAAAAGGCATTGGGTCTGACTTAGCTATTCCCCTGAGTTCCCTCTAGAAGTCAGGGGTAAGGAAAGCTATATTTCCCAGCATGGACACAGCATACACCTTTATGACTGAAAGAGGATGTTTTTATTTGCACTGCATTATACCCATAAATTCCATCCACTCAGCAAGTCAAATTATTGCTGGCCTCCAAAATACATTAAGTTTGGGTTTAAATCAGTCACTTTTGAAGATATACTGCAGCCCACTTCCCAGCCATATTTGTAATATATTCACCCTGCAAATGTTCTTTAAAATGCATTGTTTGTGGAGTTGTCTTACTTCAGTCAGCCATGTGAAGATATAAGGAATATAAGCTCTAATTTGCAGTTTCTTTGTGTGTGTGATTGTTCATGATTCCACTCATGGAGATAATGGCTGCCAAAAGGCTTTCGTGTTATGAAGGGAAAGAGCTCGCTGAATCCGAATCAAATTAGAATTAGTGATATAATAGTAAACAGCAATGGGAAAATACAGAGCTCTGAGCAGTTTATGCTAGAATTTGGTGACAGCACACAAGCTTTTCCGGATAATGGTGGGAAGGGGAAAGCCACAGGATCGTTTGGGATGTTTAATGGTGTATTGCGAGATTCAAGTGTGCTCAAATGGCAATGCCCAAAATTTCTTTCCCTTACCTCGATTTTCCATTTTACAAAGTATTACATTACATTACATTCGCATTCCTCATCAATTGTCATTTAAATAATTTCAACAGGATGAACTGAATCAGAAAACGAGGAAGCTGAGAAAGAGAGTTACAAAGAAATAGAGCCATATTTGCTTGGTTCCCTTGGGAAAGAGGCCTGTCTTCTCTGCATTTCCCTTTTTTCAGCTGCTCTCCGCCTGACGGGTAGAAGATGTGCACCATGGTGGGAGGGATGTGCAAGATGCCCCCTACGTGGTACTCAGTGTTTTTCCTAGCTGAGAAAGAAAACTGGCCTGCCAAGCCTGTGAGAAGCAAGACACTTGGACAGTTTGGCACCTGCCGCTATTCTTTATGCCCACCTTGTTTCCAAAGACTGTTTGTTTTGAAAGATAAAAAGCTGCTAACACACCACCAAGGAAGAAGGCTCCACAAGCATTATCCACACTGCAGGCAGTATCTTTAAAACAATGTGACGTGTATGGATTGTTCTTAGTATTTCTTAAAAATCAAGCACGTGTTCTTCTTTCCCACGGCTATTTGTGAAACACTTCCTCACCTAGGTATGCAAGCTTACAACACCAAATATCTGGTGGATATTAAGATAGTATTTTCCCACAAATCACATGCCAGGGCCAATTGCTATCAATACTATTCCACAGTCTCTGATAATCATAACATTTCTGCATAGATGAGGGGGCTGTGACATTTACTGGGCACTTTACATTTACTATCTTCTTTATACAGCTCTCAACCTCATAAGAGATATTATTTCCATTTTGCCACGGAGGAGACCAAGGATCAGAGAGGTTAAATAGCTGGCCAGACATCACAGAGCTAGGAAATAGCAGAGCTAGAATTTGACCTTGGGGATTACTTACCCCAGAGCTTCTTTAATCACTTCCCCACATCAATCACCACGATTATTGTATACTGAGGACAAGGGTTTTGCTGGAGCCATTTGTATCAGCTTGCAAGAGCTATTGCTACATTTTTAGCAACTTTGTGAGCTAGTTGTTCTCATGATCATGGCTTGAAGTTGGCCATGGTGGGAGTATTTACACCATAGAAATAGGCAAACACCACACGTTGGGGTTTTTGTTTGTTTGCTTTCAGAGAAAAAGAGAGCCATTTTTAAAAAAATTTAACCAGGAAGAACATTTCCAAGAATCGTAGATTTTTGGACCCCTTCTTCCCCTCTGTGGTATTGTCTCCAAAGCACAGAAGGTGATAGAGTTACCAACAGGACAAATCCCCTGGGAAATGGTGCCAGCGTCCCGCCGAGGTGTGGACTTCCGGACACAGTCTTATCTTCAATGCCCAGTCTGGCCCTGCTTCTGCCCTTTCTCTTCAACCACTTACCCCACCCACTCTTCCCCTGAGGCACAAAGGAATTGGCAGAGCAAATTGAGACATTTGATGTGGTTGTTTTGATGATAAGTTTTGTAAGCCAAATTTGGTTCTTACGACTCAAAATTAATAACCTCAGCCTCTGGCATCAATTAGCTCTTCTCAACTCTCTTACTTCCCATCAGGTGAATATACTGTAAGTCCAAAGGAAATATATATTCTGAACACAGAGGGCATCCCTTTATGTCCAAACCTGATCTCCACTGGGGAGAGTCATGCTCAATATTTTTTATTATTATACAATTAACATTTATTGAGTGTTAACAGTGAGCTTATATATAACACAGAGACCATTACTATACCTGGTTTCTTGGCAGATTGTAGGAACAGCATGTTTTTGATATCTTGGATGGCACCAAGCTTGGTATAATTTCCCAGTGAAGTCAGTGCTCCTAATTTCCTGAACATCTGTGCATCAAATTCATTAAATGGCTAATGAATCCAGACATATAAGGTTCATAAAAATATTTATATCTGACATTAACAAAATGGCACTCCTGCTTTGTTCCTTTACGTGATACCCTTAAGACAACCAAGTTTTTGTAACTGGCTAGAACCTGGTGGAAGAGGTACATGACTGAAATCAGTACCTTCACGTTTCTTCTGTGGAATATGGCATAGAGAAACCATGGCTCAAAGTGGCCAATGAATACAGGACAAAGAATAGGGGGATAGGATCCAGGAGAGCAGGTGAAGTCAGATGTCCATATTCCATAAATTCACTTACATGAAGACTGCAGCTAACATGGATGGAAGTTTCACTAAGGGTAGAACATTATGCGGGCATGATTGGTGATCACACATGTGCCCCAATGCTGTCACCATGACCACCAGCCAGGCCAGGGGTCTCCGAGCTGAGCCCATGTTTACAAAAATGAATAATCACAATACTCTATTCTTTGAAGTTTAAATATTCTAGCAACAAATGAAGAACTCTGAACTGAATCAAATACCAGGGTTCTCCTCTGAATATTCCCTGACTAGGTAACCTTGTACCTGTTATTGGCTTTCTCTGTTGTCTCAGGCTCTCCTACCCCCACATATAAAATGAGTGGGGTATGGATTAGATTTCCAGCCCCTTCCAAATATAAAGAAAGGTTTTAGGCTTGTTCTGTTGAGAAAGATGGGAGGCTGGAGATTACTGTTTGCCTACAGAGCTTTAGTCCAAAGCTTGAAAACAATGCTCATTTTTGTGTTTGCATAGGTTAAGGGAAAAGGGCTTCATCAGATGCCTACCAGGGGAAACCTCCAACTTCATATCCTCACTCGCAGACAACTTTTAGTAGGAATAAGACTCACAATGTCCCAATGGGGCATGTTTGCAGCTCTGTGACTTGCTTACTGTGTCCCACCACCTGGAAGGGCTTCCTGGTCCCCTTCACCAGCCCCTCCAGAAGCAACTCACATTCTGCCTGCTTTCTCCAGTCTTCATGACTGCCTCAGCCCCAAGAAACCATCTCACTCTTCTCCAAACTCTTGTACAATTGACTCTGGAACAACACGGGTTTGAACTGCATGGGTCAACGTATGCATGGATTTTTTCAATAAATATAGGATAGTAATGTAAACGTCTTTTTTCTTCCTTATGATTTTCTTAATAACATTTTCTTTTCCCTAGCTCACTTTAGTATTAAGAGTACACTATATGATATATATATATCATATATATATATATCATATATATATATCATATATATATATCATATATATATATATCATATATATATGATATATATATATCTGATATATATATATGATATATATATCATACAAAATATGTGTTAATCGATTGTTTATGTTACCTGTAAGGCTTCCAGTCAACAGTAGGCTATTAGTACTCAAGTTTTGGGGAGTCAGTAGTTACATGCAATTTTTGACCTTATGGGGACTGGCACCCCTAAACCCCTCATTGTTCAAGGGCCAACTGCAGTATTTATCTCCCAATGAATGCCATTTTATAAACAAATACTGCTCTGTGACGCTACTTTCCTGGTACTAAAGTATTATTAAAATATATTGTTATTATTGTCTTTTACATATGCACAGTTTATTGCCCTGGTTTGATTATAAATTCCTCAAGAACAAATTTTGTATCTTACCCTGGAGTGTCCCCACAACACCCTGGTGAATTGCCATAGTAGATTTTGTAGCTTAGCTTTTCCATCTGTAGAATGGGGATGTTAGTACTTACTTTATATGAGGAAAAAAGGAGATTGTGAGAAGTAAATTATGCCTGATTCAATGAGTGTTAGATAGAATATTTTGTTAGTGCTGTTGGTATTCTATTAGGGCAAAGGAAAGAATACAGTGCTAGAAATGAGCAAAACTGAAATCTGGTTCCACCTCTACCAGTCAGTGACTTTAAGAAAGTCAATTAAATTCTCAGAGCCTCAAATTCTTCACCCATACAAATTAGAAAAGCAACACTCCCTGCCAACTTTCTGTTGCTGTGCAGATCAAATAAATAATACATTTAAGGTAGTATGCAAATGTATCATTTTTTGGTACTCAGTAAATACTATTTGATTTGGGAATTACATTGCCCTTATTTTACCATACAAACCACTTATTTTCTCCCCTTTGTGGCAGAAAGGGCACCAGTCATGCCTCTTGTGGACTTGTAGGAGGAAAACGGGGTCCTCTGGATCTTCTACATTTCCAACAACTAGATTATGTTTAGGGGAGTCACAGCGTCTTGGCCTCCTTCTGCCATATTCCAGGCTTCTCAGTGTTTACTTTAAAGGAGCATTCCCATAACACCAGAGAAACCAAACTAAAATGTAGAATGTCTACCAGCTAACCCACTATTTTTCTTAAAACAAGTAAAATGTAGTTTTGAAATAGTTGATTAGTTATGCTAGCATGATTGCCTGTATCCATGAGTCAGAGAGAAGCAGAGCCAGAAATTACCACGCACCCAGGGATTCCCAAAGGGCCCCCTTGGGAACAAAAACCTCCTCCAGCTTAGGCACGGAGGAGCCTTGGTACACACACAGAATGGGCTTCACTGCCCACGCGTAGGCAAGGCCATCGCTTCCATAAAAAGCCAACACATCACAGACCAAGCTGCGCAATTTCACTCCCTGACTTCTAATGGTCTAAATATACTCTTCTACCTGCAAACCATAAGTATGGTCATTCTTGCTTTTCCAGTCTCATTTTATCAAGTATGAGATGCCAGAGGCCATCTAAGTTATATCAGCTACGCACCAAACATTCCTTCACCAGATAATTATTTAACTTGTCTGTGTGCAAGGCATGGGGGCACACCAATTCAACAACACAATCTAACTGTGGTATTATTCACACAACTTATCTTAGTATCTATGAAGATTTGTGTGTTTTCTGTCATACGGGCATGGTTTACACATGTTTCCATGAAGAGTACACTTAAAAAAAAAAGAAAAGAAGAAGTATCAATCAAGCAAAAACCCATGGTTAAAAGACTTGGAATTTAGTGTTCTTATCCGTTCTTTAAAGAAAATGAAAGGCAAAAAATTATTAGGAAAAATTATCTGATATTCTGATATGCTCACATCATTGCTCTGGTGCAAACAGCAAATGCACAAGTGCATTTTTACTTTGTATAACAAAACAACCCAATAAAAAGGTAACGTATGGTGGAAGTATACAACCTTTATGATATTTCTTGAAATTACTCCACTTTTATAGAGGATGATATTCGTGCTAGAAACAGCTATAAAAAATATGGAAATGTAAAAGAAGAGAGATTAAATATGGGATTTATCTGCAGGCCCCAGTACATTAAACCCTTAACATATTTGAAATATGAAAATAACCTAGGCCCTCAACATCAGGATCATGAAGGGAATTTTAATGGTGCCCTATGCCTTCACTTCCAAGATTTGAATTTTTGTTGTTTTAAAGGTCTTTTTATATATTTGCTTGACTTGCACGATTACAGCAATTCATCACTTGGACCAATAGGACAAAAAACATTTGACATTGATGATGGTTGGTTACCCATCCTGACCTGATATGCAATACATAGAAACCAGTCCTTGGCTTTCTCTTTCAGCCCCCCACAAAGCGGGAGCTTAGGCCATGCCTCCAGGCTGGAAATCGTAGCAGCAGTGACCACGCCTGGGGGACAGGCAGGATGCCAGTTCTAAATCTTCTGCGCACGAAACATGCAGAACCTATGCATCAAAGTGGGGCCAGTCTTGCATTCTGCAAGGGTTAGAGAGCAATACAGCCTTCCCTCCATCTGTTACCTGTAACTGCCTCCTAACTGAGGCATGAGCTGACACACTGGTCCTCTGTGTAAAGGGTGGAAGGAAAAGCAAAATCCATCCCAGCATATACTGTTTCTGCAATGGCCTGTCATCATCAGACCCAATCATCATGGCCTATGGAGATCTTGAAGAGTAGAGTTTGGGAAGCAGCAAAGAAATGAACATGATGCCTATATTAAGTGGGACCTGAGAGAATGGCTATGAGGTTGAAACCCAAGCTTGGGGAAAAGAAACAGGAAGGAGGACAAAGGTCATGGGGCACTAGGGGACAATGGGGAAGTGGGAGGTGAAGAGGTGAGAGACAGAGCACAATTCCCAAATCTGTCTTCTCACTTCATTCCACTGGGCATCTTCTAGCTCTTCACTTACTTATGTCTCACATATGCCACATGAGTTGGTAGATAAAAGCAACGTGGTAATTAATTTTTAAAATAAAAAGACCTCAAGGACTTCCAGTTTAAAATGGCATCTGGCTAATAGTCCTGATATAGCCTCTTTTACTAAAATACACCCCCCCACACACACACACGCAAACATTTACATTGCCACCAAAAATTAAGATTGACAGTTGACTTCTTACCACTAACTGTAAGGTCAATGAACTTGGATTTTTAGAGGCAATTAGTGGCCCACCTGTGCATGCCACCAGACCTAGAGAAAGCCCACCTGTCTGAAGTTAGAAAGGCCCATTATACCTTCCCTACTGTCTGCCACCTGGCTCATTAAATCAGGCAGCCATTCTTCTACTATATAAGTGCTCCTTTTTAAGCTGGAATGTTATTTTCCTGTCATATCCAACCCCTCAGTAGCAGCTTTTTTCTTAAAAGCAATCAGGGCACCTACCTGGAAAAGAACTGGTCAACAAGATGGAATGAGGAAGAAGGCTTTGGATGCCGCATTCCAACCAGGAAGGTGTTCCCATGAAGAAAGCACAATATGAGAGAAGAGAGAATAAAAAGTCTCGACAACCCTGTATGCTGAGTATTATAGATCTCGTGCCAGAAAGTAAGGCAATGGGAGTAGAACAAGCCCTAACGTCGACACTTAAGGAATGAAAGCAAGTCAAACACCAGCAATGGAGCTGGCAGCTCTGGACATCAGCTGGCCCTCCAGGTGTTGCTCTAAAAAGGGAATTGAACCCATATCCAAGTGGACAGAAGGAAACACCAGTCCAGATAGATATCCTGTGTTAAGAGAAGTGGCAAGAAGAATAACTAGCATGCATTTTGATAAATGACATAGAAATAGAGATAGAGGATATTATCCTAAAGACTCAGAGGGAGCACAGCCTCTGAAAATGATTTGCCACAGGAATTGAAAGAAATTTGCAGAGAAACATTTTTTCAATCTTCAATAGAATTCAAGAAGTAATGGCCTTTAGGGAACAGGAACAGACATCCGTAACAAGAGAATCGGTCATGAGAAAGAGACGGCAAGGTGAGATGAAAAGGGAAATGTGTGAGATAGAAAAAGATTGAAGTAAAATCAAAATGCAATGACAGAATTAAAATCTGCATTTGAAGCCATGTGGTACAGAAACGACACTGCGGATAATTACATCAGTAAAGTAGGGGACCCATCTGAGAAAATCCTCTGGGACATAGAAGAAAAGAACAAAGATGAAAATAATGAAAGAAATCATGAAGTAATGAAAGGAAAATAGACACAGAAAACCTAAGAACTGTATATATATTTTTTAGGAAAAACTAGAAGACATAGAACAGAAGTTATAATCAAACACAAAAATTTAATGGTTTTTAACCTTAAAAAATGTTAGGCATATGCAGATCAAGAATCCACTACATTCCAGGCAAAATGAACATATTAAGACATATCTGGAAGCATCCATGATGACTTTTTAAGGTCAGAGATAAATAACATTCCCACCCAGAAAGTTATACCAAGACAAATTGTCTTTGCTGTGCAAAAATCACAGAAAACCTGATTGAAGATAAGAAAATGCTTAGAAAATATACTCCCCCCAAACTCTTCTTGAAAAAAACTATTTAAAGACACACTCCTGGGGTCAATTGTATGTCAATGGATAGTAACTAGACTTTGGGTGATGATCACTTTGTAACATATACAGATGTCAAATTATATGTTGTACACCCAAAACTTGTATTATGCTATATACTAATTTTGCCTCAATAAGAAAAAAAGCACACACAAGAAGGACTGAGAAATAATTTGCAATAAATAACATAAGAATGGAACTATTGTGCTTTTGAAGGATTAGCAATGAGCAGTGAAAGGAGTTATATATTTTAATTACATTAAGTATTTATTGAAAAATTTGTTAATAATAAAGCAAACATAGGGCACCTGGGTGGCTCAGTCAGTTAAGCGTCTGACTTCAGCTCAGGTCATGATCTCATGGCTCGTGAGTTTGAGTATTGCGTCAGGCTCTGTGCTGACAGCTCAGAGCCTGGAGCCTGCTTCGGATTCTGTGTCTCCCTCTCTCTCTGCCCCTCCCCTGTTAGTGTTCTCTCTCTCTCTCTCTCTCTCTCTCTCTCAAAAATAAATAAAACCATTAAAAAAACAATAAAGCAAATATTAAAAATATTGATAAAAACCTACATAAGCAATAACGATAATAAGTGTCTTAAATCTAAGCTTATATTAGCAAAGATGCGGAAATGAAGGAAAAAAATAAAACTATGCTAACTTTTTCAAATGTAAGGATACTTTTTTAATGTTTATTTTTTATTTTTGAGACAGACAGAGAGACAGAGCATGGGGGGGGGGGGTGGGGAGCAGAGAGTGAGGGAGACACAGAATCAGAAGCAGGCTACAGGCTCTGACTTGTCAGCATGGAGCCCGATGCAGGGCTTGAACCACAAATTGTGAGATCATGACCTTAGCCAAAGTTGGATGCTTAACCCACTGAGCCACCAGGATTTTTTAAATATAGTTTAATTTTTTATATTGAAAATTTGGGGAATATAAAGAATGCTTTTTTAAATAATTTAAAGGCAACCAATAGAAAAATTTTAAATAGATTAACTTCCAAGATTTCCTTCATAGAAAAAGTAATTTTAAAAGTAAATAAAAAATATTGCATACAGCAAATAAAATGTAAGGAAATAGCAAAATCTCAAAAAGAGGATAAAACAAGTAAATTATAAGAAAATATGTAAATGGGTTAACTAGCCCATTAAAGGACCAGTAATTTCAAATTGGTTTCATCTGTTTTATTGAAGAATAACTGACGTATAGTATTGTATTAGTTTTAGATGTATAACATGGCAATTTGATATTTATATACATTATGAAATTATCATCGGAGTAAGTCTAGTTACCATGTGTCACCATACAAAGTTATTAAAATACTCCCTATGCTATACACTACATCCCCATGTTTTATTTATTGTATACCTGGAAAACTGTACCTCTTAATCTCCTTTACCTATTTCATCTATTCCCCCCACACCTCGCTTCTGGCAACCATCAGCTTGTTCTCTGTACCCGTAAGTCTGTTTTGTTTTATTTGTTTGTTTTTAAGATTCCACGTGTAAGTGAAGTCATATGTTATTTGTCTTTCTCTGTCTGACTTATTTCACTTTCATAATGCCCTCTAGGTCCATCTGTGTTGCCACAACTGGCAAGATTTCACTTTTTCTGGCTAATGCTTAGTTGCATATACATACCACATCTTTTTTTATCCATTTATCTATCCATAGACATTTAGATTGCTTCCATATTTTGGCCATTGTAAATAATGCTGCAATGAACATAAGGGTGCATATGTCTTTTGAATTAGCGTTTTTGTTTTCTTTGGATAAATACCCAGAAGCAGAAATGCTGGATCGTATGGTAGTTCTATTTTTAATTTTTTGATAAACTTCCACACTGTTTTCCATAGTAGCTGTACCAGTATACATTCCCACCAACAGTGTATAATGGTTCCCTTTTCTGCACATCGTTTCCAACACTTATTTCTTATCTTCAGAAATAAAATTCAAGTCTATGTTGCTTAAAAGAGACCCATCAAAAAATAAGCGGCTCAGACAGATAAGAAGTTTAAGAATGGGTGAATACACTTTGATAAATACAAACAAAAGAAAAACTTACACACCAGGAGTCAAGCTAAAAGCAATAAACAGGCCAAAGATGTAATTTTATATTGATAAAAGATATAATCCACAACTAACAGAAAATAGTCATAAACATTTTTATACACCAAATAGCATAGCAAGATTTAATAAGCAATGTCCATATATCAGACCATAAAAACAATTCCCCAAAGCAGAAATTCTAAAGGCCAACATATTTCCAACCACAATACAAACCAAAAACGATTATCAGATTTTTAAACAAACAAACTAATAAATAAACAAAACCAATAACTTGAAACTTTTAAAAAACACTCTCCTAAACTAACTTATAAAGGATATCAAATCCTCAATTATATACTAGGTTTTAAATAACATAACTAAGAATATTAATAAAAATTGTGGGAGGTGGCCAAAATTCCAGCCAAGAATGAATTCATAACCTTTAATGAATTATTAAATCAAGTATGAAAATAAATTGATATTTGATAAACTGATAAGTTTGATCATTAATAAAATACACTAAAAATAAAATTATAAATACAATGATAATCAAGTTTAAGCATTTGCCATCAGGTACTGAACCAAATTCTTTATGTAGTTATCTTGTTGAAACATCACATTACTTTTGAGGGATGGGCATTAGTAGTAGTTATATTTTATAAATAAAGAAATTGAGATTTCAAAGCACTAAATAATTTTTCCAAGATAACACAGCTAGTAAATGACAAAATTGGGATTTAACCCAGCTTTGTCTGACTCCAAAGTCTTTGCCTGTAATCACTGCCATTACAGGGTTATTAGAAAAGAACAAAGAATCTAAATGATTATTGTTCTGAAAAACTAGACAAACATCTGACAAACCTAAAATGGAAAATAAAGATAAAAAGAAAAAACAAAAAAATTTTTTCACTAAGAATCAAGAGGATATAACAGATACATTATAGTTTTTAAATTATTCTTTATGTTAATAAATTTATAAACATTGATGAGATTATTTCATTATGAAATATAAATTACTAATTGTGTTGAGAAGAAATAGATGATCTGAATAAACAAAAAACTTGAAAAAATAGAAAGGTACACAAGTCATAAAGGTTAGAATGATTTATCAGTGATTTTTTTTAAAGTTTCAAATAAGAATAATCTTTAAAACTCAGGTATAAAACCAAAATGAACAAATGTCAAAACTTTATCAAGACCCAAAGGAAGACTAGAATAAATGTTCCTAAATAGGAAAACCCAACTTTATAAAGATGTAAATAAAATTCTAAAATCGAGTTCAGGGTTTAACTCAGTCTTCATGGGGATAATTTTTGAAATTTGCAAAATGTTTTCTAAAGTTAACAAATGAAAACCAGGACTGACCATCACATTTTTGGGAAAGACAAAGACATACACATGTACCCCAATATTTATAGCAGCGCTATGAACAATAGCCAAATTATGGAAAGAGCCCAAATGTCCATCAACTGATGAATGGATAAAGAAGATGTGGTATAGGGGCACGTGGGTGGCTCAGTCGGCTGAGCAACTGACTTCGGCTTGGGTCATGATCTCTCAGTTTGTGAGTTCGAGGCTCACATCGGGCTTGCTGCTGTCAGCCTGTCAGTACAGAGACTGCATCAGATCCTCTGTCTCTCTCTCTCTCTGCCCCTGCCCCACTTGTGCTCTCTCAGAAATAAATACACATTTAAAAAAAAGAAAAAGAAAAAGATGTGGTGTATACACACACACACACACACACACACACACACACACACACAATGGAATACTACTCAGCAATCAAAAATAATGAAATTTTTCCATTTGCAACAATGTGAATGGAACTAGAGTGTATTATGCTAACTGAAATAAGTCAGTCAGAGAAAGACAAATATCATATGATTTCACTCATATGTGGAATTTAAGAAACCCAACAGATGAACATAGGTTGAAGAGAAGGAAAAATAAGATAAAAACAGAGAGAGAGAGAGACAAACCATAAGAGACTCTTAAATATAGAGAACAAAGTGAGGGTTGCTGGAGGGGAGATGGGTGGGGGATGGGCTAAATGGGTAATGGACATTAAGAAGGGCACTTGTTGGGATGAGCACTGGGTGTCATATGTAAGTGATGAATCACTGAATTCTACAACTGAAACCATTACTACACTATATGTTAGGTAACCTGAACTTAAATAAATTAAAAAGAAAAAAACATGCATAATTAAGGGCTATCTGGGTGATTAAAACATCCTATAAAGTTTTGGCAATTAAACTATAAAAAAACTTGCAAAAATCAGTGGGTAGATCAATGGAATGGGATTCATAGCCTAGAAAGACACGTGGCATATAAAGGAATTAATATGTGATAAAGGTGCCAATACAGTCAGTGGGGAAAGAATTACACAGTCAATGCAGCAGGATAACTGCGGGGAAAAAGAGGTGGGCAGGGATGAGATCCTTCCCTTGCCCCACACACATGCACACATTTCCCTGATGATCAGCGATGTTGAGCATGTTTTCATGTGTCTGTTGGCCATCTGGATGTCTTCTTTGGAAAAATGTCTGCTCATGTCTTTTGCCCATTCTTTAATTGGACTTTCATCTTTGGGATGTCGAGTTTTATAAGTTCTTTATATAGCTTAGATACTAACCCTTTATCAGATATGTCATTTGCAGATATCTTCTCCCATTTCGTAGGTTGCCTTTTAGTTTTGTTGATTGTGCTGTGGTAGCTTAACTGTTCCTGTTGCAGGATGTCAGCTCTACCTTGTCTCTCTTGGCTTCTCTCCAGGTCTGGTTCTCAGCCTTCCCTTCAGTTCTGTGGCCTACCCAATACCCTAAGCAACGAATTCTTTTTCTATTTAAGTTAACTAAAGTCACTTCCTGTCATTTGCAAGCAAGAATCCTGACTAGTATATCTCTCTAGATAAGTGGTCAAGGATATCAAATGGAAGTTCACACACACAAAAAAGAAAGAAATACAAAATGTCACTAAGTATTTTTAAAGTGTCTAATTCACAACATTAGATAAATCATTCTTAGAAAATCAAAGCAAGAATTTGGGCATAAAATTAACATGCTTCTTTATTAACAGTAATATTTTGAATTAGTAAATATGTGGAGAAATGGTAGGAACACAAATTTGTACAATTTTTTTAGAAAACAATTTGAGTATATATACTAAAGCCCTTCAATACGCCCACAACTTTTTGACATATTAATTCTTATTCTAGGAATTTATCCTGATAATCATTTATGCAAACATTTATGTGTAAGGATATTCACTTTAACTTTGTTTTTCAAAGTGGAAAAAAAGCAAAAATGTGCTCAGTAATATGAGAACGGTTACATACAGTAGAATCTTTCTTAATGGACTTCCGCTAAACCAATGCCTGATTAGTCGGTGGTATTTATTTCCTCTGTGAAACACACTGCACATTCCTCATTCAGACACACATGTACCTTTCCCCCCAAATTAGGTGGGTACTTACCAAGAGTGGGATATGTTTGTGCCTAGGCCCATTTACAAACTCAGTATCTACCACTGTCATTATGAATGCTACAAGAAAGACGTAGTTGTTTCTATAAAAATTAAGTTGAATGTTTTGCAAATTTTAGATAAAAGCAGATTGCTGAAAAAGAAAAAAAAAAGAGCAGAAGGAAGGGAGGGAGGGACGGAGGAAAGAAGGAGGGAAGGAAGGAAGGAAGGAAGGCAGGAAGGAAGGAAAAAAAGCAGGGAAGAAAGGAAGGGAAACAAAGAAGATACTATTACTAGGCAACAGCAAGCATTGGGAAAAATCAGTCAAGTCTAGAGCCATGATTCTCAAGAATTTGGTCCCTTCTTAAAAATGATTAAGGTCCTTAAAGAGCTTCTGTTGATGTGGGAAATATCTCCTGACATTTACCATATTAGAAACTAAAACTGAGAAATTTGTAAACTATTGACTTTAAATTCATTCTTAAACATAACAATAAGAAACCCATCACATGTTAACATAAATAACATATTTTTATGACAAGTAAATATATTTTCTAAAATAAAAAAAATTTTAGCGTAATGACACTATTTAACATTGTTGTAAACCTCTAACACTTAGATTAATGAAAGGCAGCTGAGTTCTCACATCAATTCAATGTTCAATCTACTGTAGTATCACAAGTCATGGAGCCCCTGGAAACCCTATTATATACTCATGAGCAAATGATAGTGGGAGAGGCAATAATACCTTAATACTATTATGAATATAACTTTGGCATTGCAGACATCCTTCTAGGGGCTTGGACACCTCTAGGAGCCCACAGACCACACATTGACAAATGCCTGGCAAAAGGTCTATGCTCAGACTTCTTGTAATTGTCTCTAAGTCTGTGATCCACTTCAAAAGGAACAAACAGAAAACCACAGAAATTAGAAGTGTGTTACTGATATTGTTTATGCACTAAAGATAGCACAGATGACCCATTATAATTAAAGACCCTGGCCCACATTTTTTTAGTGATGAATGAATCCATAGATATATGCTTTATGTACTTTTTTAAATGTTTAAGAAATGTATGTGTTTTAAAAGTAATTCCACATCATTTCTTTTACTATTCTCCACTAGCTATTTCACTTTGGGCTGCAATACTTAAGCACTCATTATTTCACTTAGGAGTCTGAAGCTACAGGGTTGGTTAATTTGGTGGCTAGGACACGTCAAGGCTCTGGGTTGGCATGTCTGAGATAGCCTTGGCTTTCCCCCATGCTCCCAAGATGGCAGCCACAGCTCCAGGAACAGACAGCAAGAAGGAGGGCTGGGGTTGGAGATGGAGGACGGAGGGTTATTTCATCTCAAGCATCTCTCTCCTTAACAGGAGGAAATTCTTTTCCAAAACCTCTTAACAGACTTCCCTTCTGTCTCACTGGCAGTCAGGTTGTATGCTACCCCCACAAACCATTCATTGAAAGAATGGAATCATCATGACTGGCTCTGAGCAATCATCAGTATCTCAGTGTTGGTGTCTCAGCATCTCAATTTCATCCTCTCAGTCTGAACAAATTGATTCTGCACATCTGAACAAAATCAGGGGGTCATTTAGCTGGGACCAGTGGGGGAACTTCTGTGCCATGGATGACGACAGTGTGTCACCTGCTTTAAGCCAAATTTTTCAATTAACCAGCCAACTACTGGCCGAGTGCACAGTTTAACAGGGTACATCCATACCCAGACATTAAAATCATCTCTAAAAGCAAAATATAATATTGTATTTATAGTGTGAAACCAATGTATGCATTTATGTATACATACTTATGGATATACATAAATATACTTTTTATTTGAGTGAGAGCGTGCATGAGCAGGGGAGGGGCAGAGGGAAAGAGAGAGAGAATCTCAGGTAGGCTCCAGCACAGAGGCTGACCCAGGGCTAGATCCCACGACCCTAGGATCATGACCTGAGCTGAAATCAAGAGTCAGATGCTCAACCGACGGAGCCACCCAAGCACCCTGACATACATATACTTTTTTCAAAACTAGAATGGAAGATACAAAAATATAACTGTTTTCTCTGGGTTTATGAGTTGGTTTTAATTTGCTTCCTTATAGCTTTTTGTATTTTCTGATTTCTCCAATGACACATCACTGTAATAAGCTGAAAACAAAACATTTTTAAATGATTTTGTGAAATAAAATAACATATGCATGTCTTTCATCTATATATCAGTTTTACAACATATTATTTCATTTTCTTTACGTGTAAAATCAAAATAAGAATATTTCATAAGAAAAATAAATTAATGTAAAATGCCAGCAGTAGTGCCTGGTAGATAATGAAAGCTCATTAAATTCATGCTATTATTGCTATGCCACATTCACTCATAGATGGCATAGGTAGGACACGAGTAACTATCTTCATTTTGTAGATTAGGCAGCTAAGGCTAAGAGAAATGCAGTGACTTGCCCAACCTCACACCATGTGCCAAGATCAGTGTTCCTTTCAAGTATACCATCACTATTCACCATCTGTGGCATAGATGGCAGAAAAGAAAATTCTATTCCTAACATCTAAAAAATTTTGTTGTGATAGGGTTCTTTATACTAGAGGGGCGCCTGGATGGCTCAGTTGGTTAAACATCCAACTCTTGATTTCGGCTCAGGTCATGATCTCCTAGTTTGTGAGCTTGAGCCCCTCGTTAGGCTCCAAGCTGACAGTGCAGAGCCTGCTTGGGATTCTCTCTCTCTCTCTCTCTCTCTCTCTCTCTCTCTGCCCCTCCCTCCCTTCCATGCACTCTCTCCCTCTCTTTCTCAAAATAAATAAATAAAACTTTAAAAAAACCCACTATACTAGATTTCTTTGTTGTTGAGATATAATTCACATACCATAAACTTCACCCTTTTAAAGTGTCCAATTTAGTGATTTGTAGTATATTCACAAGATTTGTAGTATATTCACAATCATCACCACTATCTAATTTCAGAACATTTTCTTGCCCCCCTAAAAATCCAATATCCATTAGCAGTTGTTCCCCATTCCTTTCTTCCCTAAGCCCTTTTGTGTCTCTATGGATTTGACTAGAGACTAGTTTAGAACCAAACAATATGTGGCCTTTTGTTTCTGGCTTCTTTCACTTTACATAGTGTTTTCAAGGTTCATTCATTCATGTAGATTCATTCATGTATCAATACTTTATTCCTTTTCATTGCTGAATAATATTCCATTATATGGATATATCACATTTTGTGTATCCACTCATAATTTTTATATTAGATTTCTGGACATGGTAATTTGACAGTTTAACCAACTAAACCAACCAGTAAATGAATCAGCAAAATTCAATAAACTAATAAAATGACTGAATAAAATAACCGGTAAACAAAAAATCAATCAGTAAGATTCAGCTCATCTAGTCCATCCATGACTGTTTGACTTCTTATTGACATCACTGTTATGAAAACCCTAATTCCTTGCTTTCCTTAAATAATAAAATATCATCAGACAGGCCCCCTTAAAAATCAGAAATATATTTTTTCACCTCTCCTTGGAATCTTTCTTGTTTGTTTTCTTTTTATTTACTAGAAACCAAGAATATTCCAATTCTTTCCAGAACCTTTTGTCCTTCAACTCATTTGTAAGTCTTTTAGGTCTAGACTGCCTCAACTGTAAACTACAAAACACAAGCATCCCTGGTACCCAGCTAAGGTGTCAATGGAAAACTTCATTTTCTCTTCCTTGGGGCTCTGGGATCTATGCTTGTTTTCTCCACAGATAAATATTTTCTTTTTTAAAGTTCATTTATTTATTTTGAGAGACAAAGGGTGGGGAGGACCAAAGAGAGAGGGAGAGAGAGAATCTCAAGCAGGCTCTGTGCTGTCAGCACAGAGCCTGATATGGGATTCAAACCCATGAACCTGAGCTGAAATCAGGAGTCGGCCAGTTAACTGACTGAGCCACCCAGGCACCCCTCCGCAGATAGATGTTTAAATAGATGACCTCTGTGGTCCTATCCAGCTCCAGGAGTCTATGATTCTAGCTTTTGGTTTGTGTGGTTAGCCATCAACAGCACACTGCCCTACCCCACTCTAATCAGGGAATTTAGATGGTACTAAACTTCCTGTGGCTCTGGTGGCAGGAGGAAATAGAAGAAGGGAACATTGACACCATATTACAACAACCCAGAGGTTTATATTAGCACTCTACAGTTTACAAAGCAATTCTCTGTGCAATTTCTCATACAATTCCCCATGAGTTACCATGTCAGGCATTTTATCAAGGCAGAAACTGAGATTTGGGAACTGGTTCAAGTTCATATGGTCAAGCGATGGACCCTCTGGCTCCTATCTCCCACTCTGTGTTCATTGCATTGTCTCACTGAGCCACACCACTGTCAATGGCACTGGGACTGTGAAAAATGAACAGCAGAGGGCAAGTAGTAATGACTGGTAGGAGCTTACGGTGGTCACAAGGGTGACTGTTCACTGGCATGCCTGTGCCGAGTGGGAATAAAGGAAAGGTTGACAACAGGAGTAAAGGGACAGTCAGAGAAACAACTTAAAGTTATTTAAGGGGTGCCTGGGTGGCTCAGTTGGTTAAGTGTCTGACTCTTGATTTCAGTTCAGGTCGTGATCTCACGGTTTGTGAGTTTGAGCCCTGCATCAGGCTCTGTGCTGACAGTCAATTAAATTTATTTATTTATTTTGAGAGAGACAGAGAGAGAGAGAGAGAGAGAGAGAGAAGGCTAGCAGCACAGTCAGTTAACTGTCTGACTCTT
This sequence comes from Panthera leo, assembly GCF_018350215.1. NCBI lineage: Eukaryota > Metazoa > Chordata > Mammalia > Carnivora > Felidae > Panthera > Panthera leo. The sequence goes on from NC_056686.1 coordinate 164,098,423, forward strand.
GATTTTGGCGCAGGTCATGATCTCACGGTTCTTGGGTTCAAGCCCCACATTAGGCTCTGTGCTGACAGAGTGGAGCCTGCTTGGGATTTTCTCTCTCCCTCTCTCTCTCTCTCTGCCCCTCACCTGTTTCCCCCACCCTCTCTCTCTCTGTCTCTCTCTCTCTCAAAATAAATAAACTTGAAAAAAAAGTTATCCAAATGCACTCAAAGCCAGTACCCCACCCCCAAGCTACATGAAGAACACTCGGCACCACATATTGAAAGTTTTTGAGAAATAAATGTTTGCCAACTGCCTGTGGATGGCCACTTAAACTGGGCATTAACCATCCAGCCCAGACCTTCCCACTGAAACACTGCTTGGTGACATGACAGTCTCCACTCTGAGCATCTACGAGGGGATCTTAAGTTGCTATTAAGGACCCTTGAGCAGGGAAGGCACACCATCACAGGTAAGCCATACATAGAATAAACAAACTGCCTTGCTCGCCATCTCAATCCATTTCAACACCCACCAACACCCAAACTTTTCACCAGACCCCAAGACCTACATTTTGCCTCCACTTCTACCAATACCATTTTTTCATATATATCGGCTATAGACATGCCAGGCGTTTTGCATACACTATGCTGCAGCATCACACCTGCCAGACAGGCATTATTATCCCCATTTTATAGATGGGCAGACTGGGATCTGAAACATGGATAACTTGTCCAAACTACTTAGGGACAGAGCTGTCATTTTTTAAACTCAGGTGTCTGTTGTTCCAAATTGATTTTCCTTCTACTAAAATGCAGTATGTCTATCCAAACTCTATTTTCGTTTATTTATTTATTTATTTATTTATTTTTTTTTAATATATGAAATTTACTGTCAAATTGGTTTCCATACAACACCCAGTGCTCATCCCAAAAGGTGCCCTCCTCAATACCCATCACCCACCCTGCCCTCCCTCCCACCCCCCATCAACCCTCAGTTTGTTCTCAGTTTTTAACAGTCTCTTATGCTTTGGCTCTCTCCCACTCTAACCTCTTTTTTTTTTTTTTCCTTCCCCTCCCCCATGGGTTTCTGTTATGTTTCTCAGGATCCACATAAGAGTGAAACCATATGGTATCTGTCTTTCTCTGTATGGCTTATTTCACTTAGCATCACACTCTCCAGTTCCATCCATGTTGCTACAAAAGGCCATATTTCATTTTTTCTCATTGCCACGTAGTATTCCATTGTGTATATAAACCACAATTTCTTTATCCATTCATCAGTTGATGGACATTTAGGCTCTTTCCATAATTTGGCTATTGTTGAGAGTGCCGCTATAAACATTGGGGTACAGGTGCCCCTATGCATCAGTACTCCTGTATCCCTTGGATAAATTCCTAGCAGTGCTATTGCTGGGTCATAGGGTAGGTCTATTTTTAATTTTCTGAGGAACCTCCACACTGCTTTCCAGAGCGGCTGCACCAATTTGCATTCCCACCAACAGTGCAAGAGGGTTCCTGTTTCTCCACATCCTCTCCAGCATCTATAGTCTCCTGATTTCTTCATTTTGGCCACTCTGACTGGCGTGAGGTGGTATCTGAGTATGGTCCAAACTCTATTTTCGATTTTCAACCAAAAGCTTGCCTGCAGTTGAAATATATAAAACATTTCAAAGAAGCTTTTATCAGTATATATTTGACATTCAAATTTCTAAGTATATTTATTATAAAGTCAATTAATGAAATAACGAAGCTGCCTTGATAGACACAGTTGCAAAAGGCATTCTAGCTTCTGCCTCTTCATGCTCTGTTTTATTTAGATTGCAGAGAGTTGAGAAAATCATGATTCAGTAGGTGCAGCTGTCTTTTAATAATGGTTTTAACAGTCTTTTAAAAATGATCTCAAGTCACACTGCCACTAAACAGATATGACAGAGAAGACTTTATTCTGTCTGCAGAAGAACTTGTTAGCCTGGTTGCACAAATGGACGTGTTAATTTTCTCCAGTGTGTTAACAACTGTTGCATACCACATTTTAGTGTGCCTGTTGTGTCTGTTACAATTTTAGTAACAGTTTAAAGTATATTTAATATTTTAGGATGAATTTTTCCCAAATTGATCTATAAATTCAGTGCAATCTTAATTAAAATCCCAGCAGTCTTCTTTAAAGAAATTGACAAGCTAATGCTGAAGTTTGTAGGACATGCAAAGGATCTACACCAGCCAAAACAATTCAGAAAAGTATAATAAGGCTGATGGATTTACCTGCTTCTAAGACTTACAAGAAAGCTGCCATATTCAAGACAGTGTGGTACTGGCGTAAGGATAGATTTACAGATTAGTGGAACAGAGGAGAGTCCAGAAATAGAATCAAACTTTTATGAGTAATTGATTTTTGACAATGATGCCAAGGTAATTAAATGAGAAAATCATCATAATGTTGCTAAAACAACTGGATATCCACAAGGGAAAAAATTTAACCTCTACTCTTACCTTACAGTACACTCGAAAATTAACTCAAAATAGATCAAAGGTTTAAACATAAGAACAAACACTACTTAATTTCTGGAAAAATGCATAGGAGAAGATGTTTGTGACATCCAGTTAGGAAAAGCACAAAAGCATACATCATAAAAGGAAATATTTATTAAATTGACTTTCAAAATTAAAAAAGCTTTTGCTCTTAAAAGTTGAAAAGATAAAAAGGCACCATTTCACAATATATATGTCAAGCCACTCTGCTGTCCACCTTAAATTTATACAATGCTATATGTCAATTATATGTCAATGAAACTGGAGGAAAAAATGATCAAAAGGTTGTGATAATATATATGCAAAACACATATCTGACAAAAGCCTTATATCCAGAATTTGTAAAGGATTCTTATGACTCAGTAAGGAAATAACCCAATAAAAATGGGGAAAAGATTTGAACAAACGTTTTACAAAGATACACAAAAGCCAATAAACCCATGAAAAGATGCTCAACATTAAAAATTATGAGGAAAATGTCACTTAAAACCACATGAGCTTGGAGTACCTGGGTGGCTCAGTTTTGAGCCACGGCTCAAAAGGTCATGATTTCACAGCTTCATGGGTTCAAGCCTCACATCAGGCTCTGTGCTGGCAGTGCTGAGCCGGCTTGGGATTCTCTTTCTCTCCCTCTCTCTCTCTCTCTCTGCCCCTCCCCCACTCTCACCATCTCTGTCTCTCTTGAAAATAAATAAGTAAACTTTAAAAAAAAACTACACGAGCTATTTACTACACACTTGGCAGTAACAAGTACTGGTGAGGAGGTAGGGCAGCCAGAACTCTCATTTGTTGCCTGTGTGAAAGTCTAAAATGGTACCATGTCATACAAGGTTAAACACATACATGCCATATGACCCAGCAAACTCACTCCTAAATATTTACTCAAAGGAAATAAAAATTTATGTCCACAGAAAAACTTTTACATGAATGTTTATTGCAGCGTTATTCATAATAGTTAAAACTTGGGGGGGAGAAAGAAAACCCAAGTGTTAGTGAATGGATTAACAAATAGTGGTACATCCAGACCATGGGATACTACTCAGCACTAAAAGAAACAAAATATTAATATACTTAGCAACATGGATGTATCTCAAAAACATTATGTTAAGTGAAAAAAAAGTTAAACACAAAGGACTACATACCATGATTCTATTTATATGAAATTCTTTAAAAAAAAAAAAAAGGCACAACTATAGTGACAGTAAATCAGCAATTGCCTTCTGGCCAGGAGTTGAGTGAGTGGACTGACTGCAAGGAGGCACAAGGGAAATTTTTAAGGTGATGGAAATGTTCTATCTTGATTATGAAAGTGGTTTACAACTGTATACAATTAGCAAAATTTATTAAACTGCACATTTAGAATTTTATCTAATGTAAAGTAGACCTCAGTAAAACTGCGGTGAAATGAATTTTTTTTAATTACTAGGGTTTCAGTATCTTTTAAAAAGAAAGAAAAAAATTCCAGCCTAAGAACAAAAGTGTGTTTGTTCCCTTCTGCAGGATAATACCAAGGAAACACACACAGAAGTTAAACAAAATATGTAAAAGATTGACTTCTTGATACTGTCTGCTTCAAATTTTTTTGTCCCTCTAATCTCCATCTCAAGAAAAATGAGAAATAAAAGAAATGTACCTTAAATACCTTTGGCTGACTTTAATATACCTAAAACTAAATATTAAATATGTTCGTAGAGAACAGCTTTGTTACAGGACACTCTTTTCATTGGGCTGTAGCTGCTTAGGGCATTTAAAGACAAGTGAGAAAGAGACTGCTTGGTTTGTTAGTTGTTTTGATTGGAGGTTTGGGGTTTTTGGGGGGTTTGGGGCGGTTTTTTTGGTTTTGGTTTTTTTTTTTTAGCAGCGCTGAGCTGTTTCATCATGCTTTCCTATTGCCACAAAAGCTATTAGGACTCATCAGTCAACACCCAGTGTCAGATAATTATCCATTAACATATTTCACCTGCACTGTGATGAAAATGATATCACAACTTGCAAGAGATCCCCTTGAAGATGAAACTGGAAGAAATTGTGGCCACATGTTATTTCAAACCTGTATTCACTACACCTCCTGACTGCCTGTCATCCAAGAGAGGCCAAACAGATGTGTAAAAATAGCTGTTTAACAGGGGGGGAAATACTGTAAAATTGTTTATGGCAGGACAGCGGGTTCTTATAGGCAAAGTAAATTACAAATAGATTTCTCAATTACTTTTTAAAGCCCGGTATTTGATTCTTATATAACAGTCAAAAATCAATTTTGCATGGAATTTATGTGAATGCCTCATTATTAATAAAACAGCAGTTGGCGACTGCTACTTCCTTCCCACAAAAGCAGCGCGCAGTGGGGAAGCATTCACGTGCCAGGCTGTGCAATCCTTTATCTTTTTATCCTCTGCTTCAGATCATAAAAAAGGGAAGAAATGAATTCCAAGCAAATCTTAGGCATAGGCTTCTGGCAGCACCTATTACAAGGGGCCCTGGAGGGATGCCTCGAGAGTATTCAGTGGTGGGTGTTGGAGCTGTCCTGACCCCCCCCCCCCCATCAATGCCTGCTCATGTACCCTGAAGGTCCCTTTTTTTAAAAAATAAAATAAAATCTAATCAAGCAAATAACTGCAGTTGTTGAAAAAGACACTGAACTTCATCTCTCACTCTATCCCTAGTGTATCTCATCTCAGTACTAGATGAGTCACTGTTGACCACATGAATTTATTTAAAATGGTTGACCAGTGGCGTTTTGTTCACATCACTTAATGATAAATACTAATTTTTGAAACAAAAGAACATGTTCCTGATGCAAACATTCCAAGCACCTGACATATTCATCTCCAATTCACAAATAGGAAAATTGAATTCCATTAATGTCCACAGACCATAATACTCTGTTCCCTATTTTGTACTTGATTCATCAGACCATGAATACCGCCTTCCCAAGTGAAAAGTGAGGTATAATGAGAAAACCTAGCTTCTCCGGATCGCCTTTCCTAACCAACAGGGGACTTCTAGTAACTTATATCATTGCTGTAGGCCTTGTCTCTTCACCGGGAAAATAAGAGAGTTTTCAAAATGATCTGAGGTTTCTTTCATATCATAAACAACTCCAAGATCCAGGGCAATGAGGAAAAAGTCATTGCATTCCCATTCCATGTGAAAAAACAAAAAGAGAGTCATTGTATGTTTGGCCACCACTATGGGGAAACGTTCATCGTCAGAAGTTAAATACCATTAAATCATAGCTGCCTGCTATTTCTTCTACTGGGTCACACTTCAAAGATACCAACAGGAGAAACTCTGCGTGCTTGCAGCATGTTTCCACATACTGATTTCTCCTTGATTCGGATCTCTGCTCCATGCATCGTCACACCTGGAAACTGGGAAAGCCACACTCACCCCCTATGCTTCTGTGTCAACAGCTAACCAGCAGTAGTAACACAATCATTAAACCAACCCAAAAAACTGTGCTGGGATCTAGTTTGGAAATTCTACTTGAAACAGACGTGTGTATGAGATGACCTCTTGCAGATACAGAAATGCCAGAAATTTGCTTAAGAATAGAAGTCCAAGGTAGATAAGATCTTATCTCCAGTTTTGTCTTTAAAGGCTAGATTTGATATATTCTTAAGAAAGAAAGTAGCTTAAATATTATCAACATATATTATGGAGTTTTATTTTTTTATTTTTTTTAATGTTCATTTATTTACTTTTGAGAGAGACAGTGCACACACGTGTGCACACACACACACACACGCACACGCACAAGTGGGGGAGAGGCAGAGAGAGAGACACAGAATGTGAAGCAGGCTACAGGCTCTGAGCTGTCAGTGCAGAGCCTGATGTGGGGGCTGAACCCATGAACGGTGAGATCATGACCTGAGCCAAAGTCAGACACTTAACCAACTGAGCCACCCAGGTGCGCCTGGAGTTTTTTTTTTTTAAGTTTATTTATTTATTTTGAGAGAGACAGAGACAGTGTGAGTAGGGGAGGGGCAGGGAGAGAGAGTGAGAGAGAGAGAGAGAGAGAGAGAGAGAGAATCCCAAGCAGGCTTCACACATCAGCGCACAGCCCGATGGTGGGGCTCAAACTGACAAACTGCAAGATCATGACTTAATCCAAAATGGAGAGTCAGATGCTTAACCAACTGAGCCACCCAGGTGCCCCATGGAGTTTTATTTTTTTAATGTCTATTTGTTTTGAGAGAGAAAGAGAGTGTAAATAAGTGGGGGAGGGGCAGAGAGAGAGAGAGAGAGAGAGAGAGAGAGAGAATACCAAGCAGGCTCTACCCTACCAGTGCAAAGCCCAACAAGGGGCTCAATCTCAGGAACCATGAGATTAGGACCTGTGCTGAGATCAAGAGTCACTGGATACTTAACCAACAGAGCCACCCAGGTACCCCTATCATGAAGGGGTTTTTTAATGTTTATTTATTTTTGAGAGAGAGAGAGAGAGAGTGCGCACAAGCAGGGAGGGGAAGAGAGAGAGGGGGACAGAGGATTTGAAGCAGGCTCCATGCTGACAGCAGAGAGCTCCATGCCCCATGTCCAGCTTGAATGCAAAAACCATGAGACTATGACCTGAGCCAAAGTTGGATGCTTAAGTGTCTGAGCGACCCAGGCGCCCTCCTAGTATGGAATTAAAAAAAAAAAAAAAAAACGATTACTTTTCCTTTTATTCTTCCTCTTATTTTCACATTCACATGTTTCAATAAAGACATGAACAAGTCTCTTTGAGAATCATGTAGTTGATCCAACTGAAATCAGCAAAACCAGTATTCCTTGGGGGGACAAAAATTGGCCAGAAAAAAGATACACTTTTTTCTTTTTTTTCCTTTTTTTAAAAGTTAATTTATGGGGTGCCTGGGTGGCTCAGTCGGTTAAGCGGCCGACTTCAGCTCAGGTCATGATCTCACGGTCCGTGGGTTCGAGCCCCGCGTCGGGCTCTGTGCTGACAGCTCAGAGCCTGGAGCCTGTTTCAGATTCTGTGTCTCCTTCTCTCTCTGACCCTCCCCCGTTCATGCTCTGTCTCTCTCTGTCTCAAAAATAAACGTTAAAAAAATAAAAAAAAAAAAGTTAATTTATTTATTTTGAGAAAGAGAGAGCAGGGAAGGGGCAGAAAAAGAGGGAGGGAGAGAGAATCCCAAGCAGGCTCCACACTGTCATCGCAGAGACCGATGCAGGGCTTAAACTCACAAACCTCAAAATCATGACCTGAGCCAAAATTAAGAGTTGGACACTTACCGACTGAGCCACCCAGGCACTTCAAGATACACTTTTTTCTAAGTCAAATTCACATTCGGGATTTATTGTGCAAGTGCTGCTAATAAATTCAAAGAGAAGCTTATATACTGTTGATTGTGGCCGATTGCATGAATGGCCTCAAACCTTCACCCCCTACTTGTATCCGTGTCCTTTGCCCTGTGACTTTGCAGTTCCTCACTAGGGGCAAATCTGTTTCTTTATTCCTTGAATCTGGTCTCAGACACATGACTTGCTTGGCCAATAGAAAGAGGTAGAATGGACAGATGTGCCCATACTGTGCCTCAGCCCCAGCCTTTCTGCAGGTCATTTCCTACTTCTGCCATTGCCACGACAGGCATGTGCCTGGATCATCCGTGGGGTTTCAGGAGAAGGATAAGGAACATGTGAAGCAAAGCTAACCCACTCCAAATAAACCCAAACTAGATTGACCATCCCTGAGATACAGGAGGGAGCCTAGCCAAGATCAACTAAAACCTGTACATGCAGGAGAAAAAAGGTCTACTGTTTCTAAGCCCCTGAGATGTCATGCTTGTCTGTTATGCAACAATTTTATGGTAACAACTAATAAATTGACCTTTCCTAATATTAACTGATACCAATGATGATGTTAACAATGCCACACTTTCTCAAAATATTTGTGACTGTCTGGTCTTGCCCCACCTTTATTAGCATCAGTGATAGATTGATTCTGAGTCATTATCATTTTAATCTTGTTGATAAACAATCCTCCTCGCGTTCTCTGAGTATCTCAGGCAAGGAGTTCTCAAAGGTTTGTGTGCCCAGAACTACCTGGAGGGCTTCTTAACACACAGGTTTCTGGAACTCATCTCCAGAGTTTCTGTTTCAACTGGTCTGCAGTCAGCATCGGACTGAGATTGTGCATTTCTCATGGGTTCCTAGGCAGTGCTGATGCCGCTGGTTCTAGGACCACACCTGAGAGCCACTCCCTTAGGCCATCAGGGGTTAAGCACAAGGTTGCCGGTTCACCTACCCATCTGTGTTTTCCCAAGACATGTTTTCCATCACCTTCTCCCTCCAGCCAATAAATGAGTGGGGCCAGAGCCAAGATTCCACAGCCTTCCAGATGAGTTCCCCCTGGAAGAGGCCGTCTCTGCAGCAAATAGCAAGCGAGGTCCCCCAAGTCACACAGCAGGGACTAAGCACATTCTCTGCCCCACATCTACAGCTATTTTAGGGACTTAGGAAGCTACCTGGCTTGCACCCAAGATGCATTGATTCGGGGGGATAAAAGAGAGTTCACGCTTCTTCTGTGTCCACCTCAAAGCACTGTTCTTAAATTCCTCATCGTAGAATTCAGGGGTTTTACTGTCAGAAAAAAATCTTAGCCCCATCTATTTAAATGTGTGCAATCAATTTCCCTCTCAAGTCTCCATGGCAGGTATTCTCATTTCTTCCCACTTGCTGTGTATGCAGTGGTCCCCCACTGGGAAAACAGAGTAGCTTTTACTCATGGTGCAGCTCAGCTCTGCCTGATTTCCTTTTTACAATGGTCTGAAGTCAAATTTGAACTCAGACACTTGCACATGGCTCTTTAGCATCAGCAAGAGTTGGCAGGGATCTGGGTCCTCTGAGTGATGTTTATTTGCAGTGCTGCCTCAGAAAATGAAACCAAATTAAAAAGCTGCCCCCTTGAAACTTAACGTTTTAAAATGCAATAGGGAAATAGTAAGCAATTATAAAGAACTGGCCAGCCTGCTTTACCTTTCATGTCCTTTTTTTTTTTTTTTTTAATAAAGTATGGTTTTCATCTGTTAACTGCTACATTATTCTAACTCAATGGCTGTGCTTTGAAGAAGGGTAGGGTTGCCCTTGAGGTGTGCGAACACTTGCCCAGGGGCCTGGAGAACGTCTGGCACTTTTCTGTTCATAGCCTAGACTAGTGGAAATATTTCCAATCTGTGTACTGGAAGTAGCTTGACCCTATTTTGAAATTCTTTTCTATTTTGCTAAGAATTTCCGTAAGAATGCTGACACTCAATAAGTCACAAGCAACCACTATTTTTCCTACAAGTAAAGTTGTACACCATTTGACATATTAAAACTAAAGTGTTATTTTCATTCAACAGATATTAATCAAGCAGCTACTATGTGCAGGGACTGTGTCTGGCGATAGGGATCCGGAGATGCAAATATCCTCTCTTTCCTTCCAAAGTGCTTCTAAGACTTTTGATGAAACAGACCCCATCATGAGTAAGGATCCCTTCATTCATTCAACACATATGCATTGAGTGCCTGTTATGTCCTAGGCACAGTGCTTAAAAGCACACAATGATAATAAAGGTAGCCTTAGTTCCTGCTCAAAGTTTAGTCTTGTGAGCCAGATAGGTACAAGAAAGTTGATAAATGTATGATTTGGGGCAACCATGTTGCAGGAACAGGGGGCAGAAGACTCTGTTTTGTTCTGTGAGGTCAGAGAACGCTTTTGGAGGAAGTAGCATTCAAGTTGAGATCTGAAAGTGCCAAAGAAGTTACAGAGAAAGGAGGAAGGGAAAGAAAAGAGGCAACAGGTCTGCAAAGGTGGTAATGATTGGTCACCCTTAAGAAATTGAAAGAATTGGTATAACAGGAAAGCATAAAGGCGGGGTCCACAGGGGATGACAGAGACACCCAGGCCCCTTCTCAAAGCCCATCCACTCAGTCCTTGGGCAGGTGATTACCAGGGACTAGTTCTGTGCCCAGCCCTGCTCTACATTTTCAATATCCATCAGTGAGCAAAACAGGCAAAGAATCCTGCCCCCAAGGAGCTTATATACTAGTGGGAGAAAAGCAGGCTATAGAGAAGAGATACAACAAGTAAATTTTACCATATAGGAAAACATATCAGTGAGATGAAGGGAAAAAAGAAGTCACACTAGTGCAAGAGGACAGAGAATGTGGGAACTCCTTGAAGAAGAAAAGGGTTTCCGTGTAAGGTAAACCCAGTAGTTGCTATAGAAGCTCCCTTATGTCACCTTGAGAGGGTCTCCCTACTTTGGTGCCACATGGACCCAGATGGTAGCACCTGGGCAAGTAGGTCCCACATATGGACAGGTAGATGGGGTTAGTCTGCAAAGATGGAAGGCCAAATGTTTCATCCATTATACCTTATATCAATTTTTTTAAGTCTTGAATTGACTTTCTTTTATGCTTGGCAATAGGTCTCCTGATGGCCAGTGGAACCCTCTCTCTGTTGAACCAAACTATTAACCTAATAGTTAATTAGTTTACATAACTAGTTTACACAAATAGTGAATTAGTTTACAATATTATCTTCTTTGAGTTGTTTGCTGTTACCTTTCAGATATAAAGACCTCTGCTTCTGTTTTGTTAGTTTATGTTTCTCTGACTAGCACTCATCAGACACTTTATTTCTTACCTGACATATCCTGCAATTTCAGGTAACTGCCACCTGGTGGACAAGGGTTTCTGGACTTACTGTTAAACCACAAAACAAATGAGCATCTCAGCTCATTTGAGCTGAACAAATGGAGAGTTTAAAGAGCATGCTTTTCCTCCTGGTTTTGATTTTTCTAAAAACATTGAACTCTTTATTTAAAAAGCCACTAAGCAAAGCATGATACCTGTGTGGATACCTGGAACACGAGGTTTCTACTCAACCTGGTCTTGGTTCTCCTCTGGACATGTGCAGAAATAATAGGTCTTTCAGTTTTGGGTCTAAATCTTCCTGGTGTATATTCACAATGATACTTTCGACTCAGGGCAAACCAACAGTCCTGTCAGGCAGGACTCTGTCAACCATGCTTGTCCTGCAGGACATGACCAAAGAACAGATACTTCATTCCTTCTGGATCCCCTTCTCCTTAGCTATTCCCGGCCTCTCTCTCTTTATCAGAAGCAGAAAAGTCCCATAGCATATCTAGATATTGCGAAATCTCCTGATTGTATTTTTCCAAGTAGCAATTTCCCTGCCTTCTGGCTTCTGATTCTGAATTTTTCTCTACTTGAGAAATGTTCCAGTTTCCCATTCCCCTTTCTGATCAATAGCTGGCCTCTACCTACAATCAATTCCTTCTTCAACTAGCTCTAAATCATAGTATCAGAGAGAAACTGCTTTCTGTTCAAAGGTTTAGTGTTACAAAAATAGTCACAACAATACTAAAACAAAACATGTAACTTGCTTTTTATTTATGTAAGAAATTTGAATTTTTTTCTGTAGGTCTGCGCTCCTCAGTTTTTAAATATCCCATACTTCTGTATGATAACATTGGAACGTATTTATACCAGTCTTGGGATTCTACGTAATGAGTCTAATTTCTCCAAAAGCAACAGACTTCCTCTACCCCCTACTCCCAGACAAAATTTCCTAGTCTGAGTTTAATACTAAAGGCATATTAATTTCTAGAGTAGTACAACCTTCTATTTTTAAACCAGTAATTAGGACAGTGTTTATACAGAAGGTCTGACGTGCAATTGTCTTCTGGACATTCTGGATCCTTACAACCCAAAATGCGGCCCTTGACCATTCTCATTATCTAGTTGCTTGTCATGAATGCAGAAATGGAGACTGTGCCACAGACCTACTAAATAGGAGTCTGCATTTTTTTAATATGAAATTTATTGTCAAATTGGTTTCCATACAACACCCAGTGCTCATCCCAAAAGGTGCCCTCCTCAATACCCATCACCCACACTCCCCTCCCTCCCACCCCCCATCAACCCTCAGTTTGTTCTCAGTTTTTAAGAGTCTCTTATGGTTTAGCTCCCTCCCTCTCTAACTTTTTTTTTTTTCTCCTTCCCCTCCCCCTTGGTCTTCTGTTAAGTTTTTCAGGATCCACATAAGAGTGAAAACATATGGTATCTGTCTTTCTCTGTATGACTTATTTCGCTTAGCATAACACTCTCCAGTTCCATCCACGTTGCTACAAAAGGCCATATTTCATTCTTTCTCATTACCACATAGTATTCCATTGTGTATATAAACCACAATTTATTTATCCATTCATCAGTTGATGGACATCAAGATGGCATGGTATTAGCACAAAAACAGACACATAGATCAATGGAATAGAATAGAGACTCCAGAATTGGGCCCACAAAAGTATGGCCAACTAATCTTTGACAAAGCAGGAAAGAATATCCAATGGAAAAAAGACAGTCTCTTTAACAAATGGTGCTGGGAGAACTGGACAGCAACATGCAGAAGGATGAAACTAGACCACTTTCTTAACACTATTCACCAAAATAAACTCAAAATGGATAAAGGACCTGAATGTGAGACAGGAAACCATCAAAACCCTAGAGGAGAAAGCAGGAAAAAACCTCTCTGACCTCAGCCACAGCAATTTCTTCCTTGACACATCTCCAAAGGCCAGGGAATTAAAAGCAAAAATGAACTATTGGGACTTCATCAAGATAAAAAGCTTCTGCACTACAAAGGAAACAATCAACAAAACTAAAAGGCAACTGACAGAATGGGAAAAGACAGAATGGGATATTTGCAAATGACGTATCAGACAAAGGGCTAGTATCCAAAATCTATAAAGAGCTCACCAAACTCCACACCTGAAAAACAAATAATCCAGTGAAGAAATGGGCAGAAAACATGAATAGACACTTCTCTAGACACTTCTCTAAAGAAGACATCCAGATGGCCAACAGGCACATGAAAAGATGCTCAATGTCACTCCTCATCAGGGAAATACAAATCAAAACCACACTCAGATATCACCTCACGCCAGTCAGAGTGGCTAAAATGAACAAATCAGGAGACTATAGATGCTGGAGACGATGTGGAGAAATGGGAACCCTCTTGCACTGTTAGTGGGAATGCAAACTGGTGCAGCCACTCTGGAAAACAGTGTGGAGGTTCCTCAAAAAATTAAAAATAGATCTACCCTATGACCCAGCAATAGCACTGCTAGGAATTTACCCAAGGGATACAGGAGTGCTGATCCCAATGTTTATAGCAGCACTTTCAACAATAACCAAATTATGGAAGGAATCTGCATTTTAATGAGATTCCCAGGTGATTCACAAGCAGTAAAATTTGAGAAGAAACGTAAATGGGATGATGTTTGGATGCCAGGATGTTCTTCCCAGACAAAAGAGTAATATGGAAGACAAAGTTGGAAAAGTCACATCTGGCTGTTACTTTGGACATTTCTCTTCTTTACCACCTAATACCACCACCGTTGAAGTCTTTCAGTGGATCCAGGCTTCTGACAGTCAGCACATCCAGGCTCCTGGAAGACACTGCGGTTCTCCTACAGTGGAAGGTGCCTCCGCTTCCTCTCCTGCGGCTTTGACTACCCATGAAGCCTGTTCCTAAGTCTTCCATTGTCAGTCCTCTCTCCCTCCTTCTGAACCCCCCCCTTTGTCTAGCGTGGAGGATGCCTGGACTTAGGATAAGTTGGAATAAAAAGAAATAAGACTCTTTCATCCTCTTAACACCCCCTAGACCCCGGAGATTGGTGCTGCCCAGGAGAGCTTTCTGTGATAATGGATATGCTTTTGTCTGCACTGTTCATTCTGATAGGCACCAGCCACATGTAACTATGAAGCAATTGAAATGTAACTAATGTAGGGCACCCGGGTGGTTCAGTTCGTTGAATGTCCAACACTCGAATTTGGTTCAGGTCATGATCCCAGGTTCATGGGATCAAGCCCCGTGTCAGACTCCACACTGAGCATGCAGCCTGCTTGAGATTCTCTGTCTCTCCGCCTGCCAGCCCCCCACTCACGCACACATGTGCGCCCTCTCTCTCTCCCTCTCTCTCTCAAAAAAAGTAACTAATGTGACTGAGAAACTGATTTTTTTATTCCCTATTTAAAATTTAAATCTTAATTAAAAATAAACAATTTTTTAATTTATTTCCCCAGTCACAATACCCACACTTCCAGTGCTGAATAGCCACCATGTGGCTACTGGCTACATTATTGGACAACACAAATCTAGATCATCCTCTTGGGGTTCCTTGGCTCCCCACCTTGCAGTTGCTGCTTGGGTGGTCCTTGCATCCTCGTTTGATGTCCAACCACAACAGCTCTAGCAACTTACAGGTGTGTGTGCATGTGTGCAGCAGGCCAGAAATCTTTGTATCAGAATATGACTGCTGTTTTTATAATTACCACGTATGGTAAAACCTTGGATTGCAAGTAACTTGCTCTGCGAGTGTTCCACAAGATGAACAAGCATTTCTAATAAGTAAATTCTAACTTGATAAATGAGTGATGTCTTGCAATGCGAGGAGTACGTGATGCTGAATATCACACAATCACAACTGAGCCAATGGTTCTTCTCTTTCCTCCCCTTCTCACTGCAGGATTGTGGGTGATCATTTCCCATGCTCAGATACTCCGTCTCAGGCCTCAGGGTTTGGCAGAAATCAGTGATTTTTCAGAACGTTGGAAGGTGCCCACAACTGGCACTAGTGTATTTTTGTCACTTCAAAGCACCTATGGACAGCCCTTTGCTTTTCCATACAAGAGTAAGCTTAGGAATGTTCTGCTTCCTTCTAGGTCAGGCTGCCTGCAGATATAGACCATTTCCTCTGCTGCCTTATTGCCAGTTACATTAAATACAGTATGTGACAAGAGTTTATTAATACTGTACTGTAGTCAACATCCATGTGAGCATGTGCAATGGCCCCCATGCAGAAAAAGATTCCATTGAGCCAATAGACAGCAGCGATTCCGCTAGTCTCTCTCACACCAGCTGCGAAGGTTTTCAAAGGTAAGTGCAGGTTAACGTGTTCATTTTTCTTTATACTTTGTATTTTCTTCATCATTTTGTGTTGTATTACTGTATTGTAATCATTCTTATATGAATATATTTGGGTTATGGAACGAATCATCTGAGTTTCCATTATTTCTTGTGGAGAAGTTTGCTTTGATATACAAGTGCTTTGGATTACAAGCATGTTTCTGGAATGAATTATGCTCACAAACCATGGTTTTACTGTATTTCCTTACCTAGCATAAAACTTCCCTAGAAACTAAAGCTCAAATGAGGTTTTTCTATTTTTTAAAGTGCTCTAAAAAGGACCCCCAAAAATGACCACCTTGTAACAACCTCAATATAGTTGTAAACTGCTTCAAGAAATTTCTTCTTTCAGAGACTCCAGATGTATAGAAAGGGAGCAGCCCCATTAGCCAGCTTTACCACCAAACATCTGAATGTGTTAAAAGGAGAAATCAAATGTTCTGATTGGCTAATAAGAAGTCTGAGCAGGGACTAATGGACCATAATTCTCTCTCCAGAATTTATGAGGATTCATCATCATTTAATTAACAATATAAATATTAAAAAAACATTTTACAATAAAATTTTATAATTGTAATAAGACATCCTAGCACATGAATTATGGGGTACTAATTCCCACCCAGTTTTGTTGAAACTGGACATGAATGAATACATTAAAATGCATACTATGTCATGTCTTAGCATATAAAAAATAAAGTGGCAAAAAAGGGCTCAAAATTCAAAATTCTATCCCCTAAGAAAATAAGTGAAGAAATTCAATGAAAATGTAATTTATTGAGTTTGAGTTTTTATTCATTTTTCCACTAGTAATTACATTACCCACACAAGAGACAGTTATTGAAGAGGTTCAAAAAAATTAAACTGTCTTTTTTTTACTCTAGATTTGTAAGCTTTCACTGCTCTGCAGAGAGGCCATGTTTTTTCCTCCTAAATCACCCCATAATTTAAGAATGCAATAATAATAAAATATTAGCAGTCAGCAGAACACAAGGATCAGAATTTTCTGAACAGCAGCCCCAAATCATATCCAGTATCATAATCATTTGCTTACAATTATAATAATTAACATTCATGGATGTTTACAATATACCCGGCACTGTGCAATGTGCTTTGCATATATTATCTCAGTGAATATTTACAATAACCTATGAGGTTATCATTTTCCTGTTAACCCATTTTACAAGTGAGAAAATTGAGGCTTGGGGGTGTTGAGTGAGTTGCCCCCGAAGCTAATAACTGGTAGAGACAAGATTTGAACCCAGGCAGTCTAATACTAAAACCTAGCTCTCCAGCCACACCATACCTATAGGGCAGCCAGTGAATTAACTCCACTGACACCTTAAGGAAGATGAAAACAGACAGATAAGAACTAAACCATCATCATCAGAGTTTAGGCAGCAGCTTGGTGAACTTGAAGCAACAAGGCAATGCTGGGAGACCAGCAAATCCCTGGGAGTTGAAGAGAGATCCCTTCAGGGGATACGCCCGTGGAGACCATAGATCAGAAAAGCGCTTCTGGGAACCCACTGAATAAAATAAATGTGGCAACAGGGTTTCACGACTGCAAGTGTTTAGATATTCAAAGGTTCGGCATTAATTTTAAGGATCTGGTTACAGTAGGGAACATTCAGAGATTTGGTGGAGGGTATAGTAGCTCCTGGGAAAAGATGCATCCTGACAGTGAGACACGCTAGTGCAAGCACAATGTTCAGGATCAGGGAGGAGAAGGGAGTAGCCTGAGCCTGAGTCCTCAAGGATGTCAGCGGGACCCCGGGGCCAGGGCGGGGTGTGCGGCACAGGAGTGGGCAGAGTGGACGGGCCTTCAGCACTGACAGCAGCACCGGCTGCACAGATGTTGGGTCTGGGCATCATCTACAACCAGGGGTGTTCCTGGAGAACGCCCAACCAGGAAGGAGAAACACAGAGGGTCTCCTGATGACTGGGTTTGCAGAACATGTCAGGCACACCTTGGGAGGCCCAAAACTGGAGGGGAGCTGGGCAGAGTCACCTTCTGTGACTACCCTGATGTCTTGATTTTCCTTTCCAGACTGACGTGTGACTCCTGTTTCTGGCCCAGGAGGAGAAGCACATAGTGTCACCTGTCAGTGGTCTCGAGTTTGACTGAGAGGGCAATACCAGCCCAAAAACAAAATTAAACAAGGGCTCCAACGTCTGTCACATGCTGAAATTCAAATGTGAGTGATGGGGGCTTAGGAGGAGAACCCCGACACAAAGCACTTCTTAAGACACAGATCCTTGTCCAGTTACATTCATTTGACTGTCTATTAGCCACTCTGTTAGGATTGCTCTCTGGAGAAGCCAAAATCTGAACCATTCTATGGACTTCTGTAGATAAAGTTCAAACCACTGAATTCTAATCCTACCATAACCTTATCATTTAATTCAGAGTCTGCCCAAAGAAAATCTAAGCCTTATGGTTCACTTGACCCCTACTTGTGCCCTAGTTTATTGGTTTTGTTTTGTTATCTTCATGCCCTACACCCCAATATCCACCTAGGTGCAAATCAATAAATTGCCAGGTGAATAAACAGGGTCCAGACAGAGAGCATTGCCCTCCATGGTGCTACATGTCACTGTATCCTTATGTTGAGGCAAATGCTAGGGTCCACAATGACGACCAAAAAAAAATTCAGAGTCAAGTGAAAATCCTGCATAAAACTTACTGAACATTCTTTTTAATTTTTTTAATGTTTATTCATTTTTGAGAGACAGAGCATGAGCAGGAGAGGGGTAGAGAGAGGGAGACACAGAATCTGAAGCAGGCTCCAGGCTCTGAGCTGTCAGCACAGAGCCTGATGCGGGGCTCAAACTCATGGACTGCAAGATCATGACCTGAGCCGAAGTCAGAAGTTTAACCGACTGAGCCACCCAGGCACCCAGAACTTACTGAACATTCTAAAACTCAGCACAAATACAGCTCCCCCACGCCCTTCTCTCTGTCACCTGACCTAACCTCTACACACCCCACCCCCTTTCTGAGAATTACAATCCAACCTCATCTCGTTCGTGAGTAAATCATGTTCAGATTTTCTCTCCTGTAACCATAACCAAGGAAGAATGAGGTCTGTCATTAGAACCATGCTGGCTAGTGTTTTACACTAGCTGAGGAAAGTACATATTTGACTATCTCTTTCTACTATGCAATCCTGCTCCCCAGAACTGATTCTTAGGCTTGGGGTGAGGGATGGCAGGAGAGTGGTGGGATTAAGTCAGGTTATCAGGTGATTTAGAGAGGAAATCAGTAATCATCAATCCTTACACTTAGCGGGACAAGTATCATGAAACAGAGCTACAGGCAGAATTTCAGACCTTCAGATATTTAGACCATATAAAGCAAAGAAACAATAGACAAACATAAAGAAGATGTTGAAATGTTAATTAGGGATATAAAAGTAGTGAGTGGGTTTACTGGGCCTTAAGAAAACCTGGTAGACCAGGATAACATTTTCATGTACCAATAGACAGGCTTTCAGAAAACTTTTGCCTTTCAACTTTTTCTTCTTGCAACTAGACCAGATGGTAAGCATTGCCTTGGGGAATCAGAGAATAAAAGAAGCAGAAGTGTTAAAGTCGTGGCCCAGATTTAAAGCAGAAAAGATTTGAAGAATACACAATCAATAAGAAGGCCAGTTTTTTCAAACCCTGAAGAAAGAAAAGAGCTAGAAAAGGAGAGAGAATGGGGATCAAGCCAGATAATCAGACTCCAGTTGGTGTCCCTAAGAAGGGGTCCAAATCCCTGCCACATCATCCCTAGGCTGATTCCAGGGCTGGGAGATGAAGCAACAGAGTGTCCCCAATTAATCTGGGAAGACAAAGGCAGAGAAGACCAACACTTCCTACCGTATGGGCCCAGGAGAGCAGGAAGGTCTAGAGTTCTCCACACCCCAGTGTGAGGCTGGAGCCACTGGGTAGAAGCACCTGCTTGGAGTGTCCAGGAGAGAAGACTTAAGGCAGCCTCACCAGGTAATAAAATGCAGACAAGAGACAGCCAACCAGCGAGGGCTGTCTAGCTGGACAGGAAGGACACAGTAGTGGATGCATCTGGGGACCACAGAGGACCAACGATAGTGCAGCAGCTGACTGCATGAAGACAGGACTTCCCAGTAGTAGATGACCTGGTGTCCTCCTGCCTTGACTCTATGTAAGGATCTGGTATTCAGAGATGGCAGTCCCTCCTTACCTGCAGTTTCATTTTCCACACTTTCAGTTACCCACAGGCAACCAAGATCCAGACATGGATCGTTCTCCCTCTGACATATTGTCAGAAGGTCCATAGCAGCCTAACACTACATCTCAGTGCCTAAATCATTTGCCTTCACTTCATCTCATCACACAGGCATTTTATCATCTCACATCATCACAAGAACAAGGGTGAGTACAGTACACTGAGATATTTGGAGAGACAACATTCACATAGCTTTTATTACAGTATATTATTACAATTGTTCTACTTTATTATTAGTCATTGTTGTTACTCTCTTATTGTGCCAATTTATGAACTTTATCATAAGTATGTACGTATAGGAAAAAACATAGTCTATATAGGTTTAGTCTTATTTGTACTTTCAGTTATCCACTAGGGGTCTTGGAACATATCCCTCATGGATAAAGGGAGACTACTGTTTAAAAGACAAAGGAAAGAGAAAACTTACATTAACTGAGAATCATCCTGATTTGTCAGAGTTCACCCAAAATTGATGGAGAACACATTTTCTCCACCAAATGGAATGAAGTCGTGAGGTGGAAAGGCAGAGAAGGAATGGATGGAAATTAGGTTTATTTTATAGAAATAGTCCCATTTCTTGCATAGTCTAGTTTGTGAAAATGGTATGTGAAAAAAGCCAACTTCCAAAGCATGAGTTGCTGGTTCTTTCTATTATTTAAAAAAGAAGAGGGGTGCCTGGGTGGCTCAGTCAGTTAAGCATCCAGCTCTTGATTTCAGCTCAGGTCAGGTCATGATCTCACAGTTCGTGGGATTGAGCCCCAAGTCAGGCTCTGCACTGACAGTATGGAGCCTGCTTGGGATTCTGTCTCTTCCTCTCTCTCTGCCTCTTCCCTATTCTCTCTCTCTCTCTCTCTCTCAAAAATACAGACACACACACACACACACACACACACACACACACACCTTTAAAAAATAAAAAAGGAGAAGAAAGAATAAAACCTTAAGAAAAAACATTCTTTGCTGTGCAGAGTGGATTCTCATGAGTGCAGACAAATGTTCCTCTGAAAATAATCGTTCCAGATGCACTGAAAGTTTTCTTTGATTTAATTAAGTATTGATACACATAGTATCTCAAGCTCAGTTCTCTTGTGTATTTGAAATACATCAATGTGTAAATAAATAAATAAATAAAAGTAGTGTTTCTGAGTACTTAATAAGATATAAGTGAAAAGGAAATTAAGGAAGATACATGGTCAAATAGAAATTTCTCCCTCAAATAATGAAGGGAGACTTGTTGAAGATGATCCTGAGGTTAGGATTTGATAGATCATCAATAACACCCAAATACCACGTTTACCAATACATTTTAAAATTCCCCTTGGGGGAAAACGTTTTTACAAGAATTGTCAACAGGCTGTAAAACATGCAGTGATCAACCTCTCTACCTTAACAAACAGTGAAATATCAAGAGAGTGAGATGACAAACCATCTACAAACTTGAGAACAACTTTGTTAGATATGATGAATCTGAATTGAAACCCAGGGTTCCCTCTGTACACTCTGGTATCTATTGTAATACTAATTATCAAGGTTTTTGCAAGTGTGTATACACTTTTTTGTTCTGTAAGCATCAAGTGATTCAGTTCCTGGGAGGAGGAGGTCCCCCTACTTGATCAGAAGCCCAATGAGCTGATAGGGCTCAGTTGGCCAGCAGCTCCCCATCAGCTAGCTAGTCCTAGTGAAATGTTTCGCCTACATAAGATAATTCATCTTTCAAGCCCACATTACTGACAGGTAAAAATAGTCCACTGTTAAACTAAAGCTGCATTGTAAATAGACAACTTGCCAACTTGGACGCAATTAATTATATGGTTAATTTCTATAAGTACTCAAGCTCCAGTGTTTGTTTCAGCAGTGTTCTTCTGTAAAAACAAGGAGAGCTGGGAGGCATTTTGCTTTGCTCTATATTCACACATGGCTAACAGATACATGAATAGATGCTCAACATCACTCATCATCAGGGAAATAAGAGTCAAAATGACAATGAGGAATCACCTCACATCTGTCACAATGACTAAAATCAAAAAGGCAAGAAATAGCAAGTGTTGGCCAGGATGAGGAGGAAAGGGAACCCTCATGCACTATTGGTTGGAACATACATTGGTGCAACCACTGTGGAAAACAGTATGGAGGTTCTTAAAAAATTTAAAAAACAAATACCATATGATTCAGTAATTCCACTTCTGAGTATTTACCTGAAGATAACAAAGGCATTAATTTCGAAAGGTATATGCACCCCTATGTTCACTACAGCATTATTTACAATAGCCAAGATATGCAAGCAAAGTGTCCACCGGTAGACTAATGGATAATGATGTGAGATAGATGGATAGATTAGATATAGATGTAGATACAGATATAGGTGATATAGATATAGGTACAGATATAGTTATAGATATATAGATAGATATATAACGGAATCCTACTCAGCAATAAATAAAGAATGAAGTTTTGCCTTTTGCAGCAACACAGATAGACCTAGAAGGTATTATGCTAAGTTAAATAAGTCAGAGGAAAAAAATACCATATAATTTCACTTATATGTGGAATCTAAAAAACAATGACAACAAATAAATGAACAAACAAAACAACAAAACAGACTCATAGAGACAGAGAACAAAGTGGTGAGTTAGGGGTAGGGATGTGGGCAAAATAGGTGAAGGGGATTAAGAGGTATAATCTTCCAGTTATAAAATAAAGTCACAGGGATGTAAAGTACAGCATAGGGAATATAGTCAATAATATGGTAATAACTTTGTGGGGCACCTGGGGGGCTCAGTTGTTTGGGCTTTGATTTCAGGTCATGATCTCGCGGTTTGTGGGATCAAGCCCCGGGCCGGGCTCTGTGCTGACAGCTCATGGAGCCTACTCGGGATTTTCTCTTTCTCCTCTCTCTTGCTCTCTCTCAAAATAAAAAATAAACTTTTAACTAAATATTGTAATAACTTTGAATGCTAACAGATGGTAAGTAGACTTATCTGGCAATCATTTAGTAATATATATTAATGTCAAATCACTAGGTTGTACCCCAGAGCTAATATACTATTGTATGGCAAAATACTCCCATTAAAAAACAATAATAACAGGGCACCTAGGTGGCTCAGTTAGTTAAGTGTTCAACTCTTCATTTTGGCTCAGGTCATGATCTCACAGCTCATGAGTCTGAGTCCTACATTGGGCTCTGTGCATCAAAATAAATAAATAAACTTTAAACAACAACAGAAGTGTCAGACTTGTTCCAGCTCCCCTGGCTCCTATCAAATTAGAGTAAATGTTTTAATGTTCTTTCATTGGAATTTTTCATGCATGAATTTAATTGGGTTTGAGGTTTCTTGGTCTACTCTCATACATGACTATATTTTTTTTAATACAGAAAAAGGATAGAACTAAAACTAAAAAAGAGAGAGGGAGAGAGGAGAGGAAGGGAGAGAAAGAAGGAAGGAAGGAAGCAAAGAACATAACTGGCTCAGTGCTAATGCTTTATAGTGTCCCTAAATCCCTGATCTCATTTTATCAACCTTTCCAAAATGACAGTGATGTTTATAAAGTACATACAACATGAAGAAGTCCTGGGCTCTCCTGCTCCCACAGATTTAATCACTTTACTATGACACTAACAAAACAAAAATTGTGTGCAATATTGCAAAAGCTTTGATAATCAGAATTACAATAGATAATAGCATATACCAAGAATAAGTTTATGCTCTATCCCCCTGAAAATCAAAATTGAAGTAGTAATTTAGAGGTCAAGTCTTGTCAGTTGGCCTCAGTGGGGATTATGGGTGAAGCCCAGATTGTCATGCCCTTTGTCCTCTGCTTTCTCCACCTGTAAAACCTGTCACATTCTTCCCCACCATCTATAAGAAATTCATCATCATTGATAAACTTTGATATTATGACTAAGGCTTACCTGGTCCAAATTATTCCAAAATTTTAAATCAACCCAGTCTTATCTCAAAGTCCATAATTCCAAAGTTTACTTTATAAAACCCATAATCAAAATTTTCAAGCAATATAAACCAGAAGTATATGTTACTCATGTCATTCTCTGGGAGGTAGCCTAAATTATACACATTAAATATAGATGCATTGATTCATCCTTTGGGGAAAATAAATATCTGCCTTTAGTGGACAGTAATATCCAATGTGGCTGTATTCCTATAAGTTCTCTGAAATATGACCAAACATCTCCCAACTCAGAAAAGTTATCCATAACTGATAGCTTCTTTGGGGATGGGCTAAAAGACTTTTTTTCTGGTTTCTCTTTTTCAAAAATTCTCCCTATGTACCTATAATAATAATTATCATTACTACTACTACTGAAGTATTATTGATTACCTACAGCGTACTAGGTAGTGTTTTGGTGCTTGGAATACATAAGCAAATAAAACAAAGATTGCTACCTTCATGAGGCTTACATTCTAGTAGAAGAGATGGACTTTAACGATGAAAAATAAGTAAAGAACTGGGGGAGTTGTTTTATAAAACTCAATCTAGATCTATTTCTTCAACCCTCCTAATGATTATGAGTCAATGAATTCCTTGTATTAAATCCTTTCCTGCTAAAAGTTCCTGGAGTAAATTTTGTTCTCAGCAACTGAACTTCAACCAGTACTATTAGCCAGCCCACTTTATCTCCACCTCAATCTCACTTAAAACTATAATAAAAGTGTATATCAGTCAGCATCCTTAGTTGCAAATAACTGCCTTGTTTAAGAAAAAAAAAAATCATTGGAGGATACTGGGAAGCTCCTAGAATTGCCTCGGGGCCAAGAGATCCAGATTTGGAAAACAGACAGGAACAAAGGGAGGCCAGATAGCAGAAACACAGTCGGAGGTCAGCCTCCAAACACGATCTCTCCCACTGCTGACCCAAGGCGCAAAAGACACCCACAGCTAGGCAGGGAATTCTCCAGGCCACTGGGTCTTTAAAGCCATAGTTCCTCCGTGGATTCATCTGATGGCCAGCCCTGGGTGCCTGCCCCCTACTGACAACATATTAATACTTTTCAGCCTCTCTAAATGGGAGAGGCTGTGCCAAGTGTCATAAATTAATGCACACCTAGAAAGAGGGTTCCAAAGCTGGACAACTCCTCCAAAATGACAAACATCTATAACAAAGGACTTTCTCTAGGCATTTTCCTTAAATGTGCATCTTTTTTTTTTTTTTAACAAGGTAATATCTGCATCTACCATAAACCCTTCACATACCAATGGTGAGACACAGCTAAGCCAACTTGCTACAACATGAGAAGCCTCTGAGGTTCTATTCTTGGCAAATCAGCCCTCCCTCCACTCTTATCAGTAGGCTGAGCGAGGTTCACCTCCCCTGTGCCTCCAAGCAGGCTGTTCTTGCTTTCATCATATTGTTCACCTTCTTTTGTAAATACATGCTCTGTTCACTTGTCTGTCAACACTTCTGGACTAAAAGCACCTTGAGAAGGAAACAGTTTGTATCTCTAGCACAAATCACATTACTTGGCACCTATAGGAAATAAGTAAATATTTGTTCAACAAACGAAGAGAATAAACTGCAGTGTCAAGACTCCAAAAGATGGAGACTAAAAACAACAGGTGTTTCTGTATTATTTCTTAACCTCAGAATATCAGTCAGAATAAGTTAACTATTTTTTGCAAGAGAGGATCCTGCAAACCAAGAGGCACCCATGACCTTTGGAAAAGAGTCTTTAAAACACCAAAGCTTTAGAGGTTTAGGCTTGAGAGGTGGCTGTAATTGAGGTCCTCCCCACCCAGGCACCATGCTCCTTAGCTCTCTGCCCAGTTTGGGTTCCTGAGTCCCAATCCCAACATACCCAATCCTCACTCCCACCATCACACAAACTACTGCTTATCATCATCCTCTTTCCTACTTTCCTCTGCAAGTCAATGAGCTACACCTAAGGACCAAAAAATGTCAAACATCCTTACGTTGTAAATCAATTGCTTTTTAACAATTTTTCTCACTCAGGTCTAGGGTTTTTTTAATTGAAAATTCCCATGAAATATATAGTCTCCCAAACACTGCTCTGGCTAGCCAGAGTGGAGGAGATCATTGCTACCTTGGCATCAGTTGGCTTTTACTGAATAATACATTACCTAAAATTTGATTGGCTCCACACAAAAGTCCTATTATTGCTCACAAGTCTTTAGTTGCTGGGTGTTGCTGCTGATCTGGATCAGGATTAGATTGGCTGCTCTTGGCTGGGCTTGCTCATGCATCTCTGATCAGTTGGCTGGTCAGCTAGAAGCTAGATGGTCTAGAATTGCCTCGCTCACCCGTCCAAAAGACGATCTACAGTTGTCTAGAGTGATGAGGGCTCCTGAGTCGTATATCTCTCATCATTAATCAGGCTAGCCAAGCATCTTCACATGGTGACAGTAGCGGTGGCCCTTGTGCAACAATAGAGGACAAGCCTCAATGTGCAAGCACTTTTCACATCTCTGTCTCATATTTGCTTGGATACCACTGGCCAAGGCAAGTCACATGATCAATCTCAGAGTCAGTATAAGAAGGGACTGCCCAGGGACATGGGTACAAGGAAGCCATGAACAAATTGGAAACCATTACTACAATAATGTACCACACATCTTTGACTCAAGGTGACTTCATTCTTCAACCTCTTTAAAATATTTAGATGTTTAATTTAGAGGTTGGAACATGTCTCATCCTTTCAAATTTCTTTTGTGTATACCTCAAATGGTCAGCTGTGCATTAGAACAAGACACAAACATTTCACATAGCACCCAGGCAAGCGAGCTTTTGAGAGAGACTGCTCATGTGCATGTTCATTCACATGAGCCTGAATCCATAAACACACAGATTTTGTGAGTTTCATTTCCAGCTGTATCCCCAGAGCCTAATTTCCAGCTGTATCCCCAGTAGATAGTAGGAGATACAGAGGTGAGAGATCTAGTCCCCTTCCTAGTCAAGAAATGATGGAAGTCCAAACTAAGAGGCAAAGGGGGTCGAGGAAATGTGTCAGAACTGAGAAATGAAGGAGGGAAAATCCACCGGTCTTGGTGATTGGTTATATGCAAAAAGGGAATGTGAGGGAGGAATCAAAGGTGATGGCCAGGTGACTGGATTGTAGTGTAGAGGGGAGACAATGTTTACCCATATTGCAAGGCCAATTGTAAATAACAGTACTTGGATTCAAAGTAGCTGGCTGCTCTTTTGTTTCGATACCAATTGTAACTAGAGAAAACCTACCCAATAAGCATGCATGACTCTCCTTAGCCCTACACATTCTCAAGTATCCTTTAAACTCATAAGTCTTCAATATTATTGCAATTACCTTTCCAGTGTCTACTCTATACCATCTCAAACATGTAATCAAACCTAAACTTAGTAAAATTATTTTTCTATAGAGTAATATATTTTTATTGTCCTTGTCCACTGCTAGAAGCCAACAATCTCTTTTTTATTGCTATTATCTTACAATCATAAAAGCTCTGCGATTGGGTTATGATTGCTTCAAATGAAGAAACTTACTCCAGGTAATTTCTCACGACAGAAGTCCATGAGGAAGGTTAAGTCTGAAATCAAGCATATCAGATAATGCATCCAAGTTCAGACATTTGATTTATTGCCTATCCTTTCTAATGATTAAATATTCGGCTGCCCCATTGAAACCACACATATATTCATACTATAATGTTCAAAGCAGGTTAACTGTATACTAACTTCCCACCTTCATCCTCTGGAGAGAAACATCACCCTGCACGCAACTCATAATAACAAAGAAGGATGGGATACTAAGACCCAAGAAAGAGTAGAAGTGACTAATGAGGATGTGAGTATCAAATTTCTTTTCCTAAACACCAGGTTCTAACAAAGTTTTTCTTTGTGGTAAAGGAACCCAAGAACAGCTGTCAAAAATATGGCACTGCTAACCCTTTAACAAATTAAAAAGCACCATCTGCAGGCACTGCAGTCTGGATAAGCAGATGTGCACCAAGTACAAAGCCCAGGGAAGAGAAAATGGCTTGGCGATGCTGAGGTTAAGGGGTCTAAAAGCAGACAGCATATGTTTCTCCAATAAAAGGAGCACTCCACTACAGAAGCCAACAATTTGTAACATTTATAAATCGTTATTGAACCCCTAATGTACCTCTAAATACCTGCATTCATGTTTTTAAAGTTTCTTTAAGCACAGTAAGTAGATCAATTACAGAGGACTACAAGTTCAGCATCTTTCCATGTACCATTAGTCGTTCAGTTTAGCTGAAGAAGGTCCCTACACTATCTTTAATGTTTCTTTTTCCCTCATCCAGCAATGCCTCTCATTAAAACTAACTCTTTTGAAATATGCAACACTGGCTAGCTTGTCCTACTTGCTAATGGTCTTGAATTGATTCTTAATTAGTTGCAGTTTTGGAAAGAATCCAATTAAAATAGAAGGGGATTCCAATAGCAGAAAAGAACTGGCTAATATGTGTTATGCTCTGAGCTGCTGATCTTTGCATTAAACTTGCTCAGGCAAAAGGCAGCTATGCAAAATATGGCAGGATTCAAATCATACTAAACATATTCAGGTTTTAAACAGAAACCTTCACATGGTAATTTATCCTCTAGCCATAAAACATGATCAAAGAAAGGCAGCCAAATGCTGTTAGAAAAATTACATTCCTTCATTCCACTTTCTCTCTCTTCTTCCTAAAAGGACAGGTTACTAATTCAGGAGAAGACAGCAGAATCTTTTCAATAAATTATACTATATTTTTTTATTTGCTGTGCATTTTCCAGTCCCCTACTTAAATTCCAAGAGGAGAGAGGAAGCTCAGTGTGGGGAGAATTGGGGGGGGGGGGGGGGAAGGGGGAGGTAGAGTAGGGGAGAGAAATCTCTAGGAAGCTAAAAAGGGTATTTTCCTATATTCTTTCCCAAAGCAAAGAGTTGCTACCAGCAAAATTCCCAGTGTTGTTTATGAGGGCAGCTGGAGGTCATTTGACAGGTATGGCTTTTATGGTTCAGATTTAATTATAGAAAAGCAAGGGCTCAGAAAAGCAAGGTCTCAGGAAGCCCAGGCAGGAGAAGGACTTGTCCCACTGCTGGTAGGTGACAGTCACATGACCAGCTTTTGTATTCAACAGTAATAACTCACTGCCCGCTGCCGGGATGGAGCCCAGCTCGCCTATCCCCTGAGGAGTTTCCACCAGGCGTGGATTCAGAGTCTTTGATCTGCAGATTAACATGATCAGGAGCGCAGGCTTTGTCTTTTGCAAACATCCTCAGTCCCTAAAATTGTATCCAATGCAAGGTTGAGACCATTTTTATTTGAGTAATGAATTGCAGTAATTAATGTATACATTGATTTTTTTTCAATTCTCCCTAAAGGTTATTTCCATTTTTAATTTATAGAAAATATATACCATTCCTTTAATAAGAGACTGCTCTATATTTCAAAATATATATGGAAGAAAAGGCCCAAGCAAGCAGAGAACAAAAAGATGAAACAGGTGATATTAACGATCAGGGCAGTAACTGAATTCAGTAAAGTCACTCTTTAAAAATCAGTAATTAGAGGCTTTTTCAGAGGAATTACAATATTTGCTCTGAATCTGTTCAAATATTCCAGAAAACTCTTTTAAAGAAGCAGTTATTTGAAGTATTCAGTATTTGCATGGGCAAATTTCCCCTTCCTTTTAAACAAAGTTTTTTTCCAACTATTTTTAAAGGGACATCCTGTGCAAAACAAAGGAGATAGAGAGAATCCGAATCTGATAAGGTTGCTTGTGGAATTTTAATTTTGTTTGAGGAAGAGTTCATGTCACTTCTTCCAACATCTCTGGCCACACAGTTTTTAAAACAGAGAGACAGAGAAAGGGAGAGAGAGACAGAGACTGAGAACGAGAGTGTCCCTGTCTCAGCTGCACCTTAATGAAGTATCCCCAGGGCTTGAAATGATGGGATTTTTCTTACTTGAGAAATAATTCTCTTCTTGCACCAGTGTGCTCAGTAAATACCAATAGAGAGAGAGAAGTGTGTGGGTAATACAATCGGATATTTGTCGGAAAGTCATAGGTAAGGAATAGTGGAAAATCTCCCACGGCAGGTATTCGGAAGTGGCCCTGCACAGCCCAAGAGGAAGGAGTTTGGAGACAAATGCAAACTAAAGAAATACCTGATTAACCTTTCACTGACTCTGAGCCACGTGACGCGCAGTGAGCCTTCTTAGAGTGATGGCTTTAGAAGAAGATGTTAAATTTAACCTCTGGCGCAATGATAAATTGACAATAAAAAATTCAATGGCTTGGTAATTACCAATCACTTTGGACATCGGCAACATTTTTCAGTTCTGTCACTGTGCATTGGCACAAAAGCTTCAGCTGAAATTCTCTCGATCTTCCTCTTTTTAACTTTGTTTTCATGATGCAGATTAAATCTGCCACCCTATTACTGATTCATTTTCCTAATTTTTCATGTCTGCACCATGCCCCAGCTGCACCAGACTGATAATTGTGGAGCCCAGCCCTGATGATTAACATCAGAAGAATTAATTATGCCTGCCATTAAAATTCCGGGTTGCACATGGTGATCAAGAAAAATTAAGTTTCTCTAGGCCTCTAAATCATTTCACCTTTACAGGGAAGGATAGCGCTTGGACAGCCAGGCTGCAGCCTGCCTTCCTGCCGAGGTCGAAACCGCACGCCCTTTGTGTAATTCAACAAATGCCTTCCCAGTTATTTTTTTTCCAGAATTTGGACTAAAGGATTTCATGCTTAGAAAATAAAAGGAACCTGAAAGATATTCTCTATCCTTGCTTGGAGAGGGGAGAAAAATACTTTTTCAGAGGCTCAGCTGCTGTTTCTGAGATATCTGTTATTCTAATTTGTAGATGAATGCATCCTGGGAAAAAAAGAAATGTGTGACCCTTTGGAAATAGTGGATGAAATGAGAGTGGAGAGGGGTCTAGCTTTACACCCGTTATAAATGGGAGGAAAGGAAACGTTCATTCAAGTAGGTAAAGGCAGGGACATTTCTTGGAAATAAATTGATAACAGAATAAAAACAGATTCCTCAGATCTTTAGGCTAAATAATAATGAGTAAAGGAAGCCTGTTGACTGACGCATTTCCAAAATGACTGTTGCATGAGAAACTCAAAATGTATTCAGTCTAGCCTAAGGTACGAAATTTACTAGAGCTATAAAGAGTAAGATGATATGCATTTATCATGTTCTTTTTCTACTCTATGTTCCATTTTTAAATTACCATAATAATGTATATTATAGGCATGGCTTTAGAAGACTACAAAGGGAGTCATATTTTGATGAACGGATGTAAATATCTTATACCAAATGGTAAATCTCTTGCTCACCTCTATGCAAAGAGTATGCATAAGCCATGCATCATATCTGTTTCATTTATTATATTTAAGAAGTGATATCACAAGACAACTATTTCAATGCAGATATTCTTGTTAGTTTTTATTGGCAATAAATTTACAGAGTCATGTTAACCATCCGCCCATCCCAGGTGAGATAGAGGGAGAGGGAATAAGGAACAGTGAAAAATTAATTCTACTGTTCTAAAGAATGTACTAGAAAATTCTAGAAGCTTCTATACTTTGAAGTTGGCTCACTTTTATAAAAAAAAAAACACTTGGACTTAGTGACGTGACAAAATCCCATGCTTAATTATTTAGTAACTTAAATTGAGTATTTCTTATATTTTTTTTGACTGCCTTCTGTGCTAATTACCCAGGATCATTTACTAACACAATTTCACAAATGACGAGTTCTGTATGCAGGGCTGACTGCAAATGTATTCATCTTGTAAGCATTTTTCAAAGATGATGTAACAAAAACTAGAAAAGTCTACCAGAGTACCAAAATTTGAAAAGTCATAAAATCTGCTTAGGGGACCAAAAGGACAGATGAGGTAAAGCAGCAGCTACTCGAACTCCTCAAATGCTTCCTGGCAGCTCACAGAATTGATGGGTCAGTATCCATTTTCCTCATAATATACAAATCCCTCCGGGAGGTCTGGAAACAGAAGGAAAAGCTGCCCTACCCCCCAATATTCGTATCTTCTCCACATCAAAGCAATTAGATTTAAAAATACAGAGCAAATAATAAAATGTATTCTGCCATTTCAATAGCAAGCAAATTAAAGGTACAAGAAGGAAGACGTGATGGAGAATATGAAGCAGCAGGAAGAAGAAAGAAGGAAGGAGGGAAGGGAAGCAGGAGTGGAGGAAGAAGGGAGTAATAAAAGAGGGAGGCGAGGAACCTGCAAAAATATGCATAAATTGCATAAGCACCAAGATTGCTTGATGTAAAAATATATAATACTACCACTTTCTGATGATCAAGGAAAAGAACTCAGGAAAATAAAAAAGCAACACCAGAATCAAGCAGCAGAGAAATGCCTAATAGTAATGTCACTGCAGAAGGAAATCAAGATGGTGGCTCAGGGGGAATGTCTGGATTTTTCTTACAGGTTTTATAAGAAACAGTAGATGTCGGGAGAGGGGAAAAACACTCCCAGGTGCAAGAAACAATTAGAAAATAGATGAAAGGCTTCCTGGAACCATACCGAATAGTAAGAATGGGACCAAAAGATGCAACGATTTCCCACCTGCCTTCATTTTCCCTTTCAAATAGACTAATTTCTTAGGAAATCCTAAATAAACAGATCCTGACATTATTCCTCTGTATTTGTGGCAAAGAAAAAATGGTGTAAGAGAGAAATTTTGATGGCATAAATAATTAAATTTTGTTTTTGTTTAATACATCATCTCTAAAGTTCTGTTGGTCTTTATTGTTACAACTGGTATTTACAGCACAAGGACACAGGAGGTTGCCGGCGTACGCACGTGTGTGATGTGCGCATGCGTGCATGTGTGTGTGTATTCTTATGAATGAAAATGTTTTACAGTGTGCCTTTACATCTGGGGTCAGCAGGCAGATAATTACACTGATTGAGGAGACCACAACAGTCTATAAAATCAAGCATGCATATGTAGGGTCTTCCAGTCTAAGTAAACAGAACTTATCACAAAATAAAGCTGGCACATGATTTAATAAAATACAGAATCATAACAGTGCTGTTCCCTAATTAGGAAAGGATAGTAAACAGTTGATAGAAACTAATACAATTTGTATTATTAGTAACCAGTCAAATAAACTGTTTTGTTTCTTTTTTTTTCTATTTTGTTATTTCTCCAATGTTGTCATAACCAATATCAATGAATGAGAATTGTAGTGAGTATCTGGGGTCCTCTGCAGCTCAGGTGGGACACTGCATCCTGATGGGATGCAAATAAAACACTGTCACAAAGCATTCTTGCCAAAATTATTTAACCTGAATCTAATCAACCTTGAGATCTAACTCCCAGTACATAGGAAATACAGAGGATAGAGGAAAAAGTTAAATGACACCACAAGGAACAAACAAATATGGAAAGTAAAATGTCCTACATAGAAGCTAGTCAGGGGGCACCTGGGTGTCTCAGTCAGTGAGTGGCTGACTGGCTCAGGTCATGATCTCGCAGTTCCTGAGTTCAAGCCCCCCATCAGGCTCTGTGCTGACAGCTCAGAGCCTGGAGCCTGCATCAGATTCTGTGTCTCCCTCTCTCTCTGCCCCTCTCCTGCTGGTGCGCGCTCTCTCTCTCTCTCTCTCAAGAATAAATAAACATTAAAAAATAAAAAAAAAAAAAGAATAGCTAGTCAGGCTCTTCATCATGTTAATTTCAAAGAGAATTAAACAAGCTTGGGGCAGAGGGAAGGTCTTGATTAAGGGACGCTGTAAATGCATGCAGTGCAATACATTCTGGTTTGAACAAAGTTACTTAGGAGACACTTTAAGAAGATAGTGAAAATTGGAATATGGCCTGGATGTTCAATGATATTCAAGAATTCATTAAGTATGATAATGCTATTGTGGTTATGTAGGAAAATGTCATTATTATTTCCATGTATGCATTCTGGAATATTTAGAGTGAAATATCCATCACTTTCTTTAAAATAGTTCAGAAAAAGAAGAAATATGTCAAAGTTTTAGATAGAAATGTTATTCATTTTACTGCCCTCTCCACTTTTCTGTATGTGTAGAAAATTTTCATAATAATAAAGTGTTTTGTTGGGAAGTCGATTTCACAAAAATTGGATCTTCAACTAAACTGAAATAGTTGTGAGTATGTTCAAACTAATGTCAAGGTAGAGTCAGCCCAAGCCACTGGAAGTCCTTTGAGGTATTAGAGGACTATCTAGAGGTATTAAAGGTATTAGAGGTATTAGTGGGTCAGAGTATTACTAATTGGTATAATTTTTTCATTTGAAGGTTCTTCAGTTATCACCTGGTCCAATCGTACCATTTTCCAGAAGAGGAAAAAGAAATCAACATAGTGAGGGTATTGCTTAGCCTGTGGTCTACCAGAATCAATCCTCTCAAGTTTCGGCCTATGCCTTCTTCTGTTCCATCCTATTTTATAAATCTAAGATTTCATAATTCTACTTTTTCACAACAATATGGACAGATCACACTTGTATGCAATTTGTAGTTTTTGGCATACTTTTCAAACACTATTTCTTTTAATGCTTCCTAGGAGATGGATCTTTTTACAGATAAGGAAACTGAGGTGCTAAGAAGTTGAACAATTTGCCTAATATCACAAAGGGAAAAGCTTGAGGTAAAATCAAAGCATGTCAGAACTCCTAGCTCTGTGTTCTTCATCCTTCTGCAGGCAGCACCTATATTTGTAAAATGACAAGACTGATTCCCCAAGAGCTTGTCCCCTTAGGGGACAATATTTTCAGCAGCAAATTTCATATGACCTTTACTTGCAATAGTAAATAAAAGTCAAATGCATAACATTAACTAACAACCCAATGGAGGTAATTAGCTCAACCAATGGTTCTCAATTCAGGCTGCACTGCATAGACTCCAGAGAAGAGTCAGAAAAGCTGGGTTTTCTAAAAGTGCCCTGGAGGGGGTGAGGGTAATTCTGATGTGTGGCCGTGGTTAAAAACATCCAAGATGTGCTACCAACCATCCTAGTGCATAGCCTCTTGGTGGTCTAACTTGATCCAGGGATAGAATTTGGAAATCTGAGGAAGTGAATGGCATGAGACAACATGGATGAACCTTGAAAACATTGTGCTAAGTAAAAGAAACCATTCACAAAGGACCATGTATTACACGATTCCATGCATATGTCCAGAATAGGCAAATCTATAAAGATAGAAAATAGATTGGTGGTTGCCTGGGGTATGGGTGACTCAGGGTGATGGCTAAGGGGTGCAGGGTGCATTTTTTTGGCAATGAAATGCTCTAAAGTCAATTGTGGTGATGGATGCACAAGTTGACAAATGTACTAAAAACCATAAACATTTTAAATGGAGGAAACGTATGGTATGTGAATCAAACCACAATACAGCTGTTCTTTAAAACTGAATGAATTGCAAGTCTAAACATTGCCCCATTTTTAATTTCTCTCCCCCTCTCTTTTTGAGAAAAGCAAAACTTGTGCATTCATTCACATCTGCAAATATTCACTGACCACCTTCTATATGGCAGGCTCTGTTCAAGGAGTGGGAGGTATAACAGCAAACATGGCAGACAAGAGTCCCCTCCTCATGGAACTCATATTCTCGAGGAGGAAGAAGGACAAAGAGAATAATTTCAGTTATTGCTATAAAGCAAGTAAACCTCGATGAAGTAATAGTGTGTGGACTAGGGGTGCAGGCCACTTTAGACCAGGGTGATCAGTAAAGGTATCTTTGAGGAGGTGACACTTGAGTTGAGGCTGGAATGATAAGAAGTAGCAAGCCATGCAAAGATCTGGGGCTGAACAAGGACAATGCCTTGAAGCAGTAACAAGCCAGACATCTTCAAAGAATGGAGAAGAAGGCCAGAATGGCTGGCACCAAGTGAACAAAGCAGAAGGGATGAATTCAGGAGGTTGGCAGGGGCCAGGTTACATAGTGCCTGCTAGTATGGGTGATTACATAGTATGTGTCTAAGCCAGAATACACTCGAGAGTGAAAGAAGATGCTTCAATTATACAGAACACGGGAACCACAGGTACAGACTTGGGACTGTCCCAGGCCGACCAGGATGTCTGCTCACCCTACACGAGGACTGAAGATTTTACTCTAAAGTGCCATGGAAAACTGTTGGCAGGTCTTAAACTGAATTGCAGAAAGTTTAAAATTTTCCTCTTTAAGAGGTCCCCAGAGGTTATTCTCGATTGGAGAGATTAAGGGTGGAAATGGCACAGCCAGGCTTCTATTAGGAAACCTGGAGGCACCTCCGACCACCTCACCATATGGGGGTGGGTTGCAGACGTTGTGCACCAAGACCAGCCAGAACTGTTCTCCCCTGGCAGCTTGGGGTCAGTCCTGGTACATGAGAAATGCTCTGCTCAATCCCCTGGGTTCCATGACATACAGCACAGCAAAAATCATTTTGGCTTGGAAAAGTTTCAAAAGCAGGTACTGTTTGCCATCCACCCTAACCACAGAAAAGTTTCAGAAGTGCTCCCAAGCTCCATGTGATCCCCAGCATAGGAATTCTGTCATTTCCCAGGGAGTTCACAGGCATGAGCTATAAAAAGCATTCCCAATTAACTGCTTGGAATTATGTAAAAGGCTTACTGAATTTCGGAGCTTGCCTCCCAAACACTTTTTGTCTTGTATGAGTAGCACTGAATTAGTCTTCCTGGCTGTGGCGAGATACCAGGACGTTAATAAGCAAATAAGAAACATCCAACAACAACCAACCATTTTCATCCTAAAATCTGCTTTGGAAACAGAATCTAGGAAAGGCTGGGGGAATTCAAATTCCAAGAAGCATTTTTAAAACCCCTAAAACTCTTTCTGAAAGCAGTTTAATAATAGTTACCATTTGTTACACCTACTGTGCCCCGGGCATTCTGCTAGATGGCTTGTTGGCTTTACGCTTACCTTACTACAAACTTGTAAGGTTGCCTGCCGTGTTATTCCCATTTATCGATGAGGAAATTAAGTACCTGAAAGGTTAGTTTCTCAAAATCATATCCTCAAACTTCAAACTTAAGTCAGAAAATGAATCCACGTATGTTCCCAAATGCCCCGACTTGTTCTCCTCTGATGAAGTAAAACCTACTTTCTTGTTTACATTACTATGCAAATGTTCCATATGTGTACCATCTTTTAAAAACTCAATACTGCATTGAAAATCCAAATAATGCAGAACAAATAAATTAGGAGTTATTGTTAACATTTCAGGAGGTTTTACTTCACTAATTCCTTCAATAGCAACCTGATTTGCTTTACAATTTTTCAATTTGCATTCGCCTATTCAGAAATGTATCTTCTGAATGTACCGAAGTGTGGATTTATAACCCATTCTATAGCATATCTATTTTTGTGTTTTCTTAGACTCCACCCCTTCATACAAAACCACCAAACCGGGTGGTTCCCATAAAAACTGCAGAACTTTGGCAAACATGCTGACATCTCTTTAAATGTTATTATTAATGGTGGCTGTGCCATGTACATTTATTCAACAAGACACTCCCTGAAGTCAAAGGCCCTGAAGGCTAAGTCAAACTTCTCAACCTGCTTCGCCAGGCCTTTCACACTTTCCCCACGTTTGCCATCCTAGCTAAGTTGCTGTAACCTCCTGGGAGCTTGTTAGATAAAGGGAGAGCTGGCATTCGAGGGGAATCAGACACGCAGGTGGCAATGGGGTGGGGGTGGGTGGCAGGTTCAAAGCCAGCCCCCCCACCACACACAGGCCAATTGAATCAGACTGGGAGTGGGCCTGGGTATGGCTTTGTTTTGTATTTTCTTGCCTGTTATTTATTTATTTCATCTCTCATGGATGCCAAGTGCAGCCAGGATTCAAAACTTCAACCCCAATTCACCCACTGGACTCTCTCACTGTGCTTCCTTCCACACTCGAAGCTGCATCCTGCCCAGCATGCCCTCACTTCGAGGCTTCTGCACTGAGTGGTCTGTGCGCCTGGAAAACTTTCTTCCACAAGTCTCCTCCTGCATCCCCTGCTAACTGCTGCTCACCTCTCAGGTCTCTCTTTGGATCCACTCTCCTGGAAAGTTTTTCCTAACCCCTGCTAAACAAGTTAGAACAGAGTAAGCTCAACCTTCAGCCTTCACGAAGCACTTATTAAATTGCACTGAAATTTCCTGTTTAATCTGCTTGCCGCCTTCTCCATGGGCTCCTGGAGGGCAGGGTTTGTCTGCCTTGAACTTTGTATCCCTGGGGACTACCTCAGTGCCCAGTGCATAGTACATGCTCAACGCATTATACGATGGAATGAGTGATGAATGAGTTCTATTTCCCAGTCTGAAGCAGCTTGCCAGTTGATGGGAAATATCTGTAAAACAATGCTGAATGCATTCAGTGCCTTCAGGAGTGCATGGAACATGCTTTCAGGAGAAAAAAATCTCTCCTAACTGGTTCACACACACTCCCCATGCCTTGCCTTGCTTTTAGAGGCTTGCTGTATTCTCATTCTCAGACACTGGTATTGTTTTAAAACCCAAAGTAATATTTTTCAGGAAGTCCTAAACTTAAATCCATGCTTGTCTCACTGATTAACCGTCCTTTTGTAGTGCAAAGATGTCTATATCCTCTGGTAGCCTGGCTTTGACCATGTGCTTGGAGTGACCTTAAGAAGAGGATGTGGGTATGCCATCTTCAAAAAACGATTTTGTGGGGCACCTGGGTGGCACAGTTGGTTAAGAGGCCGACGTTGGCTCAGGTCATGTTCTCACGGCTCATGGGTTCGAGCCCCGCATCAGGCTTTGTGCTGACCACTCAGAGCCTGGAGCCTGCTTTAGATTCTGTGTCTCCCTCTCTCTCCCTCCCTACCTCACTTGCGCTCTGTCTCTGTCTCTCTCTCTCTCTCAAAAATAAAAAATAAACATTAAAAAAATTAAAGAAAAAGATTTCATATTACTATCTGTGATTATGGACAGAAGCATTTTTGGTGTGTTTTACCCAAAATAACAACAAATCCATTATTTTTTTCCTTTTTTAATTAGTAACTCAGTAATAATCAAAGATTAATGGCTGTTATTACTTTTTGTTTATATCCTTTAAAACTTCTCTCTATTTGCACATATTCTATATGTACAAATATAAAGTTTTATTATTTTTTGGAAAAGTGGGAGCATAAATACTTATAGTTTCCTAGGCCCCCCTTTTTTTCCATTTAACTCCACACAGGATATACTTTTTCATGTTAACACAGATTTACATCATCACTTTTAAAAATTTTTTTAAATGTTTATTTATTTTTGAGAGAGAGAGAGAGAAAGCAAGCGGGGAGGTGCAGAGAGAAAGGGAGACACAGAACCCAAAGCAGGATCCAGGCTCTGAGTTGTCAGCACAGAGCCAGACATGGGGCTTGAACATACGAACAGTGAGATCATGACCTGAGCTGGAGTCGGACGTTTAACTGACTGAACCATCCAAGCACCCCTACATCATGACTTTTTTTTTAGTTTATTTATTTATTTGAGAGAAACAGAGACAGCATGAGCAGGGGAGGGGCGGGGAGAGAGAGAGAGAGAGAGAGAGAGAAACCCAAAACCCAAGCAGGCTCTGCACCAGGCTTGAACTCACGAAACCGTGAGATCATGACCTGAGCGGAAAACCGAGAGTCAGACACTTAATGGACTGAGCCACCCAGCTGCTCCTACATCGTGACTTTTAAAGCCTGTAGGTAATCTGTGGTGTCATGTTATTAGTTATTGAACCAGCCACTTTTAGCAGTCATTTAGATTGATTTCAGTTTCTGTTATAAACAATGCTGTGATGAATACCCTCATGCACACATCTGTGTTTGTCCATGTATTCCCTGCAAATAAATTTCCAGAAGTAGAATTCCTGAACCAAGGGGTATACCTATCTTTAAGTACAAGGGATACACATATCTTTAAGCCTGACATTTTGCTAAATTGCCAACAAACTTTGTTAGACCAATTTTTATCACTATCAGATGTTTATAAGAATGTTGTTTCTTTATTTTCCTATCAGCATTATTTTCAATGTTTATTCGTTTCTAAGAGAAAATATCTATTGCTGTTTTAATTTGTAATTTTTTGATATTCATGAGCTTTAATATTCTTTCACACTTTTTTGACATTTTTATTTTCGTATTGTTATGTTCTCACTCTTACTAATTTGTAAGAGCTCTTTATATATTAGGGATGTAATGCTCTTGTTCTATGTTTTGAACATATTTTTTCAGCTTTTATTTATCTTCGTTTATGGGATGTGTTTTTGTATTGTGGTTTTGCTTTTCATGTAGTCAAACTATCAGTCTTCTCCTTTATGTTTGGCTTTGATGGCATGCAGTGTTAGTATTTTTAATGGAGTTTATAAGATTTAAGATGGATTGTTCACATTGTCAACAATAAAAAGTCACCTGGGAACCAAACAAGAACTTTAAAAATATATATTTTACACTACTTATTATACAACATAATCCTTATCACTACTAGAAAAAAAAATTTAATGACTAAAGTTAATGTATCTATCAATATTTCTGAAAGGAAAAATCTATCTTTTCAAAATCCTTTCTGTTCCAATTAGCAGGTGATACTTTACATGTTCTATATTTATTACCTGAAATAACATAATCCCAATAGAAAACTCTAATTTGGTCAGAGAACGATTTTACAAGCTGTTGCAGAATATGGATGCAAGTATCACAGCTTCAAACTGTGAGGAGAGATCCAGCCAGACCTCGGCTAGAAATGTTTCAATAATGACCACACATGGGATAAAACAACTGAAAATCGTTCACTCTCGTTGACAGGGGAAGCATTCTAGAAAAGGTTCTCTCTCCTTTTCTGGAGATGCTGCAAAGGAACCCAAAGTTCATGAAGGACAGAATGACAATAATGCCATAGCCTAAGGGATGACCTCCACACATGCACATGCCATTTATTGATGAAAGCCTTACAGGCTCTCCTTTGACATGTTCATCTAGACCCCCAGCCAGGAGAAAACAGCTGGCTTTTAAATACTCAAGTTCCTTCTGATTTCATAATGCATGCTCAGCTCCCTTTAAATTATGCACCAAAATCATCTTCTCAATGGGTCATAAAATAATGAATTTACAAAAGCCAACAACAATTAAAAATTTTCTGTTTTAAACCGATAAAATTAACAATAACAACAATAAGGAAATAATTTGGGGAGCATGAGTCAAAAGAACCATTCCCTGTAACAAAATGTGCAAGATAAATCGTCATTTTAATCTCTTGAGAATATGAAAAAAATTATAGCTGTCTTCCCATTCTTTGTATTCTACTATGTGCTGTAAAAAAAAAAAACAACAACACATTAATTAATTAGAGCCTCAAATTCACTGCTTTCACAACTATACCTTTACCTGAGGAAGAAATAAATGCCCTGGCAACCCCTCTCGTATTGGTCAGTGATTATTAAATGAAATGGAGCTCGGGACCAGGGGATATGGAGCATCCACAAAGACCAAAAACAGAGTCACTGATACAAAGAACTCCTCACCCATAAGGAGGGGTGGAGAGACTTAAATGGGAAATAATTACATGACAGAAAATACAATGAACAGGCAAAATCCTACAATTCAGGAAAGAACAAGTAAGTACAAGCTGGGGCATGACAGCTCACTGAAGAAAACAGAAACTGAGCTGGACATTAAAGAATGAGCTGGCAGAAGAGAGGAAGAAATGTTGCTCAAGGAGGGGAGAAGCCAACAGCTTCCATAAGAGCAGAAAGGTACAAATGGGGAACAGCAAGCAAATAGGATTTGCCTGGGGAGCCACTGAATACTGAATTACAGAATGAATTACAGAATACAGAACTGAATTACAGAATGAAAAGACAAATAAATGTTGTACTATAAGGGGAAGGAATTGAAGATAGGAAGGGAAATGCAGGGAGTATTGGGGATCAGTTTCATCGGGGCTGAGTAGACTATTCCAACCTCACCTCCCCACTTTCCAGAGGGGTAAAAATGGAAAGCTTGGTTTTTAACATAAAAGTTGCTTGCAGAGTCTGGGGGTAGGCAGAAGACTGTGTGCTACAATATTGTGTCTCTCTCCTTTATTGTGTGTCCACCTCCATTATATCTGGATGACTACCTTATACGGAGATGCTCTCAAAAATAATTTCAGAATGAACCAAACAAGTGAATGGATAAACTAATGAACAAGCAAACATGCAGAAACATTTTTTTTCAGGAGCTTGTTCTATCTGCACATGAACTACTGGAGCAGGGGCGGGGGGGGGGGGCGGATCTCAGGGAAGGGAAGAAAAAATGGTGGGAGAAAGGAAAACCAGCTATTAAAATACTGCAGAATATCAATTATAAAATGATAAAACCCTAGATTTAGGAGGCAGAAATAGGAATAAAAACACAGACATTAATTTGAGAAAATTATGGTGAGTCATTAAGTGATTTTAAAGCATTGCTATTCCCATCTCACAGCCAGGTCAAGTTTTAAGTGGTCCAATCAACTATTATACTCATTCATTCAAATGGAAAATATCTACTGAGCAGCAAGCAGTCCTCTGGCCCTAGGGGCCAAAGTGAAATTCAAATTTATTTTCTTCAAATTTCTGACTGATCACATAAAGCCCTGAACCCTGACAGCTAATGACTCATGTGCAATTGGCCATTATCACAATAACCATCCCTGATTACCAAAATAACCTGGCATTTATTAGGAGAAAGGTTTGAAAGAGTGAATTTTAAGGCTGAGCAGCATCAAGACAGTCCCAACTGTGTATATACTGGAAACATTAAACAAGCAATTAAGCACTTCATCTCCAATCATTCCACATTATTTATCCAGGTGAGACAGATTCCCAACCAGATTATAACATTGTGTTAGGAAGCATGAATTTGGCTAAGGTTTTGAAGATAGCAAAAAATTCGCACAACAATTATGTCCAGGTCATGAATCAAAAATTCACTAAATCCAAATTTGAACATATAGCTTAAATTTGATGCTCTTTCTACCATTTGCCTCTGCCTCCAGCCTCCACCACCAATTACATGTCATCTTACACATCTATATCAAGATTTGATATCTCAAAACATCATTCAGCAAGCCGTTCCTCAGGGGAATAAAGTT
This sequence comes from Panthera leo, assembly GCF_018350215.1. Taxonomy (NCBI): domain Eukaryota; kingdom Metazoa; phylum Chordata; class Mammalia; order Carnivora; family Felidae; genus Panthera; species Panthera leo. Next base: position 164,141,236 of record NC_056686.1, read on the forward strand.
TAGTGATTCCTTCCTCAATCTTCTTTCTCTCTCTCCTTTCTTCTTCTCTTCCTTTCTTATCTATCGAGTGTCTGTTATTCATCAGGCATGCTGGGAGATTCCACAGCGAACATTAACAGACATAGCCTGATAGTCTTTGGCAGGTCTCCTTGACTAGAACCAGCCATTCCAAGCCCTTCAAAGTAAGACCCCACCCTCCCCAAAGCTTATCTCCCAATTACTCCCATACCACCACTCAAACCTCCAAATCAGACCAATAGAACTACATATTTAATTTTGAATCCTGGGAGTTGGTTTTGTCTTTGCCCTTCCATCTTTCACCATCCCCTTATAATGTTTGCTGCTCCCCAATTTGATACAGTCTCACCTGGGTTCACATTCTGACTCCATTTTCTATCTATGGGATCTTAAACAAGTCACTCGATTTCTGGGAGTTCAATTTCCGCATCAGGTAAGTGAAAATAATAATACCTACATTTCTGGAATGTCTCAAGGATTAAATGTGATCATGTGTGTGAAAGAATTCAATACAGGCTTTGTGATGATGATGAGTTTCTTCAACTATCCCAGCTGGAAGTGAGCTCTCTTCCCAAATTCCCAGAGCATGGTTATACCACTGTACTTTTGAGCCTCCTCCAATTATTAGTTATCTTTCTATGTCTATCTTTACTCCCTACTTAGGACCAAAGAATGTGAAAAACTTCTTTATGGCTTTCTGATACTTGAGACAGAGCCCAATATATACTTCATCCTATGTGGAGGAAGAAGAGAGGAGTAGTTAATGACCCCTGATGCCTCATAGTTGACATTAGTAGTTTAGTTCAAAGATTCTGTGGAATTTGGAGAATCATCCAACATTCAGATTGTTCCTCTGAGCTTTGGATAATATTGCAGATGGGGGGTCTCCTCGGAATGACTTGCCTCTTTTATTTCTGTTGTTACCCAGTTTAAATCCAAATGCAGAGACTGAAAAATATTCATACTTAAATACTTTCTACTTAATTTCACATTGGTCTCCACATTCAGTGGCCATAAAACAAATGTAAAGTTCAAACTAGAAAGAATATTTCTGCAATACGACCACAGTCCATCATAATAGGAAACCAGGGGCACCTGGGTGGCTCAGTCAGTTAAGCGTCCGACTCTGGATTTTGCTCAGGTCACGATCTCACGGTTCATGAGTTTGAGCCCCACATCGGACTCTTTGCTGAGTGTGGAGCCTACTTGGGATTCTCTTTCTCCCTCTCTTAATGCCCCTCCCCCACTTGCTCTCGCTCTCAAAAATAAATAAGTAAACTTAAAACAAACAAACAAACAAAAATAGGAACCTAGCCAGAAAGTTGAAAGGTTAATGAAGAATCAAACCAGTACTATCAGGCTTCACTGGCGCTCTAAGACACTGACTGGCACCCTCACAGAGTAAGAATCACAAGCCTGTGCCTTCAAAGAAATAACTGATGCTGAAGGACTCATTTTCCTAGGCTACTGTCATGGCCAAACTTGTTCTCAATCCTGAGCAAATTCAACCTCAGGAAACTTTATTTGAACCTTCTTCAAGAAGCTTCAGACCACTTTACGGAGTCACTGGCTTCTGCAGGAGTAATTTATGGCCCCCTAAATCAAGGAACTTCTGTTCAATAAAACTCTCTCCTGAATTATAACAGTAATCATAATTAACTTCACCCAGACTGGGCAACATGCAACATGAAGCTCTCAATGCCCCCATGCATAATTTCAGAGAGGCCGGGAGCCCTGGCATCTGACTACCCACCCAGTGCCTCGCCGATCCCCAGTGTGGTTCTCCCTGCAGGGCCAGAAATCTGGAAATAATCCACAATAGGAACAAGAGGCCTATTTGGATCAAGTTCTAGGAGCATCTTCCTCCTCTGATAAATGGACATAACCACTTTCCAAGAGACTGAAAAACAGCCAAAAGGAATCTTTCAAAATATACTTACTTAACAATGATATAAGCTTGTTCTGAGTTATAATTGCTTCACATGGAAAAAACCCAAGGCTTTCCCAATAGAGAACTGAAATAGACAATGAAGGTGACTGGGAAGTAAGGGATAGAAACAGGTTGGCAAATTCTCAGGACACATTTGGATGTAATTGCTTATTCTCTTTTTTTTTTTTTCAGGAAAAGCCCCAGCAACAGGGAAGGAACCCCTCCTTGCCCCTTTCCAGTAAATTCTCCTCATAGCACGTTGCACCTCCCCAGAGACGTTTAGAGACTGCCATTCATTTAATTGCTTGAGAAGCCCAAACCAAACAAGAGTCGCTGGAGCTTGGCCCTCTGTTTGTTGGCTGTCTGCAGATTTACAATTTAGCACCATGTGGATCTTCAGAGCCAAAGTGTTAGAATTCTGAGGGCCTCATTCCACCTCTCAAAATACAATGGGCAAGGGCGGAAAAGCTTCAAAGTCCCCAGAAGGCACCAAACCCAATTACATTGCAACACATGTGTGCAGCCCTTTAAGCTGCTCATTAACATTTGGAAAATTCTTCTGGTAAATGTCTTCATATCCAATTTAGCCTCCTTTTCCCTTCTCCCTACCACCCCCATCTCAGAGACAGGCAACAGTAATGAGCTATATAAACGTAACTCTTTAAACGAAGAATGTCATCACTTACAAATACAAGAGAGCGGTACATGTTGTGTATGCCTACAAACTGCAGTTGCTGTCTGTTAGAGTTTGTAGCAACTTTTAAATCTGTCATCACGGCATGAATTTCATACTAAGCTCCTTCCCGGTGCTTGAGCCAGGAAGCAAAGGGGGAACAGGCTGTATCATTTATGGGCAGATTGGTATTGGGTCAAGTGTGACATCACACTCTGCTCCCACCGTAATGAGGTGAAAGGCAAGGCCTCAACAACGTGGCACTTTGTTTATTGGGAAAATTTAAGTGGGGCTGTATTTCAGTTTATGATAAAACTGAAACAAAGGATATGGATTACAGATTTTTAATAGCTCCACACGAGAGGAGAGTGAAAAAGAGGGGAGCCATATAGGACTTAGTAAAAAATGCAAAAGGTCAAAGGATCAATGTAGGCTCCAGGCAGGCTGGTCCCTTGGCATTTTTCCTGGGCATATTTGCTCAACTGAAACATTAGCACATCAGCCAAGTGTTTAATTTTTCTTTCTTTCCCATGGTTAATATTATAAAGCAAGAAGGAAAAACCAGACCTAAAATGTGTGTGTGTGTGTGTGTGTGTTTAAAATATCCCATGTTTAATACTTTAATACTCTGGCAGGTCTCGGATCATGATCAAAAATTTTCTATTCAACAGAAAACAGAATCAGACCTACACATACAGAGAACAAACTGATGGTTGCCAGAGAAGATGGGGGTGGGGGATGGGCAAAATGGGTGAAGGGCAGAGGGAGACACAGGCTTACAGTTATGGAATGAATAAGTCATGGGAATTAAAAATATAGCATAGGGAATATAGACGATATTGAAATGGCATTGTACGTGACAGATGCTAGCTTACACTTGCGGTGAGCATAGCATAATATATAGAGATGTTGACTTGCAGCTCAAACTAATATACCATTGAGGGTCAACTATACTCAAATGAAAAAGCTTTTTTAATATTATATTAAAATTTTTACATTCAAAGGTACCATGAATACAACCTCACATATCACACTTCCTAAAGTCTTTTTTTTTTTGTCCACACTGATACTGGGTACCAGGATCAACTTCTATTTCTCTATATAATTACCTACATCAACATTTGAATTTATGATTAACCCACTGAATACAATATTATGTATGGAAAAAGACATATTTGGCAAATAAGAGAGGGCAGAAAAACTTCTGAGACTTTATTTAGAATTTGGAACATTTTATTTAGAATCACAGATAATACCTAGAGTTTGGCGTGTTTATTTATCTCACCTGGTGTGGGTGCCATCCTCAAGGAGTGCAGAGTCCTGGGAACTGCCATGGAAATGACTGTAGGATAAGGGGTGGGGAAACTAGAACCCTGAGCTAAGCACAGGTGCTAACATCCAACCCAGAAGCCATTAAATTCATCTAAAATTATTTCGTCTTCTGCTGAAAAAAACTCTACTTGCAAACTTTTCCTGTGTATCAAGAAAGCAAAAGGACTTAAGTCCCCACTCAAGTGAGAAAGACCCAAAGCTTTGTACCACCAAGGTCCCATGAAATCCTCTGGAGGAGCTTAGTTTTCAAATTGCTCTAAAATAGTTCTCCTTGATTTAAGTGAGAAACTTATTTGAAGAGAAAACATCTTGTTGTAGGACTAAAAACCTACAATTATTCTTCTGTTCTTAATTTTTCAACTCTCATCAGACACACCCTCGTAGCATTGGGCCTAAACTGTATCATTTCTTTGGAAGAATAATGACACGTCCAATAATGCTCGGTGAAGAATAAGTGCCAACGCGTGGCAAATGCTCAGTAAGTTCGCTGTTGACAAAATAATAATTATATAATGATGAGAAGATGGTAGTAACGATTATATGATATGATAATCGTATGTTATAGCATAATCGTTCTTGGTAGGAGCTCATTGCCTAATATTATCCAAAACCACAGTCTTCCCTCAGTTAATTCTATTTTAAGACCCTAGCATTTTCAATCTTCCTACCTGTGGGGAAAAAGCAGTGGAGAAAGAGAAAGACAATGGAAACAAAATGCAGAGACAGCCAATCACTCCGCAAAGCCCCCACCCCATGTGCATACAATCAGCACCAGCTGTAGTCCAATTAAACTTAATCTAGTCACATGCTCATGTGCTCCTCAGAAATTAGAGGAAATCAATTCAAATGCTAATGAGAAAGTCCATAATTTATTATCTGCTGAGGAATGCATGTTACATTAATTTTAACTGTAAACAATTATTTTTATTGCAAGATTAATTACCCTATCTTATACAACTTCCTTTTTTCATATTCTTTTAAGGAATTAGTTTTCAGTTGCTGTTTTGTGGCTCTGTCACAGTTCTTTAGCTTGAGAAAAGTATAATTAATTTAGGGATGCTGCAAATGTTGTTTTCTATTCTTCTGCCAAAAGAAAGTGGGATAAATGGCTAGGTCAAGCATGGAGAAAAATAGCTGCAGCTTCTGGCCAGGATGAAAAGACATTAGAACTCAGAATGGAAGTGGGGGGAGCCAAACAGAATTTAAAACATGAGCTAATGTTGGTCAGTTCTGACCATAACATTTCCCAAAGGCGTCAACATGCAAGTCAGTCCTCAGATGGTTCCTAAGTCCTGAAAGTCCATGGGAACTACATGGGCTAAAGTTTTCAGAGCAAGACAGAAGCTAATCATTTTTTCTTAAAATAGTATCAAGGCCCGGACTTCTCTGTACATGGTGGGTGGGGTGACTGTTCCTTTGAGCAATCAAAAAGGAATAAAATTTTTGCTGTCAGAACCCCACTCCCCTGACAAAACTGCCCTCCCTCTGAGTTGGCTCCAAGGTGATTGAATGTTCAGTACAGTGGCTGGTGGGCAATTATTCTTAAAACTGTCACTTCTCAATACGAAGGATAGGGCTTTAGACAGTGAATGGCACTCATAGGGTTGAAGGTGAGTATCCTATTGTTTCTGATGAATCATTTGCTTGATTCTTATGCTTTCTAAATGTTAAAGAAGGCTATTTCCTCTATAGGCACAACTAGACTTAGCATTTTACAGGTAAACATTTATAAAATACCAAAATCTATTAGTTTACTTTGTTGGGACTTTCCCAATTTAAACATCCAGTGAAAGCAACTGCTAGTCATCAATTAAAATTAAATTAGACTAAATTAAATCAATAAGCCTAGTTGTTGATTTCAAAGGGAAGTTGGTTGAGAAAATGGGTAAGAGAACTGAGCCCAGAGAAGATTCAACTGCTAATTACTCGTAAAAGTTTAGGCTTAAAGGGTTATAAGCATTTGACTTAGGAATGGAAACAAAGTGGTGCTGGCTAAGAAGACCAGGGTTGGCTGTGACTTCCTGTCAAGGAGATTGAATCCTAGTTAGTCCTAATGTGTTTCAATCTGACCCTCTCAGAGAACTATGGCCGGGAGGCCATCGGGCACACACAACAATCAGCTGGGTTGGAGTAGACGGGATGAAAAAGAATCTTTCCCATGAGCAACAAGCTCTCAGCACTCCACGTTGTAAATTCAAACCAAAAAGTGGGGTTTTTGCCCTTCTTACATGCTTTCATGATTTCTATTAAATATTTTCATAAGTCCCTACTGGGAGAGCATGTGCTACTTATCAGAATCCTATATAGTAGCTCCAAAAACCAGGAAGTGGTTGGAAGGGACAGACTATGGTGATACAGGTTACACCTGGTTTCAATCTGATTGTCAGATGTCATAAGGGCGGGCATATAAGACTAAACCTCACTTCTACTTCAAACCTATAGGGAATTATTGCTGATTTATTTTAGCAAAGAATGTTTCATGCTCTTGATTTCCATTCCACTTTCTCTGCTTAATAAAATAAGATGTCACATGTCAAGCTACATTGTAGTGAATTATTTCAACAACCCAAAGCCTTTCAAATCCACTTGAAAACCTGCCACAAAGCCAAGATCTGTCACAAAGCATTAGAATTAGTTACCCCTGGAAAACCCTCCTACCATAGGACAAGTGGGTAGGCAGCATGCAAGAAGAAAGCCTTGAAGTATTTCTAAGCTTTGCACACCAAACAACTCTTTGGTCCAGCAGACATGAAGGTTCTATGGCCCTTTGAATCACTCCGTGCCTAGATTTAAATTCTTCTGTTCTTTTGACCAGATCAAAACAATCTTATCATGGGCCAAATTCGTGCTTTTCCAAGCTGTAGACTTCTGTGTCACGTTCCACAAAATACATGGCAAAGAACCTCCATTATTTGCAGGCATTTCATATAATAGAAATTTGCATTCTATTAAAGCTCTCTGCTTGATAATTAACAAGACAAGTAATAATCCACAAGTCTATATTTTGCAAGTCTGTCTTGCTCTAGGTTTGTCTCCTTATAGCCAGGAGCAGGGGGCACATTCAAGTGAACCACCTCCTAAGTGGGGCAAGTGGCAGCATCTCCAACTCTGATCAGTTACAGACATAGTTTGCACATCCCAAACCAATGTGGTTAGAGAAGAAACTACCTTGGGGAGAGTCTATAGATAATAAATGTAATGAATGAACCTAAGGTACCCCATCTGTAAGTGCTTAGGCATTCTCCATTTAATGGTAGAGTTTCAATGCCTTATTCTAAAACACTCTTAAAGGAGGATTTTTTTATGGCAAATATGTGTGGAATGTCTTGCAGAACCACAGGATTTCATTTCCCAGTGTTGATGTGTATGGAAATAAAAATGAACCCAGAGAAACACAGAGATATCATGTGAAGCCTTTTCCTTAAACTGTTTCTTCAATCACTGGGAAGCAGGAACCCTAACCATCACACAAGAAGGTATTCTCTTTCATGATTCCAACAGAGAAATTCAGTCTTTAAAAGGATCACAGTTTGGATCTGGTTCAAGGAAGTATCCTTAGGTCCTCAGCTCTTCTGAGGTTCACCATCTCTGACCATGCTGGGGTCATTCAGGCCATGCTTGCTCTCATAAAGCCATGTTTTGACAGCAGCACATGTCTCTGCCAGCCCCCAGCCATCCTTAGAGAAGCTACTTGGACTTTTACCTCCAAGCCCAGACCCATTAAGCTTCCAAACAGTCTCCCAAGGGTCAATGGATGGACTTCAGGATGTCTGTGAACTTGGGTGAGAAAAAAATTATCTTCACTAAACTCAGTATTTCCTTAGGTTGTGAATGTAGACAACAATCCAGAGCAGAATTAGCACATACGGGACTTAAAGAAATCAGATATATTTTCATATCTCCATTATTGTTGATGTACCTATCTCAAAATACCATCTACATTCATCACTACATCAAAATTCTGGTGGTTATCAGACACATTGCTAGATTTTATTATCTGTTAATAAAGCATATACAGATGGTCCCCAACTTAACAACGGTTCAACTCACAATTTTTCAACTCCATGACAGTGTGTAAAAGATATGCATTCATTAGAAACCAAACTTCAAACTTAGAATTTTGATCTTTTCCAGGACTACCAATATGCAATAAGATACTCTCTTGTGATTCTGGGCAGCAGCAGCCCCAGCTCCCAGTCAGCCCCACCATCGTGGGGGGATAAACAACTGACACACCCTAAAACCACTCTGTACCCGTACAACCATTCTGTTTTTCATTTTCAGTAGAGTATTAAATCAACTACATGAGATAGTCAATACTTTATTATAAAATAGGCTTTGTGTTAGAGAATTCTGCCCAACTGTAGGCTAACATAAGTGTTCTGAGCACATTTAAGGTAGGCTAGGCTAAACTATGATGTTTGGTAGGTTAGGTGTATTAAGAGCATTTTTTACATAGATATTTTCCATTTATAAAGGATTTATCTGGAGGTAACCTCATCATAAGTAGAGGAAGATTTGTTACTTCCTCTACTTAAAAATTACTATATCATAATTTTTAGAATACTTTGATAACTATGTTTCAATATAACTGGTTTTCCTTGTAATTCTAGACATTTTATTTTATGAATTAAAAGTATTTTTCTGAGAAAGGGTTTTTTGGCTTCATCAGACAAACTTCCAAAGGGGTTCATGGGACACACACACAGAAGATGAAAAACTCCAACCCTATCACAACCTTGGAATTCTCATCTGATCATTACACATGACCCCATTCCACAAAGTCGTTTCTATCTGGTCCTAACAAGTTCTACAGTTCTAGGAGTCCAATGATTCTATTTTTCCTGCTTGACTCTCTGCCTTAGAAACTTGGTTCATTCTCTATTCCTTCTAGGACATGGTTCTCTGATCTGCTCATTCATTAATTCAATAAATATTTATTGAGGGCCTACTATGTATCAGGTACTGTGTGATGTGGTAGAGATACAGTACAGAACATGGGAGAGAAGTCCCCTATGCCAATAGAGTTTACATTCTAGTGGGAGGATGGATAGACAAGTAAATAGATAGATACATGAATGGATGAATGGATGGATGGATGGATAGAGAGATAGAAGATAAAGGGAGGGAAGCAGTTAGGCAGGAAGCTATGCAGAAAATTAAAAAAAGTTGATGTCATAGAAAATGACTGGTTAACCACTATAGTTGGTGGTCATGCATGACCTCTCTGAGAATAGATGGTAGAAGGGGCAGGCATTTGATGTTTAGGGAAGAAAACCATCAAAGTACTTGAGTGATCAGGGAAGGCCAGGGTGGTTAGAACAACACAGTTCTGAGGCAGAAAGTGGTCATAGAGAAGGTCAGAGTGGAAAGAAAGATTTATTTCATGAAGGGCATCCTAAATTGGGTAAGAACGTAGAACTTTACAAAAGTCCTGGTCTTCAAGTGTTTAAGTAGGGTTTTAAGCAGGAGATTGTCATGATCTGATTTCTGTTTTTAAAAAACTGTTTTGGCTGCTGTGTAGTGTGTAGGCTGTAGGAACACAAGAATGAAATCAGTGAGTAAATTAGGAGGTTGGTGTGGTAAACTTGAGGGATTAGGTGATGGTAGAGGAGATGGAGAGGGAGAGATGAAATTGAGATATGTATCAGGCTGGGTCACAGCAAGAAGCAGTGCCAAAATCAAGATAATTTGAGGGAAGTTTAATAAGTGACAATTCACAAATGTGTGGATTGAGTATAAAGAAACCACAAGGGATAGTGTAATAGCTTGTGGCTGCTAACCCAAAGGCTCAAAAGGAGTGGGAAGGAAGGCTACTGGAACCCAGAAGGAGGAAATATGCAAAGATGGGTGCCTCAAGAGAAGCTCTGACTTTTGGGCAGGGGGCACAGTCACGTTATGCTAGTAAGACCTAAGTGGGGGCATAGCCTAGGTCTGGCTATGGCCCCACTTTTGAAGGCCCTTGAGGAAATAAATATATTTACCTCACTCTCCAACCTCCTGTCAGGATTCACTGTTGACCAGAGGGAAATATTGGTCCATACAGAGTAAATGAGGATGCATGGTTCCTGCCTGCCCCACTGCTCAGAATGCCAGGTCTCTTGCACCCATCAATTGTGTTAATCTCCACAATTAGCCAAATTATTTGCTAATATTCTTTTCCCCACAAGGCAGTGAGCTTCTTGAGGATGTCCATGTGTATCTGCTGGTCCCAGCAGAGTGGCTGTTTTATGAAACATTATGGTTAGTGAATGGATGAATGGCTCCTTCGGGTTCCTATGTTCCTACACCTATGGAACACTGTTACTCCATGTTGGATTTCTCTGACACCAACTGCTGTACAAGTAATAGTACCTCCATGTCACAAGTTGTGTGGACACACTGGCTCTCCTCCCAGATGGGGCCATCACAGGGTTCCCGTCCCACTTCTTGTCCATCTCAATGTCCCACTCTTTCCCCTAATTACTCCCCATGTACCTACTTAAGGCTGTCAGTCTGCTCTGAGACAATTGCCTGAATCTTTATAGTTTTTGTCCAAAAAGTTCTGACTTCTCAGTAATAACAGATATATGGCTTCCCCTTTGAGTTTTTCTGTATCAAATTAGCACTCTTATTGTTGAATGTTGGAACCTTGGTGAATATGCACATACATATGTATCATATATCTCCAAGCCAAGGAGACCTGGCCTGTTGCTGTTCAGTGTTTGAGGATGCCAGTGTTTCATGCTGATCTGTCTCACTGTATAAATGTTATGCTCAGATTTCCTTTGATGATATAAACTGAGCCTCTGCTTTAGCTGATGAAAATAAAATGCCAAATACCCAAGTATAAATGACTTATTTCTGGAAAAAAAAAAAAACAAACAAACTACTTCATACTTATCAATCCCCATATCTTGCCTGTCCAGTACAGTAGCATGCACAACTTTTCAGCTCTGCCTTCAAAATGTGATAAATCTTCCCTCTGGGGCAGAGTGCATCTCTGTATTTATCCAGAGAAGACTTTAACTCTTGTCTACATGTTAAAAACAAAACAAAACAAAAAAAAAAAAAAAAAACAACAGTAGGTTGGGAGAAGGAGGAGGGAAAAGGTAACAGATTGTGAAGGATTGATTACTAAAGCAAAAAAATCAATCTTCAGACTTTGATGATTTAACCAGCCACAAAAGCATAGAAATGTATGAGAAGCCCTGATTGATTTTTAACTCCGTAATCCTTCCCACCCCATCTATTATCCTGTATGGATCATATTAGCCATCATTATGACTAAGACAAGATAGGACACTGACATCCGCCTGACATGATATAACTGTAAATGGAATCGGCTTATACACAAAGGCTTTTACCTGGTTATTAATAGTGTTCTCTGTGGGTGATGGACTGGACTGATATTAAAACCTCCGTCGGCTGTGTGGAGCCGTGGCAATTTGATTTCGGTCCAAGAAGCAGCTCCTCAAGGTAGGTATAGCACAGTGCCCTGACAAACTGCTTGAGTATCATTCCTGGGTACTCACCCTTTTAAGAGGCTCATAAAATAGTGGGGGCTGATGACATCTTTTTGGCACTGAGGATTCCAAGCTAGTACTTGCTAAGCTGAAAGATACCAAGCATGTGCACAAATGCCTTGACGACATCCCTTATCTTCACCACCATCAACGCGAATGTGAAGCAGAGCAAGATTTAGGGCATACAGCTTTTCGGGTGACATGCGTTATAGTAAAACACAGATGAACACATACCAAAACATTAAGGTCACTTGGTGACTTTTGCTTGTTTCACTTACCTTCAATGAATCAATGAAAAATATTTAGTTCTTAAGCAAACATTTACCTTCTCCGCTCCATGAGGCTTCCAACCACTATTTCATCTCTCACCAAACCAAGGGGTAAATTAGAAATATTAGGGGACCTGCCCAACATTACACAGTGACTCAGAAGCAGTTTTAACTAGAAAGCCTAGATTTTTCCTTTTGGAGTTCAACAAAGTATCTCCTTTTGATCAGAGAATATTTACTAAGCCCCTACTACATACCAAGCATTTTCTAGTGAGTGGAGGAAAAGCACTGAAAAGTGGATGAAATGTCTGTTCTCATGAAGCTTACAGTCCCTACAACCTCAGAACACTGTTGGAAGACATATATATATTATGCAACCAAGGATCTGTGGACTGAAAGAACATAGCAGATTGCCCTCAAACTACTCTGCCCTTGAAGTCAAATATGGCAGTCAAATTCTGGATAACATTCTAAAGAGACAGGTGGACAGGTCGGGGGGTGGGGGTGGGGAGAGGACACCTTGTATTTAAAATTATTAACTCCTTTCTTTTAGAAACTAGAAGATATCTTCTCATTGATAATGAGGTTGGATGTGAAAACTCCAGTGTTTGGAAGTTACATTTTGGGGATCAACTGTGAGAATGAAGTGAGATCTTAGATAGATAATTGATAGAATTTAAAATAGTGCCTGACATACAAGATTTCAATAAATATAGTCATGAGGACGAGCATGCTGATGATTCTACATTCAAGTCACATGACAACACATGATAATGACTCCCTCACTAAATGGGACAGAGGCAGAAATGGTATAGGCATATTCTTATGCTATGTTATGAGCTCTCCAGGTGCTATGACATTCCCACCAGTGAGTGGCATTTTCTTGAACATGCAAGTTGCTCCTTCTGGACCAGCATTACTGCAGCTCATTCTAAGCCAGACTGCTCCTCTCCTCTGCAACCACTGACAACCAGTCAGATTCAGGACCTTGATGTCATTCTCAGAGTGAGTCTGGGAAGCCCTACAACACCTGAATCAAGTGAATCACCTCACAGCTACCAGAGGAGGGAAAAATACTCTGTCTAAAGGCAAACCAGGTTCATCCCTGAAGCAATGCACATCCATAGTCAGTGGGCACCATAGGGACTGGTAGTTTTTAATCCACCTAAGGCATGGAGATATGAGGGGAGTGCCTAAATATTATCCAACTGCCCAGAGACACTGTGTCATTTATAGTGACTTAATGTTATTTACACAAATGGTCATTGTTACCCATAGGCTGTAGCCAGAACTCTGTTATTCAATAGTCGATACAAGGAAATTTCCACTTTCTTGAAACAGTCCCGCTGAGATGTTATGCTGATGGAAACATAGAATTCATTTCTATCTAGACTCCCACAGACAGCCACCATCACCCATATAATATTACAAGCTCTTCCAGCCTGAAGCCCAGGTTTTTCTAGAAAAACAGTCAATCTCTATGTTTCCTGTTACACTCTTTCAAAGAAATCTGTACTTTTCCTTCATAGCTCTCATCCCAGTTCATCATATACGTGGGGGATGATTTCTGTCTCCCACTGACTAAGTTCCCCAAAGACTTCTGTTCATGAATGTAAGGACCTCAGGACCTCACACAGTGCCAGGCACACAGTAGTCACTCAAAGAGTAATTGTGGAGTGAAAAAATGAATAAATGAAGTGATTTTGATTTACCAGAGTCAAAGGACAAGCTATATATTTGCTTGTTTTTACGAAGCCACCCTCACATGTTACTAAAAGCACGTCCTTATTATCTCTCCCTGAGACCTTCTGCTGTGCAAACGCCATTAATGCAGACACTGACACTCAGATTAATGAAGGGAAGCAATTTATTGAACTGATATTTGGTGTAGATGTCATTAACAGCGCTCCTTTGGAGCAACTGCATCAGATTAGACACAGTCTCCCCCAAAGAGCATGAAGAAAATCATTTAACTGCTTTTCTGCAGCTATTTATATGAAGCCAACCTCCATGAATTGCTCAGGTGATTCTGCGACAACTGTGACCCTCCTATGATTGCTCTTCATTGATGCTGTTTTTGTCTCTTCTGAGAAATATGTCCTGTAATAAATCATGCTGTTGTGGCTTTCGTTTTTGTTGTTGTCATTCCTTCTTCCCCCTCCCCCACATTAAAGTCACTAGAAAAGTTCCAATAATGAAACAAAGTCAGTAGATCTTCAAATAACTGTATCAAGAGAGTGCATCTGAAAGGTGGTCTCGGAAACTAAGAATAGGGCCTGTTGGATTTGGGTGGTTTTACAAATCCACCAGGAATACGTATTCTTTCACAGATTCTTAGAGTTAGAAAGTCAAAATATTACAAGGCAAGATTTGGGAAAGATCATACGTATCCAATATATTCTCAAGCCCCACACACAGGTGGTCTTTATCCCATTCCCTCCTAACACCAGCCTCGTTTTTCCAGGTTTTCTTTCTGAACTCCACTAATAAAACATCTGTAGGCCCAGTTCCCTGCCCTTCCACCCATTCTAGAATTCATTTTTCCCACTCCCCCTCATGATTGTCCACTACCCTTCCATACAACAGCCCTGACTCATGAACAGCCTTTCAGACTCCAGTGACTACATTACTAGGTGGCCCATTCCTTTTTAACACTTTCAACTGTTAGAAACCTCTGCGTGTAGTGTGGAAATTCTCCTTCTAATAACTTTGGCCTGTTAGTTATAAGTTTGCCCTTTAGAGCTATACACACACACACACACACACACACACACACACACACACACAAACTAATCATTCTTATACCTTCATCTAGAGTTGGACAGACTTGGACATGCAAATTGCTCCTTCCGGACTAGTGTTACCTCTGCCAGTGCTACACCAGGTGCTCCTCTCCTCTGTACCCTCAACAACCAGTCAGACTCAGGACCTTTGATGTCATTCTCATGGTGAGTCCAGGAAGGTCTAGAACACCTAAATTAGGTAGGCCACCTCACAGACACCAGAGTTAGAGAAAAAAAATACTTTGTCCAGAAGCAGCCCCAGTTCATCCCTGAAGCAATGCGTACCCATGATCAATGGGTGCCATTGGGACCAATGGTTTTTAATCCACCTAATGCCTGGGGGTGGGAGGGGAGTACCTAAATATTACCCAACTGCCCAGAGACACCGAGTCTCAACCTCATTTACAGTGATCTATTGTTATTCATACAGTGGTCATCATGGTTATCCATAAGCACCTAACTGTAAGCACCTATTTTTCAGTCACCTTTCCATAATAAAAGTTATAGATTCCAGGCCAGCTCCCCTTATGAATTACTGTCCAATTGGAAAAACGTCTTAATATTCAATGGGACCACTTGTTTCTCAAATGAAACATCTTTCCATGATATTACATGTAATATTGCTAAGACCTGAGTTCATAAGCAAGAATTCACAAGTCAAGTCTTTCATTCTATTTATGGGGGGTGGGGGGGGCGGGAAGCATATTTGCAGAGAATTATTTAACAATGAGGATTTCAGAGGGGAGCCTGTCTGACTTCAGCTCAGGTCATTATCTTACAGTTCCTAAGTTCAAGCCCTGCATCGGGCTCTGTGCTGACAGCTCAGAACCTGGAGCCTGCTTCAGATTGTGTGTCTTCCTCTCTCTCTCTGTCCCTCCCCCACTCACACTCTCTCTCTCTCCCTCAAAAATTAATTAAAAAAAATTTTTTTTAATGTTATAAATAAATAAATAAAAGTGAGGATTTCAGAAATAGAGCCCCATGGTTTCAACAAGATAGTCAAAGCATATTGTAAAATTAGAAAGAAAAAAATTAGGGGCACCTGGCTGGCACAGTCAGTAGAGCATGTGACTCTTGATGTCAGGATCATAAGTTGTAGACCCATGTTGGGCGTGGAACCTACTTAAAAAAAATTTTTTTTTAAGGACAGGAAAATTAAAAAGGACCAGCAGTTATTCCAGGATTTATAGAGGAATAGGTCATTTGGCAGATCCAAGCCTTTATCCAGATTCAAGTATGCTTCAGAGATGCAGGTGGATAATGTTTTCAGTCATCAGTCTTAAAAAACTGGCTGGCGGGAGAAGCCAAGATGGCAGAACAGCATGGAAGTTTTTTGTGTGTCTCGCATCCATGAAATACAGCCAGACCAACACTAAACAATCCTACACACCTAGAAAACTGATTGGAGGATTAACACAATAATCTGCACAACCTGAACCACAGAATTCAGCAGGTACACGGCGCAGAGAGGTGAATTTGGGGAGCAAGAAGCCGCGGAAGGTAGGGAACCGCTTTGCGGGCAGAGAGAGGATGGAGACTGGGGAGCGGGGGAGAATACGAGAACAGCACCCCTCCCCAAGAGCAGCTGGAGAGAAAGTGGAAAATTGGAAACAGCAGCCACAGGGACTAAACTAAAAAGGGAGAAAGGAGAAAGGAGAGGGTTTAAATTCCACTAAGACTGTAAACAAGGGGAACACAAAGGCTGCAACTCCGCAGCTCATTACCTGGCGGTGCTCTGGTGGGAAGGGCAAATCCCCAGGAACAGAGTGGGGTCCAGGAGGTTCTCAGGCCACATGGGGAAAAGCGGTTCCACTGCTGGAAGGACATTTGGTAGAGACTGTTGAAGCCACCTGATCCCAGCAGACCCCAGAAAACGGCTGCATTCGCTGGTGCTGGAACAAGGTCGGTAAGGGTGAAGCCTGGTGCCAGATGTGTGTTGTGATTTTCCATAATCCCTGAAACGCTGCTGCTACACTATCTCGCGAACTTTTTCTGGGGCGGGCTGGCACCTGGCCACAGTCTCTGGGCATTGGCAGCAGCAGGGTCCAGCAAGCGTCCCTGGGTGCAGCCGACATTCGGCCATTGCTCATTCGGCCATTGCTCGGTGAGACCCTCCACAGAGGGGCGGAACAGGTCAAAGCCGCAGTCTTTCAGAAGTAAGGGGCCGGGGAAAACAGCCGCATCTGAGACAAAACTCAGGACAGAGGTTCTGCCTGGGGCCTGGTCACGGAGAGTGAAAAAGCGGGGAGTGGACGAAAGCTGAAGACAGAGGACAGGTGTGCGATTGCTGACAGGGAAGAGCAGACTGGGTAGCTGGATGGCGCCATTTTCACCATTACCGCGCATGCGCATACGCACCTACGAGCTCTGCAACAATCCACCCCAGTAGGCTAGCAGCGCCATCTAGTGGAGAGCAGAGCTGTTACACTGAGCCCCACCCAACTGGGCCAACTTCGCTCTTCAAGAACACAAGTCTCACCGCCGGCTTAGTTTATGGACTATAAAGCGTTACGGAGACTGACTTCTAGGGGAAAACAAAGTAATTTTAGTCCTACTTCAATCTGTTAGCAGGTCCATCTATTCAATTTTCTTTCTATTTTTTTTCTTTTTTTTCTCTTTTACACTTCTTTTTTCTTAAATACAGAAAGAGAAAAAATTCATTTTTATTTTCAATTTTTATTAAAAATATTTTTATTTAATTTTTATTACTATATTTTTTACTTTTGTGCAAATTTTTTCAAATTCTATTTTACTTCCATCATTTTATTTTAGTCCACTTCAGTGTATTCACCTTTTCAAATTTTCAAATGATTTCCTTTCTTTCTTTCTTTTTCTTTTTTTCTCTTTTTTGTTTCTTTTCTTTTTCTTGAATGCAGAAAGAGAAAAACTTCATTTTTACTTTCAATTTCTATTATAAATATTTTTCTTTAATTTTTTTACTATATTTTTTGCTTTTATGTAAATTTTTTCAAATTCTATTTTACTTCCACCATTTTATTTTAGTCTACTACAGTGTATTCACTTTTTCAAATTTTCAAACTATTTCCTTTTTTCTTTTTTTATCTCTTTTCTCTTTTTAGTTTCTTTTCTTTTTCTTGAATACAGAAAAAGAAAAAAATCATATTTATTTTTAATTTTTATTAAAAATATTTTTCTTTAATTTTTTTCTACTATTTTCTTTACTTTTGTGTATATTTTTTCAAATTCTATTTTACTCATTGATAGTAATACCATAATAGTAGGAGACTTCAACACCCCACTCACAGCAATGGACAGATCATCTAATCAAAAAATAAACAAGGAAACAATGGCTTTGAATGACACACTGGACCAGATGGACTTAACAGATATATTCAGAACATTTCATCCTAAAGCAGCAGAATATACATTCTTCTCCAGTGCACATGGAACATTCTCTAGAATAGACCATATACTGGGACACAAATCAGCCCTAAGTACGTAGAAAAAGATCAAGATCATAGCATGCATATTTTCAGACCACAATGCTATGAAACTCGAAATCAACCACAAGAAAAAATTTGGAAAGGTAACAAATACTTGGAGACTGAAGAACATCCTACTAAAGAATGAATGGGCTAACCAAGAAGTTAAAGAGGAAATGAAAAAGTATATGGAAGTCAATGAAAATGATAACACCACAACCCAAAACATCTGGGATGCAGCAAAGGCGGTCATAAGAGGAAAGTATATAGCAATCCAGTCTTTCCTAAAGAAGGAAGAAAGATCTCAGATACACAACCTAACCTTATGCCTTAAGGAGCTGGAAAAAGAACAGCAAATAAAACCCAAAACCAGCAGAAGACAGGAAATAATAAAGATTAGAGCAGAAATTAATGCTATCGAAACCAAAAAAAAACAGAACAGATCAATGAAACCAGAAACTGGTTCTGGTTAAGGAAGAGTTAACACCTATTCTCTTGAAGCTGTTCCAACAAATAGAAATGGAAGGAAAACTTCCAAACTGTATGAAGCCAGCATTACCTTGATTCCAAAACCAGAGACCCCACTAAAAAGGAGAGCTATAGACCAATTTCCCTGATGAACATGGATGCAAAAATCCTCAACAAGATATTAGCCAACTGGATC
The DNA here is from genome assembly GCF_018350215.1 of Panthera leo. NCBI lineage: Eukaryota > Metazoa > Chordata > Mammalia > Carnivora > Felidae > Panthera > Panthera leo. The sequence goes on from NC_056686.1 coordinate 164,159,853, forward strand.
CAACAATACATTAAGGAAATTATTCACCACGTGGTATTTATACCTGGGATGCAGGGCTCGTTCAACATCCCCAAAACAATTAATGTGATTCATCACATCAATAAAAGAAAGGACAAGAACCATATGATCCTCTTAATAGATGCAGAGAAAGCATTTGACAAAATACAGCATCCTTTCTTGATAAAAACCCGCAAGAAAGTAGGGATAGAAGGAGCATACCTCAAGACCATAAAAGCCATATATGTATGACCCAATGCTAATATCCTCCTCAATGGGGAAAAACTGACAGCGTTCCCCCTAAGGTCAGGAACAAGACAGGGATGTCCACTCTCGCCACTGTTATCAACATAGTATTGGAAGTCTTAGCCTCTGCAGTCAGACAACACAAAGAAATAAAAGGCATCCAAATCGGCCAGGAGGAGGTCAAACTTTCACTCTTCGCAGATGACATGATACTCTATATGGAAAACCCAAAAGATTCCACCAAAAAACTGCTAGAATTGATTCATGAATTCAGCAAAGTTGCAGGACATAAAATCAACGCACAGAAATCAGTTGCATTCCTATACACCAACAATGAAGCAATAGAAAGAGAAAGCAAGGAATCGATCCCACTTACAGTTGCACCAAAAACCATAAAATACCTAGGAATAAATCTAGCCAAAGAGGTGAAAAGTCTATACGCTGAAAACTATAGAAAGCTTATGAAAGAAATTGAAGACACAAAAAAATGGAAAAAGATTCCATGCTCCTGGATAGGAAGAACAAATATTGTTAAAATGTCAATACTACCCAAAGCAATCTACATATTCAATGCAATACCTATCAAACTAACACCAGCATTCTTCACAGAGCTAGAACAAATAATTCTAAAATTTGTATGGAACCAGAAAAGACCCTGAATAGCCAAAGCAATCTTGAAAAAGAAAACCAAACCAGGAGGCATCACAATCCCAGACTTCAAGCTATACTACAAAGCTGTAATCATCAACACAGTATGGTACTGGCACAAGAACAGACACTCAGATCAATGGAACAGAATACAGAGCCAAGAAATGGACCCACAAACGTATGGCCAACTAATCTTTGACAAAGCAGGAAAGAGTATCCAATGGAATAAAGACAGTCTCTTCAGCAAGTGGTGCTGGGAAAACTGGACAGTGATATGCAGAAGAATGAACCTGGACCGTTTCTTATGGCATACACAAAAATAAACTCAAAATGGAAGAAAGACCTCAATGTAAGACAGGAAGCCATCAAAATCCTCGAGGAGAAAGCAGGCAAAAACCTCTTTGATCTTGGCCGTAGCAACTTCTTATTCAACACATCTCTGGAGGCAAGGGAAACAAAAGGAAAAATGAACTACTGGGACTTCAGCAAAATAAAAAGCTTCTGCACAGCGAAGGAAACAATCAGCAAAACTAAAAGGCAACCAACAGAATGCGAGAAGATATTTGCAAATGACATATCAGATAAAGGGTTAGTATCCAAAATCTATAAAGAACTGATCAAACTCAACACCCAAAAAACAAACCAACCAGTGAAGAAATGGGCAAAAGACATGAATAGACACTTCTCCAAAGAAGACATCCAGATGGCCAACACATGAAAAAATGCTCAACATCACTCATCATCAGGGAGATACAAATCAAAACCACAATGAGATACCATCTCACACCTGTCAGAATGGCTAACATTAACAACTCAGGCAACAATAGATGTTAGCAAGGTTGCGAAGAAAGAGGATCACTTTTGCATTGTTGTAGGGAATGCAAGCTGGTGCAGCCACTCTGGAAAACAGTATGGAGGTTCCTCAAAAAGCTAAAAATAAACTACCCTACGACCCAGCAATTGCACTACTAGGCATTTATCCACAGGATACAGGTGTGCTGTTTCGCAGGGACACATGCACCCCCATGTTTATAGCAGCACTATCAACAGTAGCCAAAGTATGGAAAGAGCACAAATGGCCATTGATGGATGAATGTATAAAGAAGATGTAGTATATATGTACAATGGAGTATTAGGCGGCAATCAAAAAGAATGAAATCTTGCCATTTGCAACTACATGAATGGAACTGGAGGTATTATGCTCAGTGAAATTAGTCAGAGAAAGACAAAAACCATATGACTTCACTCATATGAGGACTTTAAGACACAGAACAGATGAACATAAGGGAAGGGAAACAAAAATAATATAAAAACAGGGAGGGGGACAAAACAGAAGAGACTCATAAGTATGGAGAACAAACTGAGGGTTACAGGAGGGGTTGTGGGAGGGGGGATGGGCTAAATGGGTAAGGGGCATTAAGGAATCTACTTCTGAAATCATTGTTTCACTATATGCTAACTAATTTGGATGTAAATTTTAAAAAAGAAAAAATAAAATTAAAAAAAAAAGAAAACCTGGCTGGCTCTACCTAAGTATATGATCACATTGTATACTTTGTATGCACATATTGACACAAAAATATAAATATGCAAATAGATAAAATATACCTAAACATAATTTCTCAAATATCCCATTGGAATTGTACTCTTCTTTATTTTTCATTATTATGTAGCATATGCTAAGTATAGGGCAGAATTCTAAGATGGCGGCAATGATCCTTACCTTCCGATATTCCAGAACCCTGTGTATGTCCCTCCCCTTGAGTGTGAGCTGGATCAAGTGCCTTGCTTTCAACAAACAAAAGGGATAGGATGTCACTTCTGAAATTAGGTTTTAAAAGATTGCAGCTTCCATCTTGCTCACTCTTGCTTGCTCTCTCTTATAGAAACCAGCTGCCATGTTGTGAGCTGCCCTATGGAGAGGCCCATGGGACAAGGAACTCAGAAAGGGCCTCCGGCCAACAGCCAGCAAGGAACTGAGGTCCTCAATGCAGCCACCTATGAGGAACTGAATCTTACCAACACCCACATGAGTGAGCTTGGAGGCAGATCCTTTTGCACTTGAGACTTGAGGTACCTGTACCACACCTTTACTACAGCCTGGGAGAGTCCCTAAAACAGGACCCAGCTAAGGCAAGCCCACATTCCTGACCCATTGAAACTGTGAAATAATAACTATTTTTGTTGTAAACCACCACATTTTTGGTTGACTTGTTACTCAAAGCAAAACAAAACAAAACAAAACAAAACAAAACAAAAGCAAACAAACAAATAAAACATCGGGCTCGTTGGTATTTCTCTGCCTGAAAGCACCATGACCCCACCATTCTTGCAGCCTCCCGCTTTTTGAACTTGAATATATCACTTTGACCTTCTTGGCCTTTGCTGCTTGGCATTTGATTCTCCTGAAATACAAATAATAATAATTAAATTAGCATTTTAAACTCTGTACTCCAGTTGATCTTCAAAGACCCTGCTTTGCATCTGAGTTCAGTCTTCTGCTTTTACAGACATCTTTTCCTGAAGTTTAAGAATTAATACTGGCACAATGTGGCAAATAGGAAAGAAAGGATATCCTTAACAATTAAACTTCCAACTGGAAATCAATACAATGGCATGAAGCACACATGAATAAAAATATGATCGAAAAATATCCCTTTTCTTTCTAAAAGTCATAAAGCAAGATTAATGGTCAATTTAAAACCAAAATCAACCCCCAGATGAAATATCTTCTCCTAAAATCACCATCACATGTCAACTGAGCACGTCTCTTCACCCTGTTATTTTTCATTGTTGGCATCCTCCGGGTTTCCAGCCAGAAGCAGGAAACACTAAATGTCTTCCAGGAAGCCTGCACTGGTGAGATTTGCCCCAGGTTTGGCAGCACCAAGGAGTGAACAGAATCATCACATCACCTTGTTTATCACATGGTGGTTTATTGCTGACCAAAGCGTGACACCAGGCTCTCTTTCACCAAGGGAACCCTGAAACCACACCGGCAACCTTGGCCCCCAGGAAGAATCGCCAAGTCAGAACACCTTGGCCACAAAGCAGATGCCTAGAAATGGGTGTTTTTCCACTCCCACATGGAAGGATCTAGCCTAAATGCCACATAGGAACTATCTGTTAACTTTATCCAGAGCAGAAAAGGCATCAAGACAGGAGCTGCATGCTATCAACAATAGCCAAATTATGGAAAGAGCCCATGTTCATCAACTGATGAATGGATAAAGATGTGGTTTATATATACAATGGAATACTACTTGGCAATGAGAAAGAATGAAATCTTGCCATTTGCAACAATGTGGATGGAACTGGAGGGTATTACGCTAAGTGAAATAAGTCAGTCAGAGAAAGACAGATATCATATGTTTTCACTCATGTAGAATTTGAGAAATTTAACAGAAGACCATAGGAGAAGGGAAGGGGAAAAAATAGTTACAAACAGAAAGGGAGGCAAACCATAAGAGACTCTTAAATACAGAGAACAAACTGAGGGTTGATTGGAGGGGGAGGAGAGGGGAAAATGGGTGATGGGCATTGAGGAGAGCACCTGTTGGGATGAGCACTGGGTGTTGTATGAAAGCAATGGATCACGGGAATCTACTCCCGAAACCAACAGCACACTGTACACACTGCATGCTAGCTAACTTCACAATAAATTATATTTTTTTAAAAAAAGAGAGAATCCTGGCAAAGAATAGATACTGTGACTTAATAGCATTGCCCATCTCTTACTCTATGGTTCTTTGAAATTTCCAACTGAAATTGTAAGGGATTGGAATAAATAAATACACAAAACAGTGAGTTTGCTGCTTTACTGATTTACTTTCAGCTATTCTTCAATTAAGACCACCTTCTTGATTGTATGTTTTCATTTGCCCAAAATAGATATTTTAATTAAAAAAGACTTGATGCGAACCTGTGAGTCACCTAGTAAAAATAAATCAGTAAAATTAACAAGGTTTTACCTAGTATAAGAAATATGAGCAGAGTAGATATAAATAGGTATTTTGTTTGTTTGATGTAATATTTTAGCCATTGCACCAGTAGAAATATTCCAGTGTATCTCTGTCCATTATTTAGTATAGGTATCATTAAATCAAAAGGAAGGTAAAAGTGAGAGAAATAAAATTAGTGATTCCAATAATAGGTCTGTTGCCAGATATGCTTTCTCAGCCCAATTAAGACAAATCAAGAGTTCAATTTTTATCTCCTCTCTTAATTAAGGAATTGGGAATACATGTAAGACAGGGTGAAGTGTTCTTTTTTTCATTTTGTCCCTTCTTTCCTGGTCTTCTTCATCCTCTCCTTGAAAGGAAGTTGCCTTTGAAAGGAGCCAAGAAAAAGAGACTTTGAGAATACGTTGGTACATCAAAGTTAGGCTCCAAGAGAAGAAGATCAGCATTAGCAGGGGGGAAAGTTTGTCTTGTAGATGTGACACTCTGAAGACTTTGAAAGATAGAAGGACAGGACCTCAAAAACACTGATAGAAACCCTCCAAGATGAAAGCACCCGGGCAGGAAAAGACAGAGGGTTAGAAATAGGTCAATGGGATTGTGAGGAGAAGTGAAAGAGGATCCATAAAAAGGAGACGCATCCTCTTCTAAGATGGAGCTAGATGGACTGACAGGATGAGGAGAGAAATGTTTCTTGACAATTCTTAAACTCTTTGTGTGAGAAGATCAGTGGAAAGGAGGATTCTCTTTCAGATGATATCCATGTATGGCCCACCACAGATAGGATAGATATAAAAATGGTTCTTTGATTCAACAAATATTTATTGCATATCTACTATGTGCCAGACACTGTTCAAGGTACTGGGATATAACTGCAAACAAAATGGGTTGGGGTAGGGGGAATCCTTGCCCTTGGGGAGCTTATAGTCCAATGGAAGAAACAGAGGGACAAACTAAATAAATAAAATATAGGGACGCCTGGGTGGCTCGGTCAGTTAAGTGTTTGACTCTGGTTCAGGTCATGATCTCATGGTTCATGTCAGCTGTGCTGACAGCTCAGAGCCTGGAGCCTGCTTTGGATTCTGTGTCTTCCTCTCTCCCTGCCCCTCCCCTGCTTGCACTCTGTCTCTCTCTCAAAAGTAAATAAACATTTTTTTTAATTTAAATAAATAAAATATAAAAATATATAGTACATATGAGATAAAGATAAAGACCCTGAATAACCAAAGCAGCCTTGAGAAAGAAGAAAGCTTCAGGCATCATGTTCCCTTATTTCAAATCCTATTACAGAGCTATAATAATTAAAACATTATGATATTGGCATAACAGACACTTAGATCAATGGAGCAGTATAGAGAGCCCAGAAATAAACTCATGCATACATGGTCAATTAATTTACAACAAAGGAGCCAAGAATACACAATGGGGAAATACAGTCTCTTCAATAAATGGTGTTGAGAAAACTGGACGGCCATAGACAAAAGAATGAAACCAATTACTATCTTATAACATACGCACAAAAGAGTTAACTCAAAATGGATTAAAGACTTGAATGTAAGACCTGAAACCATAAACTCCCAGAAAAAAACATAGGCAGAAGCTCCTTGACATAGGTCTTGAAGATGATTTTTTTAATCTGACACCAAAAGTCGAAGCAACAAAAGCAAGAGTAAATAGTGAGACTACATCAAACAAAAAAGTTTCTGCACAGCAAAAGAAACCACCAACAAAATAAAAAGGCAACCTATTAAATGGGAGAAATTATCTCCAAGTCATATATCTGGTAAGGGGTTAATATCCAAAATATCTAAAGAACTCATACATCTCAATAGCAAAAAACAAACAATGCAATTTAAAAATGAGCAGAAGAGGGGTGCCTGGGTGGTTCAGTCGGTTAAGCATCCGACTTCAGCTCAGGTCATGATCTCATGGTTTGTGAGCTTGAGCCCTGCATCATGCTCTGTGATGACAGCTCAGAGCCTAGAGCCTGCTTGGGATTCTGTGTTTCCCTCTCTCTCTCCTTCTCCCCTGCATGTGCTCTCTCGCTCTCTCTCTCTCTCTCTCTCTCTCAAAAATAAATATATGTTAAAAAAAATTTTTTTAAATGAGCATAAGATCTGATTAGACATTTTTCCAAAGGAGACATACAGAAGGCCAACAGACACATGAAAAGATGCTCAACATCGTCAGTCATCAGGGAAATGCAAATCAAAACCATAATAAGATGTCACCTCACACCAGTTAGAATCAAAAAGACAAGCGATAACAAGTGTTGGCAAGAATGTGGAAAAAAGGGAACCTTTGTGTACTGTTGGTGAGAATGTAAATTAGCATAGTCACAATGGTAAACAGTATGGAAGTTCCTCAAAATATTAAAAATACAACTACCATGTGATCCAGCAATTCCACTTCTGGGCATTTATCTGGAGAAAATGAAAACACTAACTTGAAAAGATATACACAGCCCCATGTTCACTGCAGCATTATTTACAATAGCCAAGATATGTAACAACCTAAGTGGCCATCAAAGGATGAATGGATAAGGAAAATTTAATGTGTATCTATCTATAGACATATATGTCTATCTACACACATGTATGTATATATAGTATGTATATATAGTATATATGTATATATGTGTGTATATATACATATGGGTATATATGTTATGTGTGTGTGTATATATATGCACACACAATGAAATATTATTCAGCCATTAAAAAAGAATGAAATCTTGCCATTTGTGACAACATGCATGGATCTTAAGGGCATTATGCTAAGTTAAATAAGTCAGACAAAGACCAATACTGTATGATCTCCACTAGATGTGGAATATAAAAAAATAAAAATAAATAAACTCACAGAAAAAAAAAATTGATGGTTGTCAGAGATGGGAGGTAAGAGAAATCAGTGAAGGAGATCAAAAGGTTAAAATATTTTTTTATTTTTAATTAAATATATGTTTATGTACAAATACACATAATGAGATATATTTATTAATATTTATTGATATATAAATATCTATATAATTAAATAAGGATGAAAGTGTCAAGGAGAGAAGGAAAGCCACATGGGATACAGAAGCTAGGGAAATTACACATATTGAGTGACTTCAGTAGACTACTAGCACTTAGGCAAGAGGAAGAAAGTTAATGGAGTTATGAGAGTATATTTCTCCTTGAATAACTGGAAAGATAAATGAACAAATAAACAAACAAATAAAGAAACACTGCCCTGGAACTTATTCCCCAAAGCTTCACATCAGGAGCTGCTGGCGTGGTTTCTTTTCTTTTGCACAAATGACCAAAGTTCAGTTGTGTTCCACGCCTTTGCCTCAGCCGATCTGTTCGGTTCATCCTTCCCCTGCTAACTCCCCACAGAAACCCACCCCTACTACTGTCCCCAGGCTAGGTGTTATTTCCTCCCTGAAGCTTTCCCCAGTAAGAATAATGCCTCACACTCACCTCTCACAAGGGCTTCCCACACATGAAGCTCCAGAATGCTTCTGAGAGGCGGGCATCATCATCACCATGCTACGTGGGAGGAAACGAAGGCACAGAGAACATGGGTGACTTGTCCAAGGCTGAACACCTAGAACTGGGACTGACACACAGGTATCCGGAACCCAAGCTGTAGGCTTGAAAGAGTGAGGAGCCGTGAGAAGAGCACAGGTTCATCAAATCTTTATGTCTCCCCCACTTGACTGGAACAAGTTGCTCCACTAGTCCAAGCCTTAGTTTTCTCACTTACAAAATAGGATAAGGAGACAAAAAGAACAGTTTGGTTGTGGGTGTGGACTGTGAGGACTAGTCCCAATGTCTGGAACCTAGGAGACACTCAACTGTTAGTTACCTCCTGCCTTCTATTCCCTCCTCCCCACCCTGCAACGACGGCTGTAACTATCTCCCAGCTCACATGGACCTTCTCTCCTCCACACTTAGAAATCATGACCTCTACCATACAACCTGGTCCCTTATTCAAATAGTAATTGGGATTCTTTATGCCACAAGGCACCAAAGCCCAGGTCAAAAGCAGTTAACAATGAAAGGGCATTTATTAATGCTAATAACTGAAAAGAGCAGATATAGGCAGCCAGATAGGATTTTGTCAGCAGGACTCTGGCTCTACCCCCGTGATTTTCCTCTGGCTTTGCATGGGTCCGTGCACAGGCCTCCTTCTCGGGCCGGCCCCCATCACGACAGCAAAATTTACCCCAGCAGTTCCAGCTTTCATATCTTCATGCTGCCCTGGCCATGAAGAGAAGATCTGGGCTGTACCATCTTAGAAAATGTCCTTGAGTCCCAGCTCAGGTCGCAGGCCTGCCCCTGAGCCAACCACTGTGGTGGCCAGGGAGATGGACCAAGCCCACAGTTTTAGCTTGGCTGTGTGCTCGACCCCAGCCCTGATCCAGACATAGACTCACCACCCAGGAACCAGTTGGATCATCAGTGGAAACCAGGGTTGTGAGACCAAAAAGTATTTTAATAGATGTAATGTTAGTCTTCTATTGGACCCAGTTCCATGTCCTGACACTGACGTGAGCAATGCTGAGAGCAAATAGCCCTGCCAGTCCATAGGACCCAGCTCTTTAGAGGGTTTCTGTGGCCCAAACCTTAGGTCCAGGTCTCACTTGGGCTGTTTTCTTGAAGTATTGCACCTCTATCCCATAGCTAAAATTGCTGTGCTCACAGGAGTCCCGAATACATAAAATTGCATGGGATTGGATTCTGCCCTTAAATTGATTTTATATCCTTTGAAAGCTTTATGGTGTATCATGTGTATGCGTGTGTGTGTGTGTGTGTGTGTGCGTGTGCGTAAAACTGTTGATCAGGTCACTGAGGGATAGTTTTGTAAAGAGTCACCCATCTGGCTTTTCATAGGAATAAAATTCACATTATGACAACGACTTTCAACAAAGGTTAAGCATGCAAACTTTGGTTTAAAAAAACAATTTGTCCATAACTCAACTGCTTTTATCTTTAAGCCTTTGAAGTGGAAGGTTACAAAAAAAAAAAATCAAATATTTCATTCTTGACATCTTCAGGGAAGGTGTGTGTAAATAGGAAACACACATAAAACCCCTGAACATAAAGAAACAACAAATGATTTGCATAATTACAACTGCATAAATGTATATAGGAGATAAAACAGATTAAGGATATTGCCCTTGGAAGCTACTTCCCATCAATAAGGCCTGGATAGATTTATATTTCTCGTTTTTCCCTGATCCACAGGTTAAATTTGCCATCTTCTGATTCCTTGTCACATTTCACATATCAGGCAAACACCTCTGGGGTGCCTCTGGGGAATTCACAACCTTCAGAGAGTTGTTGATAGTGATCACTTTCTTCTGAAGTCTTTGTTGATCCAAGAATACATATTTTGTTGTGTAAGTCTTCATAAATCAGTCTTTCCGCCCGTTTATCATCCTTGTGGCTTTTCTCTGAACACTCTCCAGTGTGTCTCCAACTTGCTAATAATGAGGTTCCCAGATCACAGTGCACCATTCCAAGCTCAGTCTCTCATTGTGCAGAGACTGACTTTGCCTCCTTGCTTCCTGACCCACTGTTTCCACTTACAAAGTTCTTATGCTGCCAGATCATATATGAAGCTGTGATTCATGCACCCTCCATTACAATGCCTGGGGGAGCCCAAGCACTTCCCTAAATAGGTCAATGCCTGACGTGTAATAAGTGCTCAGAAAGGGTCCTTGAGTAAGTGAACAAATGGACGCATGGGCTCCCCAATTGTGTCTTCATTGTATCAAAACCTTTATTGTAAAAAGAGCGATGGAATGTGTGTGTTTGTGGCAAAAGTGGGAGACAAGAGAGCAGAAGAAATACACAAGAAATCCTTTGCTATTTGGCCTTTGTAATTCAAACATTTCTACCAATTTGATTGGATTGAGATCTAGTTCCAGTCTCATTTAGCAAAAGGCAAACTGAAGTTCAGAAAACTAAGACATGTCATCACAGTGGCTGAACAGTTGAATTGCAGTTGGGAACATACCTAGAATCAGAATTCTAGTGCCTGGTGTAGCCTCCCAGACCAAAGCAGTTTTAAAATACTATTGGTAAAATCTTTGCAGGACTGACTTCTTTAGCTAAAACAATGGAGTCATGGGTTTCTAACTGGTTTTGTTGAGAGAACTCTTGCCCTTTCTATCCCCAATAATAGGATCCAAGAGAATGGAAAAGTGGCAGACAAGAGCTAACCTGGTTTCTTGCTTTCTCCAACCTGATGGCTCTAGTGGCAGTGCGGGTGACAAGAGTAGTAGAAGTAGCTGCTACCATGACTGAGTACCTGCTGTATACCACACAGTCCTCTTGACCCTTCACAGATATGTTATTTCATGTAAACCTTTAAACAGCCAATTAAAATAGGCATAATTAGATCAATGTTACTGTAAGGAAAATGAGTCTCACAAGGTTTAAGTGCTTCAGGATCTCACAGCAGAGCTAGTGTGCCAATTCAGCTCTGTGAGACTACTCCACATTGTTCTGCCCTAGAATACATCCTTTCCTTGGTTTCAATACAGCACCATCCCTGATAATCCCCCTACTTTCTGCGTCATACAAACTTTTCATCCAGGACCCTCAGTCAAAACTGAGAAATGCAGGCAGGGCGGGTGGGTGGGAGTGTGATGGGGGAGTGAGGGGACTGTTTCTTTTAGTTTCACTCAGAAAAGTTTAGAGTTTTCAGAGACCTTTTCTTTAGGAAATTAAGGAAAACAACAAACCATCAAGCATGTCACTTACTAATAGGACTAGCCAAGTGTAAGGCCAAATACAAAGGCATTAAAATGTACTGGTGTAGTGCCTGCCTGGTCACAGATAGCCATGGTGGCCCAGAGGCACTTCCCCTCTTCTCCAACCCATCTCTCCACCTTGTTCAGTTTCTTCCATTTTGTACGTATATTCGTGGCCTCTTGTTGGAACTGATCATAGCGGGTCAATGCAGCAGCACGTAGTACTGTGATGAACACTGCAGTGAAATGCACAGAAAAACAAATACCCCAAATCACTCTTCTTTCTAAAACTAATCCAAAAAAAAAAAAAGCAAGACCAGATAATCTTTTCTATTGGTTAATTCATTTCCCCAAATTATCTATACCACACTCTGTCATTATGTCGCAACTCCAAATCAACAAATACTTGGATTGAAAAATTTTAAAGAAGTCAGACTTCAAGCTGTATTACAAAGCTGTAATCATCAAGACAGTATGGTACTGGCACAAAAACAGACACTCAAATCAATGGAGCAGAATAGAGAGCCCAGAAATGGACACACAAATGTATGGCCAACTAATCTTTGACAAAGCAGGAAAGAATATCCAATGGAATAAAGACAGTCTCTTCAGCAAGTGGTACTGGGAAAACTGGACAGTGACATGCAGAAAAATAACCCGGACCACTTTTGTACACCATACACAAAAATAAACTCAAAATGGATGAAAGACCTAACTGTAAAACAGGAAGCCATCAAAAAAACCCTTGCAGAGAAAGCAGGCAAAAACCTCTTTGACATTAGCCGCAGCAACTTCTTACTCAACACGTGTCTGGAGGCAAGGGAAACAAAAGCAAAAATGAACTATTGGGACCTCATCAAAATAAAAACTTCTGCACAGCGAAGGAAACAATCAGCAAAACTAAAAGGCAAACGACAGAATGAGAGAAGATATTTGCAAACAACATATCAGATAAAGAGCTAGTATCCAAAATCTATAAAGAACTTATCAAACTCAACGCCCAAAAAACAAATCATCCAGTGAAGAAATGGGCAAAAGACATGAATAGACACTTCTCCAAAGAAGACATCCAGATGGCCATCCAACACATGAAAAAATGCTCAACATCACTCATCATCAGGGAAATACAAATCAAAACTACAATGAGATACCACCTGACACCTGTCAGAATGGCTAACATTAACAACTCAGGAAGCAACAGATGTTGGCAAGGATGCAGAGAAAGGGGAACCCTTTTGCACTGTTGGTGGGAATGCAAACTGGGGCAGCCAGCTTGCATTCCCTCCAAACAGTATGGAGGGTCCTCAAAAAATTAAAAATAGAACTACCTTACAACCCAGCAATTGCACTACTAGGTGTTTATCTAAAGGATACAAAAATGCTGATTCGAAGGGGCACATGCACCCCAATGTTTATAGCAGCACTATCAACAATAGCCAAAGTATGGGAAGAGCCCAAATGTCCATCGATGGATGAATGGGTAAAGAAGATGTGGTATATATACAATAGAGTATTACTCGGCAATCAAAAAGAATGAAATCTTGCATTTGCAACTATGTGGGTGGAACTAGAGGGTATTATGCTAAGCGAAATTAGTCAGAGAAAGACAAATATCATATGACTTGACTCATATGAGGAATTTAAGATACAAAACAGATGAACATAAGGGAAGGGAAGCAAAAATAATATAAAAACAGGGATGGGGACAAAACATAAGAGACTCTTAAATATGAAGAACAAACAGAGGGTTCAGAGGGTTTACTGGAGGGGTTGTGGGAGAGGGGGTGGGCTAAATGGGTAGGGGCATTAAGGAATCTACTTCTGAAATCATTGTTGCACTATATGCTAACTAACTTGGACGGAAATTTTAAAAAATTTAAATTAAAAAAATAAAATAAATTTAATATAATTATCAATATGGTATATGTGAAAATTATTAAGAAAGTAAATTCTGAGTTATCATCACAAGGAAAAATCCATTTTTTTCTTTTTCTTTTTTTATATCTTGCTAATGTAATCATTACACAATATATGTAAGTCAAGTCATTATGGTATACATGCTAAACTTTTACAGTGCTGTATATCAATTATATCTCAGTAAAACTCAAGGAAATAAACGAAAAAATTAAAAAAAATTTTTTTAAGTAAATTCTTCAGAGAAGTCCACATGCCATGCAAGAGACAATGTAATTTCATAGAAATAGCACTGGAGAAGAAGTGAGATATGGTAGATATGTGGCTTCTAGTTTGTTTGCAGGAACTATAAAATAATCATTTTTGAAAGCCCTCTGGGATATATAAAGCATTCTACAGTACTCATGAAATGCTGGTTGAATTTGTTTAACCGACCTTGGATAGACCTCTCCATATTTCCAAGCTTTAGTTTCTACATTTATAAAACAGAAACTAATAATAGCTTCCTTGTATCACATGACTATCATGGGCTCCCAACAGGATAATATATATGAAAGCATTTTTTAAACAACAAAGCATCACACAAAACTAAGCTATGAAGAAAGGGGAATGAACTATGATGGTTCTGCCAATAACGTGGGCATTGCGCCAAATAGCAAGTTGGAAAGTTAACAGTACTTTTTGCTATTCATCCAGATGTTAGGCACATTCTAACTATAAAAAACTGAAGCGATCACTGGCAAACATTCAGGAGGTCAGAGGACTGCTAGAAGGAGCAACATGAGTGTTCTCTGGCCCTCCTGGGCCCCAATGTGGGCAGGAAAAATTCCGCGTAGAGCTATTTCTCCTCTAAGAGAAACCGCAACTCTCTTGCATCTCTAAAGGGAAAATGGTGCAGATTCTAAATATTTTTGCTCTGGGGCCAAGCCGAATGAATGTACACAAGAGCTAAGTCTTTGTTTTTTCGCTGGGGAATAAGCCCTTTAGATCTCGCACTTTAACCCCACTTCTACAGCAATCAAACCAAGCCAGAAATTTGCACTTGCAAATAGTTTTGAAAGATCTGACTAAGCCATTTTTAGATGTTTTTCCAGTCTCCATGTGCCTTTCCCTCCCACAGAGCACAATTAAAAAGGCACCTTTAAAAGGCTATTAAAAAACATTGATTGGCTTAACTGTGCTAATGTCATGGCTTTAAAATAAAATTCTACTAAGTCCTTAAAATATTGCAGACAAGTACTTTACAGCAAAAACTCGGGACAACCATCCTGAGGCTTCTGTTACTCACAGATACTTACCTAATTACTTTAGTTCAGTTCATCTTTCTTGTCATCCTTCGTCTTTGCATTTTTTAATCTTTTGATAGTTCTCATGAAATCACTGCCTTTATGCACACTAGGAGCCGGCACTTGGCAGCCACACTTCCCCAAGTCATCATAGCGAATTAGAAAGAACAAATCAGACACCTGTGTGCTTTCACTTTGTTGCCGTTGATACTTAAGAAGGGGATGGTGTGGTCTCCTCACATTTGATTGCTAACACCACAGAGTACCCTTCCCAGAGTTGTCTCAAGATTTATTGTAGATCCTGATCGGCCCATGTGATCTCATCCCTGTTTATATAATGAATCACCCTCGTCCCAGGAGAAACTCAGAAACATAACACTAACGTACAGAATTCTTCTCTCTGCTTATATATTTCAATTCTTGCTGTTTTCATGCTCCAGGCCAGCAGACTTCCTCTCATATCCATAATATCTGAGCCCATCTCGAGAAAGGATTCCTCAGGTATAGGTTTCATTTAAGGGTATAGTGAACACGACATCACAGTTTGCATTGATCTACACCAGGTAGTGGCTCAGTGTCCTGATAACATTCTTACATACCCCGCCTGGCCGTAGAAGGCAGTTGAAGAAGAGCAAATGGTTCCCCACACATGAACGTATTTGTAAACTATTCTTTGTTTGAGAAATGTTGGGTGTCTGTTGCTGCTGCTACCGATGATGATGATGACGATGACGACGATGATGATTAATCGAATTTTGTTGTTACTAAAGTAGGATTTGCTCAGGAACCAGGTAGACTCCAACCAGACCCTGCAGAAACCTGAAAGCACCAGAAGCTATCTTGTGAGCTATGTGTCTGACTTATGTGCAAACTGCTATGAGGCAGCTTTATGAGTTATGAGTACCGATTCAGCTAAGAGATGCAACAATGAATGAGTTATCATGGTTAGCAATTTCTCCACCGCTCAAAGTCTGGGATTCACAGTCTTGGGTAAGAAACCTCCAGGACATGCCTTCCCCTGAAGCAAATTTCAAGGTTAACGAAGGCCCTCACCATCCCCCATCCAGATGATCTGTCCTTCCATCTCTGCCTCATTAATTTCCCTATTTCCCCCAAGTGCTGACATACCTCCACACCATCTCGGGCCTAACTCTGTCAGTCAGTTTGTGGAATATGTATAAGTATCATTCAGTTTACTCTATCCTCAATTCTCCCCCCTCTTGAGATAACTCCCCGTTGTTTATTAGGTCCACAGGTAGACTAATTAAATATTCCTTCTCTCTACAGGACAGGGGGAAAAACACGTTTGCTGCTATTCTACAGATAATAGTTTTTTTCCAATTTTTCTAAATGTCGAATGGACCAATGTGGGAAGAAAAGAGTGCGGGACAGGCCAAGCAGCTTGTTAAGTCAAGATGCAAGATTTAGAGAATAAGACCTTTTGCCCAGACGTCTCTCCTCTTTTTCACTCAACTCCACAGAACTGTGACGGCTAAAGGAGAAAGAGAAAGCTCCAAGATGGCCAGCTCATTGTCAGAGCTCTCCAAGACTGCCTAGGACTCTGCAAACTCATCCCACTATGCACTGAGTACCCCTGCTTGACTACCCTTGGATCTTTCCTCCTCCAATCACTCCTGCTCATCCTTCAAGACCAAGCACTGGGGTCATCTGCAAGAATGTCAGCTGCTATAGCACCATCCACACTTCCTAGGAACATTTAGGAATTCAGTTTGTAATACCTGGTTCATATCCTTACTCATATTCATTCATGGATCACTAGTTTGTTAGCAGGGACTATAAAATAACCATTTTTGAAAGCCCCACCTGGAATAAAGTACTCATGAAGTACTGGTAGAATTTATTGAATCAACCTTAGGTAGACCTCCACATGTTTCCAAGCTGAGATCTCATGTATGCCAATATTTGGTGCCTTTCAAACAAATATTCTTAAATATTGGTTTGTCATTTATTCACTGGGGTCAAGAAAAACTATCTTCATAAAAAAAATAATCTTTATGTTCCAAAAGAAGGAAAGTGCTTGGAATGCAACATAATATTTAGACTTATTTGAGTCAGTCAGAGAAGGACAGATATCATGTGTTTTCACTCATATGTGGATCTTGAGAAACTTAACAGAAGACCATGGGGGAAGGGAAGAGGAAATAAATAATTACAAACAGAGAGGGAGGGAGGCAAACCACAAGAGACTCTTAAATACAGAGAACAAACTGAGGGTGGATGGGAGAGTGGGGGAGAGGGGGAGAGGGGAAAATGGGTGATAGGCATTGAAGAGGGCACTTGCTGGGATGAGCACTGGGTGTTGTATGTAAGCCAATTTGACAATAAATTATATTAAAATATTTAGACTTACTGGAATTGTCTTTCATTGTACTTTCTTATTATCATGTGTAACTGGATAGTATTGGTGTATTAGTTTTCTATTGCTGCCATAACAACTTACCACAAAGTCAGTGGCTTAAACAACATAAATTTATTTATTATCTTATAGTTCTATAGTTCAGATATCCAACACAAATCCCACAGGGTTAACATCAAGGTATTGGCAGGACTATATTCCTTTCTAGGGAGCTCTTAGGGAAAATGCATTTCCTTGCCTTTTCTGGCATCTAGAAGCTGCTTACCTTCCTTGGCTCATGGTCCCCTTCCTCCATCTTCAAAGCCAGCAATGGTGGGCCAAGACTTTCTCACATTGCTACCTCTGGTTTTCTACAGCAAGGAAAGTTTCTCTGATTTTAAGGACTCATGTGTCTAGACTGGGCCTAATAATCCAGGACATTCTCCCCATCTCAAGGTACTTAACTTTAATCACATCAGTAAAGTCTCTTTTTCCATGTAAGGTAACATATTCACAGGTTTCATAGATTACAGTAAGGGCATCTTTGGAACCATTACTCTGTCTACCACAATTAGTTTCTTCCCCCCACAGCCCCTCACTTGGGGTAGATAAAACCGACATGGATAAAAGTATCAAGAAGCCATGATAGGATTGAGAGCTATTTTAGCTGCCTCCTCGCTGTCCTCCTTGATGTCCTCGCTGTCCTCCTCGCCCCAGCCTTGATCCATCCCTCATGCTGTTGCCAGATGACTCTTCCAAAGTGCAGCTCCAGTGTTGCTTATTTCCTGTTCAAAATCCTCCAGTGACCTATATTACTTTCCAAAGTAAGTATAAAATATTCTCTGAAATGTAAGGATGATGATAAGACAGGGATCAACGTACTTCTTATGAATCATCACACTTAATCTTTACAATATCCCATAAAGGTTGCTACTTTTAATGCCCCCAGTTTATAGAAGAGCTTCCAGAAGACAAAATAAGTGTGGAGAGGTTGACTAAATTTCTCCACCCACAACACATACCTTATACTTTACTCAGATGTCAACAAACTTGGCCCATAGGTCAAATCTGGCCTGCTGGCTGTTTCTGTACAACATGCAAGCTCACAATTGTTTTTACAGATGAATGTTTATAATCTATTTGATGACAGGGAACACTAACTTTGGACCCCAATTAAATGAGATGTTATCCTCCCCAAAAGAGAAATTTCATTCTTTTCATTAGTAGGCCTGTATTACCAAAAAATAAAAAAATAAAAAAAAAATAAAATGTATTCAGATATTATTACCATCATTATCAGCAGCAGTAGCAACAGCATTGGTGTTTGTATTTCATCAATTAAAAAAAAAAAAAAAACCCTGTGGAGGGGCATGAGGGTGGCTCAGTAGGTTAAGCATCCGACTCTTGATTTCAGCTTAGGTCATGATCTCATGGTTCATGAGTTTGAGCCTCACATTGGCTCTGCACCAACAGTGTGGAGCCTGCTTGGAATTCTCTCTCCCTCTGTCTCTCTCTGCCCCTACCCCACTCATGCTCTCTCATTCTCTCTCTCTCCAAATAAATAAACTTAAATTTTGTTTAATTAAAAAAATTTTTTTAATCTGGAAATTTGCTTTTTTATTATATAAGCACCAATATAATGCCCTCAGTTCTGCCTCTTGGTCTGCAAATCCTAAAATATTTACTATCCGACTCTTCACAGAGTTTGCCAACTCCTACTCTAGCCAATTGTTTCTCAAATATGAGTAAAATATGGACCCTTTTTAAAATTCCAGTATACTGAACATACAGTGTTAATTAGTTTCAGGTGTACAATATCACTATATTGTACTATATTCAACAATTCCATACATCCATCACCCAGTGCTCATCATGATAAGTGCACTCTTAATGAACATGGACCCATTTAATATATTCTTTCAGGTGCCCAGTGTTGAATTAAATCATTTCATTACAATGTTATCAAATGTGAACAAAAACTTAGTAAAAAGTAAAAATAAAAAACCTCCTTATGCTCATAGATTTTACTTTTTTAAATTAAGTTTTTTAATGTTTTGTGTGTGTGTGTGTGTGTGTGTGAGAGAGAGAGAGAGTGTATGAGTGGGAGAGGTGCAGAGAGAGAGAGAGAGAAAGACAGACAGAGGATCTGAAGCAGGTTCCGCACTGACAGCTGCAAGCCCAATACAGGGCTCAAACTCACAAACCATGAGATCATGACCTGAGCTGAAGTTGGATGCTCAACCCACTGAGCAACCCAGGCACCCCATTCTCTTAGCTTTTAAACCACTACAAACCAAAAATTATTTATGAATTAAATGCAAATAATCTTACAAAACCAATAAAATTCAAATAACATCAATTTTGTGTGTTCAATCATGATGTTCTAATTAAACTCACACCACCATGAATATGGTATACACTGCTCAGTGCAGATTATATATAAGGTGGCCACATCGCTGGTCAAATACATGCTTATGTTCATTATTTTAGGGCTATTATTGCAATTAAACTAAAGTTATATTAATGCATAAAGAGAACTCACAGCTTCCCTAACAACACCTTCATGGCCCCTTAGAAGTTCACAGACCCCTAACTGAGAAACACTTCACTAACCAACATGAACTGTTTGATGTCCCCCCAAACATGCTCCATGCAGCAATTTTTGCCTCTGTTCATACTATTCCCTTTTCATGGCTCCAACCACCTACAAGGCTCCCAAATCCCTATTCCCATTTCCAAAGTGATTATTCTCAAGTCAGAGAATATGGCAGACACTGGAGACACCAAACAACTCCGGACAACTTCTAGAAAACTGTGCCCTCCAGGAAAGCTGTTGTATAATGGCAAACATATCCAATCAGAGCCCACTTCTTAGGCAGGATAAATGTCAGATGATTGAGAAGGAAGCAGGTTCCCAAGACTAGGGAAAGTCCTGCTGAACTCCGGTGACATTACCACTGGGATACGAAGCAACTGTATAAGTGCCCAGAGGGTTCCTGGAGCTGCTCAGCACTCCCACATAGCCTTATGATTAATTTCTCACCCATGATGTTTGCTGATGTGCATCTCTTCTTTAGACCTTTAAGAGCCAAACTAATGCCAAGGTTCTTGGCCTGTTAGCCTAACTCTTTCTGAAAAAATTCTTCAGAATATTTTCATGCCCTATTCCTTTTTTTCCCCAGCCCCCATACATCATTTAAAGAGATTGTTAATGGCAAGAGACAATGGTTACCGAGAACAACGAAGCCTGGGAAAATGGAACAGGGCTCTCACAGGAACTTACTGCATAAACTTAGTCATTCATTGGGCAAATATTTTTGCCTATCTTCCCATCAAGAATATAATTGTCATAAAGAACAATTTTGCTAAAGGATGTATATATATAGCATTACTCTTTCTCTACAGATTTGGAATTGGCTTGAGCCAAAGTAACAAGGCAGTATAAACTTAAATGAGATTCATAACTGGACGAGCAACTAATCCTCCCTGTAGCAGTACCTATCAAATGTTACTTTGTGCAGAAGAGAGATATAAGTTGTAAAACAGAATTATCAAGGGAAAATAATCAACTGCCCCAGAATAAAGGTAAGTTAAAAAGGCAAGAAAGTGACATTTTTATGTCTTTGGTATTAACATAGAATAGATTCTCTCATTTAATAGTATTTTTGAGTACCCAATAAATATTCTATGATGAATTACAGGAAACACAAAACTTGGTTCTACAACTTAAGAAGCTAAGAAAAATAGATGTAAAAAAGAAACAATATCTTTTGGGCCCTGTGCCAGGTGCTTTAACAGATACTGTATTATTTCTTTCTTTCAAGAGTTGGAGATACATATTATTACCCACTTTTTATCAGAAGAGACAGAGGCTTGGGGAAAGGTAAAGTGAGTTGCCCAAGGTCCTGCATCTTGTCAGAACCATAATGCAAAATTGGGTCTCTCATATAGATCCAAAACTCTCACACGTGCATTAAGATACATTCTCCACTAGCGGCCCCTGGGCAGCTCAGTGGGGGTCATGATCTCACAGTTCTTGAGTTCAAGCCCTGCCTCGAGCTCTGTGCTAACAGCTCAGAGCCTAGAGCCTGCTTTGGATTCTGTCTCCCTCTCTCTCTGGTGCTCTCCCTCTCCCTCTCGCTCTCTCTCTAACATAAATAAACATTTAAAAAAAAACCTTTTTAAAAGATACATTCTCCACTAAGAAATATGACAACCATGGAAATAATTACAAAATTTTAAAGTTTCATAATAGGACACATACACGATGCTATGGATATTGAAAGGAGTAGAGAATAGAATGTTTCTCTAAGTTCCATGGATATTAATAGGCAATAGCAGTATTTTTGCTATTATCAAAAAATCAGAAGATAACAAATATTGGCAAGGATGTAGAAAAATGAACCCTATGCGCTGTTGGTGGGAATGTAAATTGGGGCAGCCACTGTGGAAAACAGTATGGAGTTTGCTCAAAAAATTAAAAATAGAAATGCCATATCATCCTATAACCCTACTATGAGGTTTTTACCCAAAGAAAACAAAAACGCTAATTTGAAAAGATAAGTGTTAGCATTATTTGCTATAACCAAGATATGAAAGCAACCTAAGTGTCCACGGATAAATGAAGGGATAAAGAAGACGTGGTATATATGTATAATGGAGTATTACTACTTAGCCATAAAAAAGAAATGAAGTCTTGTCATTTGTAACAACATGGGTGGACCTAGAGGGTACTATGTCAAGTAAAATAAGTCAGAAAGAAGAAGACAACTACCATATGATTCCACTTATACGTGGATTCTAAAAAACAACTGAACAAACAAACAAACAGGAATAGATTCATACATACAGAGAACAAACTGGTGGTTGCCAGAGGGCAGGAGGATGGTAGGATAGGCAAAATAGGTGAAGGGGATCAAGGGGTAAAAACTTCCAGTTACAAATAAATACGTCACAAAAATGAAAAGTACAGCATGGAGAATATAATCAATAATATTATAATAACACTGTATGGTGACAATGGTAACTATACTTATCGTGGTGAGTATTTTGTAATGTACATAATTGTGAAATCACTATATTGTACACCTGAAACCAATATAATAACATATATCAACCACACTTCAATAAAAAATGCAAAAAAATAAAAGAAATACTTCTAGTTAACTACTTAGTAAGTAAGCTAAGTACTTAAGATCCGCAATAAAATATATATTTAAAAGAAAATCACAAGATGCTATCATGAACATAAAGGTTAAAATACAAAAATACTCACGTTGTGTGTTCTCAGCTCCCTCTCAACCCACCCAGTTAAGAGTTCACTCTTTGTAAACCACTCAATGGTGAATATTTATTTGTATTTTCTTTTAACATTTACATTCAATTTAAAGGCACTTATGTTCAAAGTCATTGGATCTTTGTGGTCTCTATTTTCAGTTCTCCTTTTTATATTTTTTTAAGTTTATTTATTTATTTTGAGAGAGAGAGAGAGAGAGAGAATGAGCAGGGGAGGGGTAGAGAGAGAGAGGGAGAGACAGAGAATCCCAAGCAGGCTCCACTCTGTCAGCACAGAGCCCTATGTGGGGCTTGAACCCAAGAACCGTGAGATCATGACCTTAGCCGAAATCAAGAGTCGGATGGTTAACCGACTGAGCCACCCAGGCACTCTGAGTTCTCCTTTTTAAAACTAAACCTTTTTGTCCCTGAATGATCACATCCCAGCATCTCCAGAGCCCGCTCTCCAGCCGATCTTGGACATGCCAGTCTGGCATGACATACCAGCTATCCATGGCCTACTGTAGAAAAAGAGCCCTTAATAAGGTTTTCTATTTCCAGCAAGAGACTTCTGGATTCCGAGCTCAATATAGAGTTTCCACTACTGAGACAGCATTGATTAGTTTATCACCTATGACCTGAGAGATGGTGACATTATATGGATATAATTTATCACAGCAGAAAGCTGAGGGCATTTCATTTGAAACCAGACCATGTTCTCCATGTGTAAGGCTGAGAACGGTTTGCCTTCCCATCCTATCCACTCTTATCACACAACCAGAAACAACATCCACCTATCAAGATGAATGCATGCCTCTCCGCACCCGTCTGGTGGTTGTGCACGAACAGGAAACTGCATAGACAAATGACTCTGCCCACCCCACCTCCCGGGGAGACATCAAAACCTTTTTACTGGTCTTGATCTCAGTCATGTGAAGTATTTGATCTCATTTTCTGGAGGGGAATGATAAGCTCTAAGAATGGAATAAAATCGGCCGCAGGTCACAAATTGATGCTGAACACTAAGCAGCAATGACAACACACATCATTGGGAGGTAATGGGGTATAAGCAGGGAAATGTTGACACTCGCCAACTAAGACCATGAACTAACTGCAGGACACTGGGTTACTGCAAATTTGGTACACATTGCTATCTAAAGATATTATATCATAGCAAGAATACCTGGGCAAGGAATAGAGCTACAGAACCACTAACCACTTTTTCATCTCAACACAGGAGATAAGGGTTACCTAATCTTCTACTTTCACATAATGAGCATACCATGAATGTTTGTTAAGTGAATGACTGATGCTACTGGGGAGCAGTTCCACTGAGGCAGGTATCCCTCATTCTCCCACGTGTGTATCACCTCCTAGGTTCCAAAAGCACTTGCAGATACATTATTCTATGTCTTCCCAATAATCTTGCAGTATGGTGTGAAATTAGGATTCAGAAAGGTAAAATGACTCACC
The DNA here is from genome assembly GCF_018350215.1 of Panthera leo. Lineage (NCBI taxonomy): Eukaryota > Metazoa > Chordata > Mammalia > Carnivora > Felidae > Panthera > Panthera leo. The sequence goes on from NC_056686.1 coordinate 164,183,754, forward strand.
CAAGATCACACAGAGGCTTACCTGGAACATAGGTCCTCTAGTCCAGAGACCATAAATTTTCTCCTTGAAGAAGCCTGAAGATGAGAAGCCTTTTTTTTCTTCTCTTTATCCAGCCCCTCTCATTTCTGTGGGATTAATGGCCACTGGGAACAATCCAGATGGTTAGTAATAATAACTACCATTTAAAGAGTTTAGTAAGTGTTACCTTTGTGCTTCAGATTCCTCATCTTCAAGGTGGGATATTAACAGTACCTGGTTTTGAGGATTAAATGAAATAATGCATTTAGATAAGTGGCTGTCACATAGCTAGTATTAGTGATACCCCCTGCCTTCCTTCTAATCTTGCACCCAAAGCCAGCCTGCCCCCGAGAGATGTTTCCCTGGCTCCCTCTTCATGCAATACAAATGCAGTGTCTTCAGGGTTTCTCAGTTATATTGGGAACCAGGGTCATCATAAGCCTTAGTTTAGAGACTGAAATGCTTCCTGCCTTTTGATTACCAAGAAAAAGACTTTTATTATTTTTCCTATGTGTACTCATGTTTCAAAAGTTTTCATCTATCATCAGGGTTAATTAAATAATAGTCTATATGGCCTCCTTATTAGGAAATAGACTATTTCTTTAGGTCTTCTAAGCACTGAAAATGGTTCAGTCTCCCGTTACTCTCTAAGGACCACAGATTGAGAATCTCTGTACTAATGCAACTCCTCATTTCCAGGCTAAGAAATAGAGGACCCAAGATGTTGGGGGACTTGTTCAAGGTCACTTAGCCAGTTAAATCAAATCTGAGCCAGGAACTGAATCTTTTGACTCAATTGAGAGCGTTGACAGCTTTCTACTCTAAATCCATATATCTAGTTAGGTCCTTTCTTCCCACTGAAACCATTACACCAGGGCTTTTTGCAATCTGGATTTTGTAAAGTCAACACCAGCCTTCATCAAAATTGCAAAGGGATCCATTTTCACCACCTCCAGTGCAGAGTAAATGTTTCATAACCAGGAAGCAGTCAAAAGACCCAGTGTTGGAATTGTAGACGCTAACTTGGTTATTTCAAGATATACATCTTGATTTTCCATTTGCTATGGTTTGGGGTCTGTTATGGCTTTCAGGTCATTGCCTACAATGCCTATGTCCCAGGAACTAGGTACCCTTTTGTGCTATGCAATTTAGTGGTTCTCCCTAATACTACCTAGTAACCACTCTCTAAACTTCTATGGTTTTTAATCATCCATTTCTTCTTTGTTTAATACAGTTCAAGACTGGCTGTCTAAAACACAAGCCACCCACCAGTTGTTTTTATTGGCAAAATTAATGAACAGATTCCTATTCCATCATTCCAGTCATTAAGGAAATGTTGACTAGAACTGGACTGAAGATGGCCATTATGGATATGGAAATCCACTTAATCTTCCCATTGGCTGACACTGAACCAATGACATAATATTAAGCTACAATGCAGGTCTCTAAAAATTGGCTTTGCAGTCATCCAGAAAAAGACAAAACTCTAAAGCCATTTTAGCTGTGTTAAGAAAAAAAGAAAACAACTTTAAATTGAGAACAAATTTTACCAAAGTGGGTATTCTAGTCCCTGATTACAAGAGCTATATATCTCTCCCCCAAAGAAGTCACACATATGAAAGGAAATATTTAGTGGAAATTTAGACCACACTTTGCTGTAATAGCACATACTTCTCAGCATCCCCAGCTGCATTCTCCAGCATCAACCATCACCAGGGAATTTTCAGGCAGCTTGTAGTTTTCCACGTTTATCAGCCAAGGCCGACTTTAAATACACAACCTCGTCTCCAGTACGGGTTGTAGTATGTGACTCTCCCCAGAGGGCCAGGCTATGACATTTAATGAATAGATTATAATGAGAAATAAATATTCTAAAGTGTTTTGCATCTGGGACAGACTCTGATTCCAGTATTGTTCTCGCTTAGTTATTTTCTCTAACAAGAAACTGAAAAGCTGTAGCTGTATCTGGTGAGCATGAAGACACAGTTGATCTTATAGTGCGGTACAATTTGGTAAAAGAGCCATTTCCTTTTCATCACGAGTTTCTGCTAACGCGAACAAGAACCCAGTGGAATCCAGACCTGAGCACATGGCATTTCTGGCCACGATACAAAGGTCTGCAACATCCTCCTAAATATTTGATGACCCCTGGGATATTGCAGCGTAGCGCTGCTGTGGGAACAGCTGAAGCTGCTAACGTGCACAGCTGTTTTTGTCTTCCCACGCTGCTTGGGAGGAAGGCTGCAGGAGGTTATAGAAACGGAGGTAGAGTGCTGTGTGATAAAATGAGGAGTGCTTGCCAAGGCCCACGCAGCAACGCCGGGCTAAGATCTAAATCTCTGAACTCCGCTCCTGGCAGACTACCTATCTGTACCTGCCACCTCCAGCCCCTCCTCTCCCCTTCCTCGCCATGCTGAAAGCTCCCATGTCACAAGCCAGGCAGGCTGCCGAAGAAATCACCAACCTCTCAGAGAAAGGCCCATTTCAGTTACTCTGGGGCTCCGTCCCCCTGGGGTGGGAGAACAGGATGGTAATGACGGTAGAAATGGTAGCACTAACTCTACCACCAGGACCAGTTACGCCATGAAAATAGCCTCAGATAAGTGTTTTCAGGTGGTTGGGAAGGGACTGGTGGCTTCCGATAAAGAACAACCTGCAGATGCTGTGGTAATAAGAAACTTGGTTCAGTTCCCAATTTCTATAAAAATAATATCTTCCCATATCACAAGCATGGCCATTTCAAAGACGGCTCAGGGCTGAGGGGTCCTCTGTAATTTCCATAAGCCTCCTGCCACGTGACCCCAACAAATAGTATTAGTGTGTGCTTGCTTTGCAAGCGCAGCCTCAAGACACACAGGGCATCAGCTGGTCCTATAGGAAGCTCTGTGACTGGGATAAACTTACAGAGTCATCCCAGTGGAGGTGAGGGGGCCAGACCTTTGAACCCTCTCTAGCCACCCATCGTTGAATGTGAGCTTCCCTCACCCTCCCCACCTCCAGAGTTGGGGACTAACCTCAGTAAGGAAACTGCCTTCAGTCAAGGGCAATTCCTGTTGAGGGACTTGTCTGTGATGGGTCAGGGGCCAAAAGTCTGGACAGCAGGGTGAAGGGCAGTGTTTGTTCTGAGGGGTGATTTGGGCAGTGCACCCCGGGCTAAAAGAAAACAGTGTTATTTAATTCATTTTTTATTGATGATTTAAAGCTGAGAATATGAGAACATAGAGCAATTATAGTAGACATGTAAATGGGACCACACTGGAGACCTATGTTAGGTGACAGCTACGTAAGCATCCACGTTTTGCTAATGCAAAATACGCTCCTCTGGTTTCCGATGGTGAGTGATCTAGACTTTGTCTCCCCTGATATATCTCAGAGCCAGAAATTACATTAGCTAAGGCACGTTCTGAATGGTATTGAAAGGACATGATCCCCATAGAAAGGCACATAGTGATTAGGGGTAACCAGTGATGGATTACCCCTGACACTGTTTAGGCAAAATGTCACCTGTCACCATTATGGGCCAAGAGTATATAATAAGACTGCTTATCACAGCAGACTACTGGTAGCATCTCTGGGCACGTCCTCACAGCTACAGACACCATGGATTTGGCATACTTAATGTTCAGAGGCAGCACGCTAACAACAGCTAAGCATTGCCTTGGAGCATGTAGCCGCATGTTTGGGAAGTTACACTAGTTGGAATGATGCGTTAGATTTTTGAGCTGGCCATGCAACATTCAGTAATGCCAGGGAAGCTCTGAGGTGCAGAGTTAGCTCTTGAGATTTGTTTTAATTGCACCAGAGAAAAAAAGAAGCAGGAAGTGGAGGGGGAAGGAGAAAAGAGAAGAAAAAAAAAGAAAAAAAAGAGGAGGGAGCAGAGAACAGGGGAGGAGGTGATAAAGATGATCCCAGAGTGCCTAGTTCTAGTAAAAAGGTGCTAGGTCTCACTAAGGCTTATATATCTAGAAATTTGACACACAGGTTTTTATTATGAGCTTGTTCATATATATATATATATATATATATATATATATATATATATATATGTATATATAAAAAATATATATATGTATGTATAAAATATATATATATATATACATACACACACACAGTGGATAATATATCCTACTCATATAGGATATATTTATCTATAACATTTACAAAATATATATTGTTTATGATATAATTTTATCTATATTTATATTTATATTTATCTATTTATCTATATTTATTTATATTTATCTATAAATATAAATATTTTTTTATATTTATCTATAACATTTACAAAATATATATTGTTTATGATATAATTTTATCTATCATAAAATATAAATTATACATTTAAATATATAACAAATTATTATATATTTATACATAAAATCTCATAATGGGAATTAAGAAGACAGTAATCTAAAAAAATGTGAGACCTGAACTCTGGGATCTAAACTGTCATAATCAGGGCACCCGGTGGCTCAGTAGGTTGAGCATCTGACTTTGGCTTGGGTCATAATCTCACGATTCATGAGTTTGAGCCCCACATCTGGCTGGCTGCTGTCAGCCTGTCCGTGTGGAGCCCACTTCAGATGCTCTATCCCCCCCTCTCTGCCCCTCCTCCAGTTGCGCTCTCTCAAAAAATAAACATTAAGATATATATATATATATATATATATATATATATATATATATATATAAAATAAAATATTGTTATTAAACTTTGTTTTCAAGATTTCGTGAGGTTTCAGTGACATCTTTCAAGATCAGACCATGACCAGCTATACTACCTTCCATGGCTGTTAGAGAAATGTTGTTTCCTAGTTATAATGAACAACTTCTAAATGATATTAACTCATAAGTATACTACTAAGCTACTAAAAATGCTGTCTGATTGACTAGTCAGTCCCAATTTCCTGCTTATGAAATTATGACAGATTAACTTGCTTTAGGAGGACATGTCTTGTGGTCAAACCACTTGGAAAAAAAACATTTAAAATTTAAAAACCAGAGGCTTCTGACTCTGGCCTCTACCACTGACTCACACGATATAAATATAAAGGAGACTCTGGCCCATCTCCAATGTACACTCCAAGCAGCCCAGATAGAAAATTAGAATTTCAGACCCTGAATTAAAATAGATTCTATATTCACAAAGGCCTTGTGATTGTCCAAGGTGCTAGTGATAAGTTTGGGGGGGGGGGTGGGCAGGAGGGGGTGTGAACTAAAAAAGAATAAAATCTTGAAAACATTGTATTTTATAGTAATAAAATTCCTATCTTTAAATATAGCCAAAAGATATTTCAAGACTCTAAAGATGCAGAACCAAGAACAGACTGATAAACTGAATATTGATTAACTGATTACTTGAAGGTAGACACCCAGGCAGGTAAAGAAAACAATGGACAGGTGTTCCCACGAGCAAACTTCTCAAAATGCACAGCTGTAGTACAAGTCCACAGAGCCTCAGTCTTCCCTGGTCTACTTGACTAACACTTTTCTGATTCTACAGCTTATCTCATTTTCCCAAGAAGAGAACTATTTATGAAGAGTCATGGCCCTTTCTTTGGCTGGATGGAAATGCTGCTCTCAAACCACCGGCATAACCTGGAACAAGAACGCTCCATTGCCTCCGATGGGACCCTGGGGACTCTTGTACACACACATATTTATCTTCTCCTCTCTGTGCGTGTGAAATTCCACAGGAAGGAAAGCCCATGCTCTTCCAGTCACTGGGCTCCCTCAGCCTGCATCTTCCAGGGGTGATGACAACATCGCCTCATCTAAGGCACTCCTCCCCAACTCTGGCACCAAGTGGGCGGCTGTCTCTCAAACCCTGGGGCTCTGCACCTTCTTCCTCTACTCTCTCCCCTCACCAACTCCACACTCTCTGACCCCCTTCCTTCTATTCGCTGGTCTTCAATCTCTCCATGACCCTGAACAATAATCCCATTACATCCCTGAACTCTATCCAGGACGTTCATCTCCATCCACCTTTTTAATGGCATTGTTAATGATTTGAGGGGAGTAAATCACAGTCAAGATAATGGCTGCAAAAAATTAATAGACATGATTTTTATGATATAATATACTAGTGTACTAATCGTGAGAACAGTTAATTGAAAAGCACTAAATATTTTATTATCCATTCAGCATTCTGTCTCCTTTTACCATTCAGCATTCTGTTTATTCTTTCCCCCATTCTGAACTTTTTACCTATTATTCTTTCATAATTCCCCATAAAGGAAAACTGCAGAGTAAGATAAAGAGGATTCTAATCACTGCATCTAATTACAGAGATGAGTAAATCACAGTTTAACATGTCATAGTCTTAAGAAAAAGGGAAAAGGCACGATTCAAGGAGAAGCTAATGCCTTAAAGCTTGGGGAGAAAATCTCAGACAACCTAAAAATTGCTGAACTACTTGTGAAAATGGGGTCCTTTTTCTTTCTAATTCTTGAGCAAGAAGTACCAGTAGTTCTTTTCAAATGACAGTATTTTTCAATTGACTGAAGTGCTCGTTGTTGGGCTTTGGGGCTGTTGGCCACACACAGGTGGATGGGCAGTGCTGGGGCGACATTCATCTTCACAGCCCCAGCTCGGGTGGCACTGAGGAGTTCCACAGGAACCCAGGACTCCACTTCTCCCACCACACATCACGTGAGGACTCTACTCCCCGTAGGTCCGCAGAAGATGCTCAATTATTGTGTATTTACTTTCTTCAGCCTTAAGAAAAATACAGGACTAACAAACCGGAACATTCAGCTTTCCACCATCTACTTGCCGAAGTGGCCCCCTCACGGCGAAGTCAGATATTTTCACATCTAATAAATTCTAAAACTGTGTTCAGTACTCAGACCTACTGGTTAGTTTACGTAACTGCTCAATTTCGTGTGGTTTCTTGGGTTGAGAAGAGGATAAAAACCACAATACCATATAAATTCTGAAAACATAACAACCCTCTACCCCACTTACTATTATCATCTTCATCTCAAAGGAAGTAGGAGAGCAAAGGTTACGAGCTGTGTTCATTCACCCAGAGCTGGCCCTGAACACGTTTGTCCAACACACCAAGTCTCTCTTTTATTCTCCCCCACCCACCCCCACTCCAGACCCTTTGATTCCTGAGTCTTCATTCCTCAGGCCTTACCACCACCATCGTCCTCTGCCTCCTACCCCCACTCTCTCTCAGCTGCCTCACCTCCCCAGCCCCACAGCTCACCCCTACAAGATGAAAAGCCTTCAGTATTAACTTAGCCAGGATTTTTACGTTTTTTCAGAGGACTGTTAAAGGCTAGGGAGAAAATTATACTTAGAATTTCAAGTCTCTAGAAACATAATCTTTGATCATTAGCCCCCAAACCTAGAGGACTTTCAAAATTATCTGGAGAACTTGTTAAAAATACAGATTCTTGGATGTGTTCCACAGAACACTGGAAATTCTAGAGGGCAGAGGGCAGTCGAGTAATCTGCCCTAGCAATTTTTTTTTTTTTTTTTCTGAGAGAAAGAAACAGAGAGAGCAAGGAAGGACCAGAGACAGAGGGAGAGAGAATCCCAAGCAGACTCTATGCTGTAAAAGCAGAGTCTAGTGTGGGGCTTGAACCCACAAACCATGAGATCATGACCTGAGCTGAAATCAAGAGTTGGATGCTCAAACAGTGGAGCCATCCAGGCACCCCTGCCCAGGCCACAGATGAGCAGCAGCTTGTCTGCTGGGGATCATCAAATGATCTACTAACTAAGCTCCTTCTCCAAAACTGGGCCTACTTTTGACAAGTTAAAATGGGAGCTTGAGAGGATTAATTACTAGAAAAGGCGAAAGCCATGATATTCACAAAAACGGAAGAAAAGAATCAGTTACATTCACCACGATTTTATTTTGCTAAACAGGATGCTAGCTTCAATTCAATCAGCTGAATCTGCAAGATGACATATTTGATCAGCTAATTGTATCCAGTAAGAAAATGGCATTGGTTACTTTTAACTTCTTCATTCCATTAGGCAATTGTAAAAGGCAGGATTTATAGGTGCATATAAAGGTCTTTCCTTTCCTTCCCTTGAAATGAGAATGAACCCTGGCCGTCCCTTAAACCCAGTCTGACATGTGTTGTTTTTTTCTTTCCCCCATATCAGGTCACAGATTTTATTTATTTTTTATATATAATTTATTGTCAAATTGGTTTCCATACAACACCCAGTGCTCATCCCAACAGGTGCCCTCCTCAATGCCCATCACCCACTTTCCCCACCAGACCGATGTTGAGCAATGATCGCTTCCATTTTCCCTGTATTAAGTAGAGCCCTCACATTAACGCCAAGTAGCAGAAGGACACTCTGCAAAGTACACTCCCAACCCAGCCAGGGGAAGATTCTCTCTTCACATTCTCTTCACAGTCCCTTTAGAATCCTGACTTAGAGAAGGGCACTCTGAGTTCAAGTTCCAACTCAGCAACTCTACAACCTTGAGCATCATACTCACCCTTAGGGGGCCTTTCATGGCATCTGTACAATGGGCATCCAAGTATCCAGGTCCCTGCCTATCCACAAAGAGATGTTAGGCCCCTCCCTCTCTCCAGGTCTCTTTCAGAATTTATCTTAATTTCATCTCGACCCTGTCATTTGCCCCCAGTTAGAACGATTTGATGCAGATGAGGGCTCAGTTCAAATCTGATTGATTATTTTAAAACCACTAGTAAATTTCTGTTTCAATAATAGACAGTTATAATGCAATTAGCCACATTATTATGATAGATTAAGATTATGTTTATCTGAACCATGACAACTGTTGTTGGTTGAGGAAATAATGTCAGTGGACGTCTACATAGACCAAGGTGGTTGTAAAACCTTGTATAACCCTTTAGGAGGGTACAGAAGAGAGGATTCAGGAGTTAGCTGAGTAGATGTACCACATATCCTCAAGGACCCTTCCAACCACAGAATCGATGAAGTTATTGCTACTTCTAAATATTACTTATTATTACAAGTATTATTATTTTTATTGTTTATTTATTTTGAAAGAGAGACAGAGACAGAGACAGAGACAAAGCAGGGGAGGGGAGAGAGAGAAGAAGAAAGAGAATCCCAAGCAGGCTCGATGACTTGGGGCTTGATCTCACCAACCATGAGATCCTGACCTGAGCCAAAATCAAGAGTTGTATGTTAACTGACTAAGACACCCAGGCACCTCCATTACAAGTATTATTAATATTAATTTACTTTTCTTTACTCAAGGTGCATCCTTGAATCATCATATTTCATGTTCAATTGTTGTGATTCTGCTACTTTAAAGGAACATATACTCAATCACTTTGAGAGGTGAGAAACATTTATTGGTGTGAATAACCTCCTTTTGCCTATCTTGACATCCTAGATTTTTTTGGACCCATTTGATTCTTTTTCAAGCAGCACATTCTAGAATTTATTAATAGAGATTTTATACTTCTACAAGAGCATAAAATTATGAATTATGGAGGTTGAAGAAATGAGCTTTTTTTTTTGGAGTACTGTGACTCAGCCCATGGAATTTACTTAATAATCATAAATAAAACAATAGATTCTCTTTCCATCCTCAGTGCATCATTTCTAAGGTGTCATTTCTTGTGACCCATCACAAAAAAATATAGGTTCAAAACAGCATTGCTATTATCGTGAAAGTCCTAGATCTATAACCTCATACAACTCTGCCTGAGTTGTAGTCAGTGGTCATAGACAGTGTAAACCATAAGGTCACTGAGAAGGTGTAGAATGTCCTTAACACTACAATGACATAATTGGGCTCCACGTACACAAAGAACACAGCCATACACGGCCAGATATCATGCATAGCTTGGTGACCCCTTGTTTCTGTTTGCCTCGCCAGGTCCCACTGTCCTCACAACTCTGGGTAACCTGTGTGAACTGGATCAATGAGCTTCCTTGCTCTCAGGCTTCCAGGCGGGTTCGGCCAATGGGAATATCAGCAGGTCAGAGGGAAGGGGAGAATGATATAAAGGTATTTATTTTATTGACTGCTTCCCAGCATGGTGGCTTTGGGTGGGCTGCCTGCCTCAGTTGAAGACCCCAGTCCTTGCCAAGTAGCCCTCTCCCCATGATGCACACTCTGTCTCCCTCCCAGTTCTGGTTACCACTTTTCCCCTTCCTCCACCAAGGCATAGTGGTGGCATAGCTCTCTCCTGGGATTAACCCAGCAGTTCTGCACTATATTGCTTTTTATAAACCCTACCCCCACACTTAAATAGTCCATTTATTAATCTCTCCTCAGTTATCCATCTTGAATACGCCATCTGTTTCTTGCCAAAGACCTGAATAATTTGCTCCTTACATCACAATTTACATCTTGGACCAATTTCCAAGATATATCAGGGTATGCCTTTCTGTAACACCGGGGTCTATAGCCAGTAGCTCAGGTCCTAGTAACAGATCCAGGCCTCTGACCACAGTGGGATATGTCAGACTGAGAAAGGGTCAGAGTCACTGCCCGGCATGTACATTGCAAGAGACAGCAAAGTCTGGGAGCCGCAAAAATGGAGCTGAGCTAAGAGGGATGACATCTTGCAAAGTGAAGCTGAAGCCTTGTCCGGCCCAGGCCGAGAGGCACAAAGAACTACCAGCACAAGTGCCAAGTGGTGTAATCTGGGACAAGGCAGGGGAGGCAATCAGCTTCCAGCTGAATGACAGGCATTCAGTGCGGGGTCGGGAGTGGAGGTGGTTAGCAGGGGGTGAGTTTTTGATGATTCAAATATGGAGAGAACTTGAGTTCAGAGGCAGAAATCTACTCAGGAAATAAAATGCTGGGAAGAAAATATATATCAATGATGAAGAGGCACACATGTCAGGACTCAGCCACAGAAAAGCTGAGCCGTCCGCTCAGAATGAGACCAGATGCAAAAGCCGACCACACCAGATCAATGAGCACATGTCCTCAGACTCCTTAAAACCATCTGCCTGGAGTCAGGGATAGAACTAAAATATTGGACAGACTGAGCTGGGAAGGTGGGGCAGGTGGAGGATGGGAATTAAATAGACCCAATTGCCAGGATGAAAGGGATTCTTGAGGGGGATAAATGAAGGGTACTAAACACCATCCTTACTTAATTCTGCCTCTGGGATTTCACTGGGAGGGGCGGGGGTGGGGGTGGGGAATGGCCTCTCCTACCAAAAAGTAGGGGTTTAAGAAGAATAGTGGTTTCTGTATATCCAGCACTTACTGAAGACTTACTATGGTGCTAGGAACTGGGCTTTACACACATCGTCTCATCATATCCACACAACAACCCTACAAGGTAGATACTACTATTACTTCCATTTTATGGATGGGGAAACTGAGGCTTACAGAGGATAAATCATTTTCCTAAAGTCATACAGGAAGTTAGTGGTAGAACTGGAATTCAAACCCACGCTGCGGTCACCCTGCCAACTACTAAGACACAGTCTCCGTAGCAGCATAAAAGAGTCCATTAAGGCTGTGCATATCAGTCATCAGTGGAGTGTACACGAGTAGGTGGCATGTGGTGTGTGTATTTATCTAGACAAATAGCTGCATAGCTGTAAGCCCTTAGGGAGTTATGTTCTTCTGCAGAGCACTCTCATATGTTATTGTTAGGACAATAATTTCATCGTTTCCAGACTGCAGTGTTATCTTTCTCCAGGAGAGAAAGTTTGTGTGCCTTCTCACCAGTGTGATCAGACCTGGCAGTGTGACCCTCAAAGTCACTGATTCTGTAAGGAGGGATCTAACTACGCCCTGTTATAATACAAGTCACCTTTGGGGCTCCCAAGCAAGGTGAACAGTGGAGGAGAAGGTGGGAGGAAAGGACATCTGTAATGGCACATCAGATTTTCAAAAGCGTTCAAATTACTTTCCAGCTGCATCATTCTTTTGTAAATGCATCTTACTCAGAACTTCAATATGTAAAGTTCATAAAAACAGTACTTCTCTGGTCTAGGTTTTAGAAGCAGGCCCAGGACACTGCCAGCTCAACCTTCCTCAATTACTCTGAAGTTCCAAATTGAAAACACTGATGGGGCGCCTGGGTGGGCTCAGTTGGTTAAGTGTCTGACTTTGGCTCAGGTCATGATCTCACAGTCTGTGGGTTTAAGCCCTGCCTCAGGCTCTGTGCTGACAGCTCAGAGCCTGGAGCCTGCTTCTGATTCTGTGTCTTTCTCTCTGCCCCTTCCCAGCTCGTGCTGTCTCTCTCTGTCTCTCAAAAATAAATAAACATTAAAAATATTTGAAAGAAAGAAAGAAAGAAAGAAAGAAAGAAACAAAGAAAGAAACAAAGAAAGAAACAAAGAAAGAAACAAAGACAGACACTGATCTTTTGGCAGTTTCTTACAAGGCTCCATATAGTCTTACTATATGATCCAGTGATTGCATTCCTAGATATTTACCTGAATGAGATAAAAACTATGTCCCCACCAAAACCTGCATGCAGATATTAATTGTAGTCTTATTGATTGCCAACAATCGAAAGCAACCAAGATGTTCTGTCATTAGGTGAAAAGTAAATAAACTGCAGTGCATCTGTACAAGTAGATATTATTCAGTGATGAAATGAAATGAGCTGTCAAGTCACGAAAAGACATGGAGGAAACTTAGATGTATATTATGCAGTGAAAGAAGCCAGTCTGAAGAGGCTACATACTATGACTCCAACTGTATGACACTCTGAAAAAGGCCCAGGTATTCTACAAAGTAAAAGGATCAGTGGCTATCAAGAGCTGGAGGACAGGGGGACAGAAGGAACAGATGAAACAGATGAAACAGTTTTGGGGGCAGTGAAACTATTCTGTATGATACTGAAATGGCTGATATAGGACATTATACATTTGGCAAAACCTCTAAACTACACAACATAAAGCGAAGCCTAATGTAAGCTATGCACTTTAGTTAATGTATCAGTACTGATTCGTCAGTTGTAAGAAATGGGCCACACCAGTGCAAGATGCCAATACTAAGGGAAAATCAGAGGAGAGGGAATATATGGGAACTCTCTGTACTTTCTCTTCAATTTTTCTGTAAACCTAAAACTGGGCTAAAGAAATATATAGTTTGGGGCGCCTGGGTGGCTCAGTCAGTTAAGCGTCCGACTTCAGCTTAGGTCATGATCTTACGGTTCTTGGGTTCAAGCCCCGCGTCGGGCTCTGTGCTGACGGCTCAGAGCCTGGAGCCTGCTTTGGATTCTGTGTCTCCCTTTCTCTCTGCCCCTCCCCCCCCTCTCTCTCTCTCTCTCTCTCTCTCTCTCTCTCTCTCTCAAAAATAAATAAACATTAAAAAAACTTTTTAAAAGAAATATATAACATTACTTTAGGAAAGGAATGCTAATCTCAACAAATACTGAGTGTTCAACGGGCTTAATAAATACTTACTGAGTAAAGTCACTAATTCAGCATGACATTTGGTTCATTTGGACACAGGGGCATCTCTCTGAGAAGAGATGCTTTTCGTTCATAGGGATGCTGGCACACTCAGCCAGGTTCCATGTGTGTGGTAGGCAGAATAATGGCCCATCACAGATGTCCATACCCTTATCCCCTGGGCCCATGGACATGTTATCCTACTTGGCATAAAGGACTTTGCAGATGTGATTAAAGTTAAGGGCCTTGAGATGAGATTATCCTGAATTATTCAAGTGGGCTCAATGTGATCACAAGTCCCCAAAAGCAGAAGACCTGTCCCTAGTCAGTGAGAGGGAGTATGATCAGAGAAGATGAGCTGAGAGATGCAACATTGTGACTGAAAATGAAGGGGGGCAGGGGTGGGTGCACCTGAGCATCTCAGTTGGTTGAACCTTCGACTTCAGCTCAGATTGTGGACTCACAGTTCATGGTTTCCAGCACCGTATTGGGCTCCCTGCTGTTAAAGCCCACATGGGATCCTCTGTCTCCTCTCTCTCTGCCCTTCCCCCACTTGCAAAAATAAATAAACATTAAAAATTAATTAAAAAAAAAAGAAAAGAAAATGAAGGAGAGGGCCACAAGTCCAGGAATGTGGGCAGTCTCTAAGAGCTGGGAAAGTCAAGGAAAGAGATTATTCCCCAGAGTCTCCAGAAAGGAACACATTAAGTAAGTCACAAGTACCAGAGATTGGAATGGAGAAGTGGAAAAGTCAAGAGAAGTGGGGTAAATAGGTGGGAGAGGCAGTTTATAATCTATCAACCAATGCAGTTTCCCATTTAAAAAAAAAAAAAAAAAAAAGCACTAACATTAGATAATACTCCAAAGCCTGCCTATCCTTGATGTTTGTGAAAATACCTCTGCTCCTAGTAATTCACCAGCCTCTGCACTTCAAGATGCTTTCTGTTTAAAATTCAGTGATAAAGCAAAGAGCTTTGCAGCAGAACTAGATCAATACCCCGTATCTCTAGAGGACAGAAAAGGTAAACCTCCACCGATCAGAGTTCTGATTTGCCTTTTAACCCTTCAGTCCTGTTGTGTGCACCACCAAAACTGCCCTGAGCGATTCACCTGCAAAGGATGCCACACAGCCTAGTGAAAGGTGATTCTAATGGGAAACGCTGAGATGTCTCTTTCCTAAGAGCTTTGCAAAACACTACACCAATTTTTTTCTTTCCTAGAAAATGTGCAAATTGTTCTAAAATATAATCACTAGACAGGTTCCTGTGAACACACACAAAAATAATGCACCCTTTTAAAAGTAGCACCAACAGGCTTCCTGCTCCATGGTGGGGGATGGGAGGATGTGAGACCTCAGTGGAGCAAGGCATTCACTTGTACGTATCCGTTTCTGAGGATTAGCACAGAGCACTGAAAACAAAATAAAGACATTACCCAATCAAAAAGGTATTTGACAACACATAAGGTCTTATTTTAGTATACAAATAAGCACTCTGCTTGATAGCAACTTGGTGTATGTGTAGTATGGTTTTGAGCTTTGTGAGATAAAACTATAAAGTAATAAGAGATCAAGTTTTAACAAAAATGCCAGGACTTAAACATTCTTAATACACATATCTCCCTTGAAGCAGAATCGTTGAAAGCTACTTAATTTCCATGATACTGAGGATCTGCATTCTGAACTCAGGCATATCCTTTTGATATAACCTCATCGGTTGCAGATGTTGGTACCTCGAACGATGGATTTTGATTGCACAAAGAATCCAAAGTCACTTGAAGCCCGGTTTGATTAGCAATGTAGGTTATCGAGAAGGATCACACATTATGGATCAAAAACAAGGCTTCAAGGGGCACCTAGGTGGCTCAGTCGATTAAATGTCCAACTATTGATTTCATCTCAGGCCATGAGCTCATGGTTTGTGAAATGGAGTCCCACGTTTGGGGCTCTGTACTGACAGTGTGGAGCCTGCTTGGGATTCTCTCTCTCCCCCTTTCTCTCTGCCCCTCCTCCACTCGAGCACATGTTCTCTCTCTCTCTCAAGATAAACATTTTTTAAAAAAGACTATTACAATTGCAGAGGACTCCAGAGAACTTTTGTTTATGTGAGTTCTAGCCATTGATGTTTACCATATTAGAAATTAAAACTGAGAAATGTCTAAAATGTTTGTTGATTCGTTTCAGAATGATAATAAACCCACTACATGTTAATATAAATAACATACTTTTAAATAAAAATGACTACATTTTCAGAGCAAAACAAAATGTAGTAAGAATAATGGCATGGTTTTGCATCTTTGCAAATCCCTTCAATACATGGGCTAATAGCAAACTACCAGATTTTCATACCTCCTCCCACATTTAATCTGCTGTGTGTCATATGTTGTGCGTTCTGGAAAACACTCTGAGAAAATGAAAGTGAGAAAGACCGGTAATATCCTAATATTACGATGAAAGTAGTTCTGATCTGACAGACTCCCTGGAAAGGTCTCAGGACCTCCAGGTTTCCCAGATCACATGGGAAAACTACTACTTTAAAGTCACACCTGGAGTGTGACCATAAACTCAACAGTGTGTACACGCATGTGTGTGTACAAACTAAAGCGAAAGCAAATACAGAATGAGATGTCAGTAGCTTCTTCACATTGCCCTGATGTTCCTATTTCTCCCTCTTCATGTCTCTAACTTCACTTCTAACTTCACAAGGTGCCCTAACGGGGCCTTGTGCTCATTTGCCCAGCACCTCAGCTGAAACCTGTCGTCTCCCATACTCCTCAGTTGTGCTCTGTGCCCTGAGTGTCCTCGTCTGTCAACTAACCGGACACGTTAGTCGGCCACAAGGAGGCCGCCGAGACCATCAGCTGCAGGTCTGTTGCTTAAGGAAGCCACTTAGTGCCTAAATGGGGTGAGGGCAGCCCAGGCTTTTTCATTATTATTGTCCCTGATAACCCAATACCATTTTACTCATTATTTATTCCAAACACACAGACTGTGCTCATCCCAAAGTGACCATTGATACTACTCAGTTAACAGATCAGCCATGGCAGACTGAGCCATCCCGCCACGAAACACCAGGGAAAGGGGGTTGGGTGGTGGAGGGGTGTGCATCCAGTCTCCAGAACTCCAAAAGCTGCAGACCAGCTCTCTCAGATAGCCCAGCGGGCATTTTTCAGAACTTTTGTCGACATGGTGGAAAGGTTTTGAAAATGAACATGTGCTGGACCGAACATTTCAGGAGAACGTTACAGTTTTCAAAAAACACTTTCATCTCGGCACACATAAATTTAGTTCCCTCTGCGTTCTAGGCGCTGTTCTAAGTATTTGGTGTCTTAGTAGAAAGAGCACTCAACTGAGATTCCAGATATCTGGGGTCTGGTCCCCAGGTTATATCTAACTAGCTGTGTGTCCCCAGACAAATCACCTAATCTCTCTAATATCAAGATTGCACATAGGTAAAAATGAGGGCATTAAAACAAGTGAATTTGGGGTGCCTGAGTAGCTCAGTCAGTTAAGCATCCGACTTGATTTTGGCTTAGGTCGTGATTTCACAGTTGGTAAGATCGAGTCACAGAGCCTCCTTCTGATTCTGTGTCTCCCTCTCTCTCTGCCCCTCCCCCACTTGCTCTCTCTCTCTCTCTCTCAAAATAAATAAATAAACATTAAAAAAAAGTGAACTCTAATGATCTTTCCATTCTAAATCTCTATGATCTTAAAGCATGGTGGTAACCTTCTTAAGCAAAAGAAAAGACATTTTTTGATGTGTGCAGAAGGAAGACTGCAGGGCCCAATTCTCCTATACGGGGGACTAAGAAGGCCCAGGACTCCTTCAAGCAGTGTGTATGCCCACCCTGGGAATGGAGGTGTGGACAGACAATGCAGACATCATATAGAACTGCTTCCCAGGCTTCAGGAACTGGGGACCATGAGCATTCCCCACCTCCACCAAGTATGGCTGCTTTCCAGGGACTCTGCCCTTTGCGGTTCAGGATCTCATTATTCCCAGTGCTCCAGACGGAACACATGAAGCTCCCGTGATGCTGAGCATATGGCCTGGCTCAAGAAGTGCTCCCTGCACAGAGAAATAGGACATGTCACAGAGACAAAAACACCTGGTTGCAGCCATGATTCTCGATGGAATTATCCTTATCCTTGAAACATGTGAGCACAGCTAATGTTAAGCCTTCAGCTAAACATGAAAATGGTAGTAGCCTAGACCATGTTCCCCTGAATGACACTTCCCCCCCCCCCCCGCCCTCAGCTCTGCCACATGCTCACATGAAATATCAAATTGCTTGCAGCTCATATTGAATAATGAATATGCCCGCCTCAGCCTATCACCAAGCCTTCAGCAGTCCGCCTGGGGAACTAGGGGAGATGTTAGAGGTTTGCAGGCCAAGCACAAAATTGAAGACAAGCTTGAATTAATAATTTGCTTATTTCTATATATGTGCTTCAAAATAAAGTGCAAATCGAATAAGGTAATAACAGGGCTTGGGAGGGGAAAAAAAAGAAAGCTTCCTTTTGCAAACTGCTGACACTTCAATTTCATTATCTCTCACCACCCTGAATGTGATTTGCAAATGTGCTCTCCCTATGTCATCATGTGGAAATGTCTTCAGGAAGAGCCAAAAACGAATGGAAAACAATTCCATGGAGCTTTGGGGAAAAAAAGAAATTAAACCTCTCGTTTTAAGCTGATTTTCTTTAGAGCACCATTTTCTAAAATCGTGTTCCGTGGACCTCTGCATCTGAATCACCTGAGCATTCCTTGGAGATCCCAGGGAAGTTTTATATATTGTGTATTCCAGGTTACTTCAGCTTTTTCCCACATTGACAATCATGTTCTTGCCAATCACAGCTGCATACATACATCAGGAGCCATGTTTCTTGAACTATCATTTTCAGGCACATTTGCCCCTGTATGTTGGTGCCTAAAATTGTAGGTCCATTTACCTTTGTGTTTTTAAGCATTGTCTCCCTCACATCATAACCAGGCACTTGTAGAAGAATGAAAATAATGTATGTTTGAATCCAGTCCCAGGACCTTACCCTATCTAGTTCATCGGGGTCTTTTTCTGCAGTCTGACGATATTAGAAGGAGTAAAAGAAGTAGGAAGATGTGTACACACAACCAGAGACAAATTTAGATTAAAATATTGGAAGACTCACACCCCAAACAAATCCCAAAGGAGGAACAAGCTGAAGACATTCCCTATCTCCCAGTTTCCTTGAAACAGAGTCTTCTGTGAACAGTGTAGAGCAGCTCTAAGGAATCCTCTCTCTTGTGGTGGACAGTGCCTCGCAAAGATCACCAGTGTAAGATCAAGAAATTGCTCCCGTCCAACACACTTCCCCTTAGTAAAAGCGTTTCCTTCCTTCCTCCGCTCCCCTCATGACCCCTTCTCTGCCACTCCTCTGGAAGCCTTCCTGATTCCTTAAGATTGGGTTTGGTTTCCTTCCTACACGTTTCCATAGAACTTACCACTCTGGACTAAAACTGCCTAATCATTTTTCTATAATTTCACTAAAATATAACTCCTGTAACATAGGACCTCCGACCTGTTGGGGTTTGCATCCCCAGTACTCTGTTCATTACCTGGAACAGATTACTGGTTGAATGAATGAGTGAACAAATCAGCACACTTAGACCAGCCTAACAATTCATTGTTATCCAGAGAAAGGAAAGGAAGGCAAGCAGAGGAAATGAAGATTGTGGATCTAGAGACTAATGATGGCGTATTATGTCTCCCACCTCTGGATTACTGGTTTGCACCCAAATTTGGTAGGTGACTTATAAAAACTGATATCAATAAATTCCCATTTGGCCATAGGTATTAACACCCCTCCAAGGGGCCGATATCCAAAGCCAAAGGAAATGAAGAATCACTGTTGTCCATTTTAATTGTCAATATCCTCCAAGACATGAATATTGGTTGGACAGTAGAGGCTAGCAATCATCTTTCCCTGAGAAGCAGCCTCAGCACCTCTTGGCAACTGCAATCCATGAAAACCCACACAAAAAAATGTGCCTGGGGATGTTCATTTTATATCACCTTTGTCTTTCATTAAGAGGCCCGGATGAGGACAAAAATGAGGAAGATGACCTAGCAAGATCGATGATAACCACCTTTCCTCTTTTGCAGGCTGACCCCTATATCTAAAAATTAGAAATTGATAGAGATAAGACTTTGTAATATAATCTTAGAGATGCTTTAAGAAGTAGAAGGAAAAAACAACACAAAATGCCATATGGATCATGAGACATTACAAGCTATTGGTCAAGCCAATATCAAGTTCACTTAGTTCACTGTATTCACCCTGCTATTCAACCTAGGAACGCTGGACACATTCTTGTCTAATGATTAACGTGTCCTTCTCTAACACCACTCCATCTAATCGACCACCAGGAACTACTAATTCTACCTTCTAAATATCTCTATTTCCATTGCCAGTACCTTATTCCATGATTATCTATTGTCCACATTCTATATTACTTAGGTTAAATAATGCTTGCTACTTTAGCAAACAAGCGCAAAATCTGGGTGATTGAACACAATAAAAATGTATTTCTCCAACCAGCAAAGTTCAATGAGAGTTGGTGCTGGACCTCCTGTTGCAAACTGTTGTCCAGGGACCCAGACTCTTGCTATCCTATGGCTCCACCATCTTCTAGGGCTTTTGAGTCCTCTACTGGGTCTTCTGCTTCTGGCTAGCAGATCGGGGAAGAGAGAGAGCATAAAGAGTTGCCAAGCATTGAAAAGGCAAACATCTCATCCATTTTCATTCCTTGTTCAAGACCCAGCCATGGGGACTTACCAAATTGTGAAAGAGCTGGAGAAGTAACCTAATTCTGGGCCACGGAGAGAAAAAAACAAACTAACAAACAAACTTGTTTATTGGCTAACATTGGCATTCTCTATCCATAGATCTCCTCATATCTGTCCTTGTCCTAACCACCCCCGCTCTAAGCCAGTCTTCATGCTGCAGAAAGAATAGAAAAAATTCTGATCCAGCTTAGAACCTTTCAATAGTCACCATTGCTCTTGGGATAAACACCAAAATCCTTCTTATGATGTATCAGTCGGCATGTGATCAAACAAGAAGAATCACCATGATAAAGAAAGAGATTCATCACAGGGTGTAGACACTACACAATTGTGGGAGCTGATGGAGCAGTCTGTGTTAACCATTGCCTCTGCTTCCAGTTCTGAGCCAGCAGTTATCATAGATCAACCAGACTGGTGATCAGAAGGCCAGCCAGATGTGGACAAGAGCAAGGACACATTGGAAACGTTGAGGATGAACTGGGATCTCAGGACAACTGGAAACTGCGAGGACAAACTGGAACCCATGTGTCACTCACCAACCCCAACCTCAACTTTAGCCATGGAGCTGAACACGTACTTGGCCAGCGCTTGAGGAAGCTGAAGGAAGAGATCTGGTGGGGGCTGCCCCACACCAGTGGGGTGAGCTGGCAGATCTCAACACACAACCTGCCATAGCACATGGAGCCCTGCACCAACCTTCAGAACACGAAAAGTGTGGCTTATGCTTCACTTCTGCCCTCCAAGTCTGCTACATGTCTCTTATGACCTACACTAAGCCAGAGCGATACAAGGAAAGGATTTCTGGGAAACATGATACAGCTTAGGTAAGCTGACATGGTTCAAAGTCACCACACGTGACCTGTAAGTCCTGGCATGATCTAGCCCCTACCTACTTCTCCATCCTCGTCTGAGTGAATTTCTACCTTTTTCATTCCTTAAAGGTCACTCCCCCAGAAAGATCCCTTGACCAAGATCTTCTTTTTTTTAAAAAAATTTTTTTTTTCTTTTTTTTTTTTCAACGTTTTTTTTTTTTTTTTTTATTTATTTTTGGGACAGAGAGAGACAGAGCATGAACGGGGGAGGGGCAGAGAGAGAGGGAGACACAGAATCGGAAACAGGCTCCAGGCTCCGAGCCATCAGCCCGGAGCCTGACGCGGGGCTCGAACTCACGGACCGCGAGAGACCAAGATCTTCTTTAAAAACACTCAGTGCCCTCTTAATTGCTTGCTCAGACTCTAACTTTACCATTAGAGTACAAGCTCCAAGAGGACAGGGACCATGTGTACAGTATGCACTACTATATCCCGGCCCCAAGCAGATGCCTACTACACAGAAGGCACTTGATAAAGACCTCACAAAGGAAAATCACTTGGTGTATCAACGGACCTCTCATTAGATACAATGCCAAGTAGGCCACATAGTATTGATACTTAGTCACTTTATTTTCAAAGAATCTCTAATGTAGGAAAAACAGCCACTTGAATGAGAATTCATTCCAAAATCTGACATCCATTTTCATTGTACCTCACCTAAATCTTTAATGCCTTTAAAACTACCCAATGCAGTTCCTATATAAGAGATATAGGCCACTAAATTATTATATATTAGCATCAAGGAAGATAAGTAATTCTCTCTTTTGGAGATTTATTAGAAATAGTACACAGCTAACATTTCTGCATTATATTAGAACCACCTGCCCAAAAGCAGGGAGATGGCTTCTATGACCCTTTAGGGAAATTCCCGTTCAATGAGCCTATCAAAGTTATTTTACTAGCACAGCTGTGTAAGATTAATCATCTTTGTGAATTCTTAATTGCTGTGGTCAGACAACCCCAGAGAGTAATCATACACCGTGGCAGAATTCACGCTCCTTTTTCATTCTTCCATGATGAAGGAGAAAGAAAGAAGAAGCAGTAGCTCACTACCATTTGCTCATTAATTCATTCAAGAAATAATTATGGGTGTCTCCTGCAGGCTAAGGGCTAGGGATACGAAGATGGCTAAAGGAACTCAGAGTCTAGTGGGGAGAAAGGCAAGTAAACAGGCGAGGCTGCTATCTCTTTAGAGGTATTCGAAGCTGACAGCTTCTATTTTAAAAGAAATAAGTGACCAACATATCATAGCAAGTACTCAGGAGATATAAGCTATGCGTCAGGCGCTGACATGCGCACTTTACTACTGACACAATGATTCCCAGTAACAACTCTGTAAGGTAGGTACTTTTATTATTCCCCATTTTCACAGATGAGAAGACTGAGCCACAGAGAGACTAAGTAACTTGCCTAGGGCCACACAGCCGGTCTCCAGAGCCCACTGATTTACCACAGTGCCACCCTGCCTCAACCTATCTTCCTACTCCCTTCCCTAATCCCTCCATGACTATCAGACCTAATGATTACAAATTAAGTTATCAGAAGTTCAATGATTCATTTTTAAAGTATAATGAATTATTAGTGTTTCAATAAAAATGGCATTTAAAATCTATAGCGGGGTCGAATTTGTAAACTCTTCCACTTATGAATCGAAATACCAACATGGTCTCAAAAGATGAATACAGATTATTCCCTGGGAGGAACCCCAGCCGCTGACCATGTCCCATCCCTGTCTGCATCTCTGCTTCTCCCTTTACCTGGGGCTAAACGATGAAGGAGTCCTCCGCTATACCCACCACACAAGTCACCACATTTTGCAGAGGAAAAGGAACAAAGGGCTGTCCAACAACTACACATTAAAATAGTTTCTACTCTTCTCCTTCAGTCCTGGGACTTCCTCTGGCAGAGTCTGCTGAGAAACAGGCTGGCGTCAGCACTGTCCTCAGTGAAAGAGGGAACAAAGCATAGACAAAAAAATGTTCTTTTCATCCTATCAGGAGATGTAAAGAGCCATGAAAAAATCATTTCTTGTTTGATTTCACATTGCAATGGATCAGAATCAGCATCTAGAATCCTCTTGTGGTGGTTCCATTGCACTATCTAGTATATTCCCTCACCTGTCCAGCTCCATTGGTCCACACTGAATGCTATGGAAATGCTATGACATTTCCATGCCCCATTGGGGCAGCAGGAAAGACTTCATAGAAGATGCTGGCCTCGAAGAACATGACATGGTAAATCCACTGGAGAATCCAAGTCGTTTCCTATGACTGAAGGATAGAGTAGTGGGTAAAACAGAGGGTGAGAGTGAGGTGGGGCATTCCTAGAGATGGGCATAAAGACATAACCAGGGGCTAGATCACTGAGGGTGTATAGACTTGACTCCGAAGGGTACGGAGAACTGCTGGAGAAGACCAACCAGGGAAGACTCCTCTGTCAGTAGCAGTACAGAGGACAGATATAAAGCCCTTTCCCTAGAACTTGTGTGGTGACCTCGCATCAGGGAAATAGCCCTGCCTACTTA
The DNA here is from genome assembly GCF_018350215.1 of Panthera leo. Taxonomy (NCBI): domain Eukaryota; kingdom Metazoa; phylum Chordata; class Mammalia; order Carnivora; family Felidae; genus Panthera; species Panthera leo. The sequence goes on from NC_056686.1 coordinate 164,207,341, forward strand.
GTAGAGGTTCCACATTGCCCCTAATAATAATAGATCGAAATAAAAGATAAGAAGGGTCTTTTTTGTGTTTTCCTTTTCTTTAGCAATGATCATAGACTATGTAGGAGCCTAAGGTTCAAATGTTAACAGCAAAACACAGTGGAATTCACAACTTCCAAAAGAGACTGTCTGGGGAAAGATTAATGGGAATTTGAGATCTGGCCATGAGAAATGAAGATTCTTTCTCAACTTTTTTATAAAGGAATAGATGATAGTCTTGAAAAGGGGCCCGACTGATGACAAGAACGTATCAGAAATGCTCAAACGACCTATATTGGGGATTGACTTTAAGATTGGGTAGGAGGACACAGAAATTTACAGGACTGTAGCCTGTCCTCTCTTCACAGTGGCATGAACACAGATACCATGGGAGTACAGTGCATGGATCAACAGCAGCTTATGATCCTTTGTCTCATAACATTTGATCAGAGGAAAAGTTTTTATGATACTTTCCAGTACATAGTAGTTAAATTGAACAAATATTATGACCACAATAAAACACATTCTCATCACTGGAACATAAATCAGTAATTGCTACATTGTGAGGGAGTTTCCCCCACAAGTGCAGGGATGCTGCTAGCATCGATGAAGGGAGACGTTGAAAGGTAAAACCACAGCATCAAGTATCATCTAAAATCAAAACACCACAAAATTAAAACCTGTTTCCTCCAAGGCTTTAATGCAGCTTTCCAAGCTTTTACAAAAAGTTTTCTCCTCTCCAGCCGATCACGAAAAAGCCACCTACATAAAACCTACTAATAAGGACTCCAATGGAGAGACTTGTCATAAAATCAGGAATGTTTTGGAGCTCAGCGGAGATTCACTCCTGCCACACACAGCTTGGCAGCAACAACGCCACAATCCCAGCACACATGTTTTCAATTACAAACTGGAGATTTCTATCAGAGTCAAAATTAATTGTTTTATACCGCTGGTGTGGGAGAAACCCTTTGAGGAGAGAAAATGTCTACGGCTCACGTGCTTGGACTTCTCGAGAAGATGCACCCCCACACATACCATGTCCAATTCAGGGACGGGAAAGTGTTGAGACTCTGGTAAAGTGAAATCTGTTGTGCAACTTTGGTTTGAATTCCTTGAGTTATCATCATACCTTCCTGAAACAGTGAAATCAAAGTTGCATCTCATGACAATCTAACAAGTACTTCTTGTTTATAGACTCTTTGGAGTATGGCAAGTTCTGGACATTTGGGACAACATCGAATGTTCACATTCTGCCCTTTCTAGGGCTTAAGGCAGTCCAAATAAAACAGCTCTGAAGGCAGTTTGGGGAGCTTCTAAGGAAAATGGGCTTGGGGAGTGATGCTTTTTCTAGATTTGGAGCCATATAGGGTTATGAATTTATAAGGTTGTTATCTCCCTTTTAAAAAAGATCTCATTTTTGTGGAATGACCCAAGATTGAGTAGTTTTGGAGAAGAATTTTTTTTTAATTTTTTTTTAATGTTTATTTATTTTTGAGACAGAGAGAGACAGAGCATGAATGGGGGAGGGTCAGAGAGAGAGGGAGACACAGAATCCGAAGCAGGCTCCAGGCTCTGAGCTGTCAGCACAGAGCCCGATACGGGGCTTGAACTCATAGACCGTGAGATCATGACCTGAGCTGAAGTCGGACGCTTAACCGACTGAGCCACACAGGCGCCCCCGGAGAAGAATTTTTTTAATTCAAGGGAACAAATTCCCCCCAAAACATGAAAAGTGGTAATTCACTCTGTAAATTTCTTTTTCTTTTTTTAAGCTAGAAAATACTGAACACTTACCATGTGCTAGCCATTGTCCTAAGAGATCACTCAATCCTTATAGAGCCCAGTAAGGTGTTCTTATTTTATAAGTGAAGAGGTTAAGGCTTAAGCATTTTAATTAAGTTGTTTGATACAACACAGCTAATGAGGCATGGTGGTAGGATTTGAACTCAACACTGTCTGGAAGTTTATTGCTCTGACATGGTGCTGCCTCATCAGAAATAACAATAGAAGACACACTGGTGTGGGACCTCCATTTTCTCTCTATTGATGCATCGGGGAACAAAATTGCCTCATTACACCTAGCAATATCCATAACCATCATGCCTCTACTTTTTACCGATCACTTCAGTTATGTAAGGTACGTATTTCTAAGGGAGAAGTCACGTTATTGCTTTTGCAATAAATATGTATAAATGAATAGATGTGCAAATGAGATCGCTTTGTCTTTCATCGTACCTTCTAAAACCTGACGCACAGATCACACCTGGGAACTTCAGACAACCAATGTGTTTTCTGGTGCTCCAGACAACCACCGGATTTATTACATATACCAGGAAGGGCACTGACTTTACTTTCTTACCTTAGCTTTTATAAGTCTACCTTTTTTCATAAAAGCAAACAAGGCATCGTTTCTGATACACACTACAGAAATATTAATCAATTTTCAAGTCTGAAATAAGGAGCAATGAATTCAGCCTCATCCAAGTTAAGGGAGTAGGTGCAAGGAACCAGAGTTGAGGTGTTCTCCTGAGATTGATTGCTAACAATTCACCTTCAACACCAGTGCAAATAAAACTGTACCTTTTCCAACACCCATTTTCTGGCTCTACCCAATTGCAATAGTTTACCACCTAACACAGAGTTAACCATATATAATACATTTTCATTGCCCCAGTTAATGCAGAAAAAAAGCTAGAAAATTCTCAGGGCAACCTGCAAGAGGAACTCAAGTCAACCTTGTAAAGAGTGCCTGTCTCTGGTTCTGTACTAATTGCCATGTAAATTAACAAAAAGCACAGCCCCAACCAGCAAGGAAAATGTTTTCTTCACAGACCATCAGCAAAGTCACCCCAGAAGCCTAAATAACATCATGCCTGTTTCTTTAGACAATAAAATGCCAAAGTTTTTCTTTTGCTGTCAGCAAATGATGAATACATGTGGTACCGATTATTTAATACCACTAGACCACCAGGGAAGAAGATTTAGGTGAACTGCGGCAGAACTATGCCATTTATTTTTATTACCATGCATTAAAAATTACGTTTACAGATAATTGTTTTTCTCCTTCCAATAAAGCAAGATAAAAAAAATCCAGAAGAATATTTAATAATACTGGACCACCAGGGAGGAATTTTAAAAGTTGATTTTTTATTGAAAAATTAGATTTGCTTTTTTAAAATTTCCAATTATTTTTAAGTGCAATTTGTGAAGAAATTATTTTAAACCAGGGCAGTATGAATTTTCTGCTGGGGGAGTGTCTCACAGATTAAGTTACTCTTTTACAAGGGTAATTTACCTAATCAAATCACCCCTCAGAACCATCCGTTTTAAAATACTTGTGTAACTGACTGAACGTTTTACAATTCTGTTCTGCCACACATTCTCATGGTTTCTATTAGAGTCAGTGTTTCCAAAATCCCCAGATAAAATAAACTCTTGATTTTTTTTTCCCAGTAGCATTGTACTAGATTGGGAAAAACTTCTATTTACCAGTTTCTTCTGAAAGGAAAATGAGAAGTAAAAAGAGAAGCAGTACCAGCAGCAAACTGAGAGAAGAAAAGGACAAAATAGAGGGAGGGGGAAAGAAAAAATCAAAAGGAAATTAAGTCAGGCTTCACACAATAGTTGCAATGATAATCTCTCTACACTTCAACTGGCATATTTACAGTTAGGACAGGAAGCAATTGTTTCTCTCTCCCTCTCCCTCCTCATCCTTCTCCTCCCCCCTCCCTCCCATCTCATCTCCCTGCCCCCCTCTTTCCCCAGAGTGCAGAACCCTACAATTAGAGGGGACTTTAGCAGCCTTCTGAGCTCATCTTCCATCAATATGAGAATGTCCTCCATGCATCCCTCACAGATGCCAGCCTATCATGTCAAAGCATTAGCTGATTTGCTTAAAAGGCAGGTCATTCTGTTGCCAGTGGACACCCCCGAAAGCGAGAGAAGTTCCCGGTCTCTCTGTCACTCTCACTTTGGGTCCTAGGCTGCTCTTTGAAGAAATGAAAATTGAAAGCAATTCTTGAGACAGTACAGCACACCAATCGGCCAGCCCTGCAGACTAGGCACTGCTCTGTCTTTTTACTAACTGTGTGTGACGAAAGCAGTCCCTGTGTTCTGGGTGAAATCAGTCAGAGAGGAAAAGGGACACACACACACACACACACGCATGCACGCACACCCCTACCTCATGTCTGGTTTTCCAAAAGGAAAGCTGCTTCCCAATTGTTCTCAGGATAGAAGAGACCAGGGCCAGACCCGGGCAAAATTGTAAAATCATTCAAGGACATCTTTGGCTCCTTCCAGTCCTACTCCAATTTGTAGGTTAAGATGTTAATTCCTCATGGTATAGTTTGCCAAAATATCCTAATTGTATTAAATAAGTTTGTCAAAGAGTAGTTCAAATCACCCCATTTCTTGTGGAGTTTGTGCCTCGAATTACACAGAGCCTGTTCACATGATAATTTTCAGGATGGGTCTTGGTGACTCAGGTTTGTTACAGAATTACCAACATGCCCACATGTAAACCAGCAAACTCTATTCTGTGCCCAAAGCTGTGTCTGTCTTGAGAGGCCAAGAATGTTGACCTACGAGGTAGGACAACTTCTGATCACACAGTGATTTCTCTTGGTAACCATGCCACCTTAGTATAATTTCCTTTGATTTTAGGGACAACTTTGCTCCAATGGAAGTTAGCTTGCTGTGCTCCATTCCTTCCAAACCAGAGAAAGTACAGGCTGGCTGGAGATGGATCTGGTCAGGGCTGATCAGAGTCGAACTTGTTCTGGGGCACCTGGCTGGCTCAGTCAGTTGAACATCCAGACTCTTGATTTCGGCTCAGGTCATGATCCCAGGGTCATGGGATCCAGCCCCATGTTGGGCTGCACAGTGAGCGTGGAACCTACTAAAGATTCTCTCTCTCTCTCTCTCTCTCTCTCTCTCTCTCTCTCCCTCTGCCCTCTCTCCTGCTCTCTCTACTCACCCCCTCTCTCTCCCTCTGCCCTCTCCCCTGCTCTCTCTCTCTCTTAAATTAAAAAAAAAAAAATTGAACTTGTTCAAACAGTGTGTAGGCCCCAGTCAGTGGGAGCAGCATGTATGTGACCATGGTAAGGTTGTGGAAGACTTTTGGGCATGGCCCCCTCACACCAGGCCCTGACAACAAGCACTTCTGACTTCAGAGTACTTAATCTTCTCTGCTGCCATAAAGCCAAAAATAATGTACCTCTTTATTATTTCTCCCTATGGAGGAAATCACTTACCCTTCTTTTCCACTAGTCTATTCTTCTGGAACATAAGCCTTCAGATATCACTTCTCTGGTTCCCACATGCAGAGACACAGGAGCTCTGTGGCCCTCCAAGCAAAGGTTCCAAGAAGGAGTAGGGGGGTCAAATACAAACCTGATCTTGTCATGTCATTCTTTTGCTTAACACACTTCTGTGGCTCCCTACTGCCCACTGGGACACCCGCAAACTCCTGCCATTGGCTTACAAGGCCAACCTGTTTGACCCTTTGCCCTCTCCTGTCTCAGTGCCTCACAAAATGAATCCCTCAGGTACTTGGATTTCCAAGGACTTAATGACCTACAAACTTCTGCATGTGCAGTTTCCTTGCCAGGCCTCTGCTAAGATTTTCTCCCCATCTTGATCAGCAGAAGCAACATAAAAATCCTCACAAAGGTACAGCTCCAAGAAGGAAGTGAATAACTATTGGAAGCAGCATTTTATGTCTGGGACAAAAGTTCCCAGATTTTTGTGTTTGTAGGATTTCATTGCCAGAAGAAAGCAAAGAAGGAAGAAGAGGCAGAGGAGGAGAAGAAGAAGGAGAAGGAGGAAGGAGAAGAGGAGGGGGAGGAAGGGAAGAAGAAGAAGAAGAAGAAGAAGAAGAAGAAGAAGAGGAAGAGGAGGAGGGGGAGGGGGAGGAAGAGAAGGAGGAGGAGAAAGAGGAGGAAGAGGAGGAGGGGGAGGGGGAAGAAGGGGAGGAGGAGGAGGAGAAAAGGGGGAGGAAGAGAAGAAAAAGGAGAAAAAGAAGGCGAGAAAGGGGAAGGGGAAGTGGAAGGGGAGGATGAGAAGGAGAGGAGAGGAGGAAGAAGACAATAAGACAAAACCAAGGCAAGATGAGGGTTTCATACTGGCAATGTCATGCATGTGCAGAAGACAGGGAAGTCCCTGTGACTGCTCAGAGACTTCCTGTGACTGCTCAAAGACAGTATTTGCCTTCTTGGCCATCTTACTATGGCCTTGTAGACTTCAGGAGATGAAGGCGATTTGCAGAGAACAAATACCCTAGAGACCAGAGGAGTGTGTTGCTGGTCAGATACAGCTCATCCTTGCTTACTTCCTGGGGAGATCTGAAGCTGCTGAGTGGCCTCCCCCAGCAGGTTGGGGGGTACCCAAAGAAGGTATCCCATCAATTGACAAAGATATTCTGGATCTGCTGGTGTGCTGCTGGATGTCTGGTTCTCAGGTCCCCATCTGAATGTATGGGCCAAACACTTCCTTATAATCAGCCCGACACTGTTTCCATCTAGCATGCAAAAACCTAACATACGAGAACACCGCCACTAAACTGGAAATCAACTACAAATGAACTGATACAGCAATAAAGCTACTACAACAATAACAAAAACCAATGTGCTTCACATTTGAATAGTGCCTCCCAAGTTAAAAGACTTTCACAAATATCATCTCACTTGAAGACATAACCTTGCCTCACAGCCCTGCTATGAAGTGATCTTCTCCCCACATCGCAGATGAGAAAACTGAGGTTTGGAAGCGTAAATGACTGCCTGAGGGCCACACAACTCACAAACAGAGTCAGTGCTGGGTGTCAATGTCCTCACATCAGCTCCTATGCCCTTTCTGCTAGACTCTGCTGATTTTCACCAGAAATGAAATCAACAGCAAAGCAATCAAGTAGAGCTTTAATTCTCTGATTCAAACTCAACTCAAACTCAGTTCAACGAATGTTTGCTCAGCTTTAACTCTGTGCCTACACATGGCAACACCCCAAACATCTCTTAAAAAGCTTAAGACCCCTGGGCGCCTGGATGGCTTAGTCAGTTAAGCGTCTGACTTCAGCTCAGGTCATGATCCCACGGTTTGTGTATTCGAGCCCCGCATCGGGCTCTGTGCTGACAGCTCAGAACCTGGAGCCGGCTTCAGGTTCTGTGCCTCCCTCTCTGTCTGCCCCTCCCCAGCTCATGCTCTGTCTCTCTCTGTCTCTCAAAAATGAACAAATGTAAAAATATATATATATATATATATAAAATCATGAGACCCCCCCCACAGCATTCAATTGTCCAGACTCCTATTTTATTAAAACAAAATTATTATGCAAAATAGTTCCAAAAACTGAGGATATTCTAATGCTTAGCATTAACAAATTAATGTGCTGAACATACATACACACAATTACAACGACTGGATATAGATAAGATTTGGACAAAATCTTAGTAGGTCAAGGTGAGACCTTCCTGGCCCTTGGGACAGACTCTACCTGTGCCAGGAAATGCCTAATTTGCTAGAGAATCCAAACATTGTTAGACTCTAAAATGGATTTTAAACAAAGAGATAGGACTTCAGAGAACTTTTATTAAATTCCCAAATTGCCTAAGATTCACAATTAATAAATGCCAATGGTCATCAAAGAGCACTAGGTTAGGAGTCTAGGGACATAGGTCCTGGACCCAAATGTCCCGCGGTAGCCAGGAAACCATGATGAAGCCCCTAACCTCCCAGGGCTCAGTTCTCTCGTCTGTCCATCCATTGCTGGACTGTGCTATGGGAGATGTTTATAGCTTCATGTTCTATGATTTGAGTGCCCATCCCTGGAGAAGCTCCTTCCTGGTCCATGAACTAAAACTAACGATCGCTTCAAGCAAGCAAGACCATGAAACTGTGTGAGAAAAAAGAGAATGTGCAACTCCAAAACAAACAAGCCCTGACTTCAGAGATCAAGCTACACCAAATAATGGGAAGCGGCAGTAACTCGTGGGCTCACTGCACCCAAAAGGGCATTTCCTTTTACATGATACGTGGGATATGTGAAAATGGTGAATTTTCATAAACACCCACGCACAGAAATTTCCAAAGCAAACATTCTTTGGAAATAAAAACTGCAGTCCTAGATGTCATCATCTTGCCTGGGCTGTGAGTCACTCAGGTGACTGGGCCCCCACAGGGGGCTTAAGAAATCTTAATTTACCCAAAGATGCTAATCAAGCCTAGAGGCTTAAGAGTCATGAGCTTGTTGATGTGCTGTGTTTGTTTTAAATCAGACCGCCTACTTGGTGTGAGGCTGATCTCTGTTATTAAATCCCCTTTTGTTCTGCGTGTACACCCATCAATCTTATTTTACAAATCAAATAGAGAAGGGATAGCATGTTTATAATTAATCCCTGTAAGCTGTTTCCAAATATCTAGTCAGTTGCCCTATACAAGTGCGCCCATAAATATCCTTTAGTTATAAAGTGAAGCTTATCTTAATGGTATTTATAATCTCTTTTGCAGTAAAACAATGGCCTGTAATCTCTTCTGGTTTTAATATAATTTAGACTATGGAATTTGCTTTGAGTTAGAGTATTATACAGATTATCTTGATTGTATCCAAGACTGGATAGTCTTATCTAAAATAAGGAAAAGAATCACTTATTTTTTTTAAGTTTTTTTTTAACATTTATTTATTTTTGAGAGACAGAGCGTGAGCAGAAGGGCAGAGAGAGATGGAGACACAGAATCTGAAGTAGGCTCCAGGCTCCGAGCTGTCAGCACAGAGCCCGACGTGGGGCTTGAACTCACCAACCGCGAGATCATGACCTGAGCTGATGTCAGACACTTAACCGAATGAGCCACCCTGGCACCCCGAAAAGAATCACTTATAACCAATGCCAGCTAACTTTAAAAATTCCAAACTCATAAATATATCATCATTTGTGTTACTAGTTTGGAAATCAGTCAGAGAAATCAGCCAGACTGTCCCCCAGTATTTATCTTCTCCTTCTCCCTTTTAGAGGTAGATGCCCTATTAGGTTCTGGCCAGGCACAAACCCAACCAGATAGAGACTATATCTCTCAGCCTCCTTTGCAGCTGTGTGTAGTCACGTGACTAAGTTCTTACAAACAGGACATGAGCAGAAGGGATGTGTGCAACTTCCAGCTCTTGGCATTTTAAGAAGTCTGAATATACACCCTTCTCTCTCCCCTTCCCATTGCTAGGATGTGGACATGATGCCAGCTTCAACCAGGCAGACATGAGCAACACTTTGGGAACAGAAGTAACAGGAGAATAGAGTCTCAATCCCCAGATGATACTGGACCCCTGCCTTCCCGTAGGTTATTGTATGAAATAGAGATTGGCATCTATCATCTATTTTGACTGAACATTACATTTTGTTACAGCAGTTTAGTAAATACTCAAAGGCAGAAATACTAATTTAACCTTTTACTGTATAGTCCCTTTCCTACAGAAAATTGTACTCTCCCATGTATTTTTCTTACTATGTGGAAATTCAAAAAAGTAAACATTTAAATCTGTATTATATGTACATAGTGCAGCAAAATGAGGGTTCTGAAGTCAGGGCCCCAGAATTCAAATATTGGTCACTTTCTAAGCTTTATGTAATTTTGGGAAAATTACTCACCCTTTCTAACATCAGATTGGTCATCTATAAACATGTCAGTGATAATGCCTACGTCATAAAGTTGTAGTAAGAATTGAGTGATAATGCACATTGAGAACATGGTAAGTTCTCAGTAGGTGTTAGTTCTTATGATAATGATAATGTTGTTGCTATGTTTAAGTGACCAATTTAAGAAGCCATATAGGAAAAAAAGTATTGTGGAATATAGCTTCAATTTGTCCAGACTCAGATAAGCCAAACCAAAACTGATGATGCAAAATAGAAAACAAACAAACAAAAACAAAAAGTTGGTTTTTTTTTACTCATTGCCTTCCTCCTCTTTTCCCCCAATGAAGCACCTCTTCCCCAGAGTTATTGCTTGTTTCTAACCTGTCAGTCAAGCAAAAATGGATATGTTCCCGTCAACCCACAAGTTCGCCTAGGTATTTTTATTTAGAGTCTTTGTTCAGGAAACCCCAAGCAATATATTCTAGGTAAGAGAGGTAACTGGTGGGGCCTCTTACTAAATTTATATTGAAACTTATATTGTTATTGGTCCTTCTTTCTGCCCTGCTATTCAGTTATCATGCATTGTCCTCAAACCCTCCAGCCCTCTTGGACACTTGGCTTGAGGCACAGAAACACATATTAGCTGTTCAGGAGCTCAGCACACAAGGAGTGGAAAGTGTTGAAGAGGACAGAGAGAGAAGTGGTATAATGACCAAACACGGGCTATCCCAGCCCTGGGGCATCAGGAAGTTTGGGGGTGGGAGAGGCAAGAGGAAAGAGACAATGCTGGGAACAATGGAAAACTGGTCTTATAAGATCCATAACACTCAGTTTTAGGTGGGTTGTTGATGACAGTGGTAAAAATGAGGGAAGATACATGCTGTAGAGTATTAGAGTGAATGTTAACATAGATACTAATGACAGACCCTAGAGTAATGAAAGCAGAGGAGAAAATCCAGATTGCAGAGTTTTATAAATCATAAAGTGTAAAAAATGAGGCATTAATTAATAAGAGTGATGATGATGATGATGATGATCACTGAGGCAGACATCTTTGACAATAAGTGCCCTGTCCCACTCCTCCCTGGGTCAGCCGGCTGGCTGGGAGCAATGGTGCTCTCTGAGTCCTACATTATCGCTCCCCTCTGGCCACAGTTGATTAAATGAATGGAAACTTCTAATCCAAGATAGGCCCATCAGATTCCTTCTCTAGGATATATTATTCATTTACTCAATATTTGCTTCCCACTTCTGGCTATGATAGAACAGACTTGTATCTAACCAACCCTCTCACCAAGAACAGCCAAACAAGTTAAAATACCAAACCATGGGGCACCTGGGTGGCCCAATCAGTTGAGCCTCTGACTCTTGATTTCTTCTAGTCAGGTCCTTATCCCATGGTCCATGGGATCTAGCTCTGCATCAGGCTCCACGCTAACAGTGCAGATCCTGCTTGGGATTCTCTTTCTTCCTCTCTCTCTGCTCCTCCCCTGCTTGTATGTGCTTGCTCCCACTCTCTCTCTCTGTCTCAAAAAATTAAGACATAAAATAAAATAAAATAAAATAAAATAAAATAAAATAAAATAAAATAAAAATAAAATAAAATATTAAACCAAAAAAATTAAAGTAAAATAGCCACCAAGGTAGCAAGACCTGAGATCTAAGATCCTAGAGAGCAGGAAAAGAAAGCACGCACACATTAGCCTGACATTCAATAACACTTTTCTCCGTGAGACATTTTAAATAGTGGCCAAGAGACTGGAAAGCTGAGAAGAGCTTTCTGCTTTCAGTTTTCTGCTACTGACACACACACATACACACACACACACACACCCACATCAGAGTTCCGGGCCCACCAAGAATAAGGTCCTGGAAACACCCCTAAACTTTCCACTGGAATCACTGAAGGATGACACCCTAAGAGTAAGAGCTTACTAGTACTGGGGGAGATCATCAAGAGCACATGCCCACCACATGTCCCCTGAGCTGGATCTGGGCATTCAGAGGCTCCTTACCCCCCACCCTGGTCCTTGGAATGTACCCACTGCTGCCTTCCCCATTCTCAGAAGCTTCCCCAAGGATACAGCCTTGAGACAGTGATGTGGTGTTGAGACCATCTGGATAGTCTACATGACAGAACCCAGTTAAGGCTTCGGCATAAACTTTTCAGATTGGGCAGAGAGGTGTGGAGATGCACTCCTCTTGCAGCCACCGAGACGAGCCTCATAAGTTCTCTTCTTATTTGAACCTGCCACCTACCAGTCTGGAGTGGTCTGCTTCTTTCTTCCCCCTCTCTCTGCCCTCAGCATAAGGGAGCTGGTTTCAGATTATACCCAGGAAGCTTCCGAGGAGGTTGTGAACCAATAACTAGAAATAGTCTCTGTAAAGACTGAAACACAAATTTGAATTAGCTCAATCTCAAATTGGATTAAGGTAATTAGCCTCTATCCTGTTAGTTTTGTCCAAGCATCAGCAGCGAAAGTATATCCTCTCTGGGGGATGATAATATCCAGGACTCCAAACGATCTCTTCAATTTTTCATATGCCATGTTCAGCACTCAATAGGAGACCATTTAGTCAACCCAAGAGATGAAAATATCGAAGACAACAGAAAATATAGGAGACAACAGATGAAAATATAGGAGACAACATCAGGAGATCCAGATATTGGAGTTAAGATTTACTCACCAGTTCACATGTCATAAACTGTGCTAGGCAATGAGAATACACTGATGAGCAAAACAGTTATGACTCCTGCCTTCATGAAGCATTAGTCTGCTGGAACAGATCAATAATTATCCCTCATTTGAAGAGGAGAAATAGGGACGCCAGGGTAGCTCAGTCAGTTAAGTGTCTAGACTTCGGCTCAGGTCATGATCTCACAGTTCCTGAGTTCCAGCTCCGCGTTGGGCTCTGTGCCGACAGCTCAGAGCCTGGAGCCTGCTTCAGATTCTTTGTCTCCTTCTTTGTCCCTCCCCCCTCCTCCACTCACGCTCTCTCTCTTTCTCTCTCTCAAAAATAAATAAACATTAAAAAAATTTTTTTGAAGAGGAGAAATGAAAAGTCAGTGAGAGTCCATTTGATGGTCTTAGGCCTGAAATCATGAGATCATCACAAGTGGTGGCCAGACTCTGTGCATGCATAAATTTTGAAGGAGAAAAACCTGAGAGTCTTGCTAAGAAAGCTTGTCCACCACAGAAGAGAATAGCATAAAAGGAAAGCATAGATGCAAAAATATTTAGGCCCAAATAGAGAACCAGAAAGATTGAGAGTGGCTTCCTGATGGCTTTCTAGTTCCCAAAAAGCCCAGCTACGTTTCCCATAACTGGGTTCCATGAGATTAACGCTATACCATTTTAATCAGCACTACTTTGACTTAACCTTCCTTAAGTGGATTTCTGTTCCTTGCAAACAGGATATCTGACAAAGACAGGAGCTGTTTATGTGACCTGGGGACTATTATGCTAACTGCTATGCTGCAAAAAAGGGAAGAGTAATCAGTTAAATGTGTTGGATTAGGTTGTTATGAATTTCATCTGGTTATCCTAGAAAACTGCATAGGTATGATTGCATTTACCCAGTATAGTCATATGATGAGAATGTAAAACAATGAGAAGGAATAGCAGGTACCAAGCAGTTGTGACTGAGCCCCAACATAAAACTCCAAATAAGTCAAGTTACCTTCCGGACAAATGAAAATCTAAATGCAGTATTTAAACAAGTTTTATGATGTTGCATTCACAATATATGTGCACAGCATTTTTAGCCGTGTAGTTGTTCTTTTTTTTTTTTTTTTCTTTTTTTAAATATTTATTTTTGAGAGAGAGACAGACAGAGCATGAGGAGGGGTGGGCAGAAAGAGACAGAGACACAGAATCCGAAGAAGACTCCAGGCTCTGAGCTCTCAGCACAGAGCCTGACGCAGGGCTCGAACTCATGAAGCATGAGATCATGACCTGAGCCAAAGTTGGTCACTTAACTAACTGAGCCACCCAGGCGCCCAAAATTGCTCTTTTTCTAAAAGCATTTTATTTTGTCTTATCTGTGCAAATTCCTGTCTTTTGCTTCTCTTCTTTCCATTATGGATCCAGGTAGAATGCCCTTCTATCCAAATTGCACATATTCAAAGCAGTCCAGAAAGAGAGTGCAATGCAGAGGCAGACAGAGCAAGGGTACATGAAGGAACAGAATCCATTGGGGAGATGTGCAGGAAGGTGAAATAGTACTTGGGGTTCAGCAGAACAAAACCAAAAACTAATTTAAAAATAATAACTAGAGAACACTAGGCAGATTTAAATTCCAAGAGCCAGAACTTCAGTACTCTTTTGAGACTTTGACCAAATATCCTCTGGCGATGGTAATTATGTTTTCTCTTCACTTTTGGCTTGTTTGCAAGTAGGTTAGATGATGTTCACTTACAGGTTCATGTTATTTACGTTTATTTATGGGTTCATCTGTACATCTGCACATACATCCACAAACACCTACAGTATATGAATTTCAATCAAGTGCTTAAAAACAGAAATGTCTGTTGGTGAATTCAGCATAGCACAGCTTAGAATTTCACCCATAGAAATGTCAGGTCCTTCTTTCCTCATCCAAATCCACAAAAACGAAACAAAAGAACCAAGCCTCACTAAGTAAAATGAGCTAAAATTAGCAAGCAGCAAAGATGATGCCAGTTGCCCCGGGCAACAAATGGTTGATGGATGGAATAATTAAGATCGACAGTAAACTAATCTCTGTTCCTTTATTGAAAATGAAGTCCCCTGAATCAATTAGCCTTGTCATGGATACCTTTTATAAAACAGCTATGACATCCCAACCACTTCTCTTTGTTTACGGATTTGCCCATCCTTCAATAAGTGCAAAAACTAATTTCAAAAGCACCAAGAGATAATAATGAAAGATTCCGATACATTAGGCACTGCACAAACAAACATAGCCACAGCCCTTGAAAACTATAAATATCACAGACAAACTAGGCCCGGAAGACTTCATGGACATTCTCAAAGGCACGATACTTTCAAAGTTTTGCCGCTAAGAAGCTTAAAGCCATTCTTTTGCAGACCATGCATGTACCTGTTAGAATGCAGATCCATTGGCCAACCCACGTAATAGGGTTGGGAGGACAAGAGGTGTCAAAAGGAGACTTCTAGCACTCATGCAGTCACTTTGGGGTCAAGAAACAAGAAAGACATGAAGCTGAAAGGATGGTGTTGGGGTTGGGGGCGGGAGCTGGGTGGTGGTCATGGTAACAGTCTACACCAAATAGATCAACATGCAGCTACTACAATCATTACCCTAAAGTTAGGGGATAAATCAAAATTATCAGAGATGGCCAGAAAGAACTACACTCTGGCTTCTAGTGTTTCTGTGACCTGAATTTAAGCAATGGCTGCTACAGTCCCTTGAGAAGCTGAGGGACTCTGCAGTTAATCAAAGGGCTAGGGGCAGAGGATTATGACTTAAGCATAAAACCCTTCTTGAGTTATTTTTATAGAAAATTCTGCTCATTTTATTTGTCTTTTCTCCTGCTTCTTTTTCAGAACAGCAAAAGAAAGTCAGTTAATATTTCTTTGATGATGTGGGCTCATGTAGTGCTTTGAAAGCAGTACTTCTGAATATCCTGGTTGGATACATTTGAGAAATACTGTTTTAAACAGAGTTTAAGGGATTTCTTAGTTGCAGAACATTTCAAAAACATTTAATGTGAGTCTATGAGTTGAGAATAGAGTTGAAAGTGACATAGTACATAGTGTTTCTAAAACTTTTGAGGCACAGAATCCTTTTATCAAAAATACGTCATGGAACTATTTATTCCTCAAAATACACTTCTAGAATTTCTATTTGAGAACATAAATGTAAATATGAAAGGCTCATGAGAATAGGCAGAATAGATATAACCTAAGGTTATATCTTGTAAAACACCCATTAAAAACATATATGCCACTGTTACTTTAATAAAGAAAGGAAATAGATTGGAGCTATCCCATAAAGAAATTTTCCTTTTCTCCCTATAATAGTCAAATATCAAAAACCAAATCTTGGCAAAAAAATAAAGAAAATGAAATGAAATGAAATAAAAGCTTGGCAACTTAGGCTATCTAATTACCTGATTACTTTTTAAAATAAGATTTTATTATAACAATAATAACAGTGGCAAATTTTTAAATTTTTTTAATGTTTATTTTTGACAGAGAAAGAGAGACAGAGCATGAATGGGGGAGGGGCAGAGAGATAGGGAGACAGAGAATCCAAAGCAGGCTCCAGGCTCCAAGCTGTCAGCACAGGGCCAGATGCAGGGCTCCCACTCACAGACTGTGAGATCATGACCTGAGCTGAAGTTGGACACCCAACTGACTAAGCCACCCAGGCGCCCCTACAATATTCATCTTTAACTTATCATAGTCTACCTTCCACCATTATGCAACTTCTTTTTTTAGGTTTATTTATTTATTTTTGAGAGAGAGAGAGAAAAAGAGAGCAGGGGAGGGGCAGAAAGAGAAAGAGAGGGAGAATCCCAAGCAGACTCCACACTGTCAGCCAGAGACTGATGCGGGGCTCGAACTCAGGAACGGCAAGATCATGACCTAGGCCAAAGTCGGGACACCTAACCGACTGAGCCACCCATGTGCCCCGTCGCTGGCAAATGTTTATATGTAGATATATGTGCTGTATGTGTGTGTGCTGCAATTTTAGTTTACAGAATTTTATCACTTTGCTCTAAAATGAAAACGTGAAAGTTTTCACATCAAAGCTAAAACCAAGTGGTTCTGACTTGCCCCCCGAAAGTTAGCATCTATCACAAATACACTAACCCAGGGCATAGGTAAAACGTCATTATTTTCGAGGTGAACATAGACACAGTAATCACAAGAGATGGATAAAGTAGGCTGGGGCCATTTTACCTTCCAACAGAGAATAATAAAAGAGAGTAATAATAGATTTTGCCTCATTGTAAAATTAAAACCTTTAAAACCATCACTGATGGGAGTAGGGTGTTACACTTTATTTTTTAAATAAACACTTATTTTATGCAGATTTAAAAAGTGATATATGCTCACTATGGAAAGCCTGGAAATCACTGGATATTATTAATAGACACAAGACTGAAATAGATGCCCAAGCTTGCCACCAACTATGGGCATTTTGGTGTATGTCTAACACCCATTGTTTCACAGGGTTTAAGATCATACTTGTATATTTGACATCATGCTTGTTTCCTTCATTTATTAATGATCTGTGGCATTTTCCCATGCCTTCAAAACATGTTTGAAATGGCTGGCTGTGGTTTCCCAAGACTTTAACATGCCCATTACAAAGAGTGTTAGGCAACAGGGGGCTCTGTTTTCCTCCTCTCCTAAGACCTCACCTTGGAGAAACCTTCCTGGCTAGACAGCCAGGATCCTGCTGTCGGTGGACAGACGAGCTTTGAAAGCCAGGCCACTGAATATTCACTACACACAACAAGCATTTTCTTTTACACAGTCAATTCCAAGGCCCAAAGCTGCATTTTCCTCTCAAATGCAAATGTAAAATGTACCCGTAGGCCTAAAACACTATTTGCTTTTGCCAACTCACCAAATGCAGGAATCATCTGTGCGATGGCCCAAGACAGACATGGCTGAAGTTCCCTTATGAGCACTGTGCTGTTACAGACCCTCCATGTTGCAGGAAGCACAGCCCGAGAAATCTGTGAATCACGGGGAAGAGTTTTACTACCCATAAGTGATATGTGTCTCTGGTGGTTTAAAGTCCCTCTTTGTAAATAAATACATCCAGTGGTGAAAAGAAAACAAGTCTGCTTATATTTTTCCTGTGATTATGGGTCCCATCAGAAGTGATACAAAAATTCTGTTATCAGTATAGGCGGGGGTAGGGAAGCTTCCACCAACCACTCGAAATGCCACCAATTAACTAGAATGGAGCCGTCTCTTGCAGAGAGAGGGCGGTTCAAGCTGACTAGGCTCTCCTCCTGCCTGGTGGGCTGCGGCTGGAGAACTCCAAACACCTTTTCCTGGGGTCAGGAAGAGCCATCAGTAGGAAATAACTTTGAATCACTACTCGTGTGGGCTGGATATGAACCAGCCCCCTTTGAAAGGCCGATCTGGACAGAACAGCACTAAACTCCGGGCCCTGCCAGCCTCCCACAGCCAGGCTGCTGACACTTTTATTTGCTGGCATTTACAATGTTGCAGCAGCTCAACGCTGCTAATGTGGCTGCTTCCAACACAGCACTTAGGCAGGACTTCTGAGAGGAAAGCAAAAGGATGCTTCTCTAGAGTAAAAGGCCTCCACCAGGCCTGTTCACACAAAAGGGTACTGCATTGACTTAAAAGCAAAAGCTTGGGACTGGTTAGTGTTTTCTGCTTCACAAACAATGTGATTACTTGTCACACACACACACACACACACACACACACACACCCATTAAGGTATTTATCGTTATTTTTTCCTTCTACTTGTAATGAAGAAAAGCAATCTGCCATTTAAAACCACAGCTGCCTCTGAAGGAAAATGGCCGTGTTCAAGGAAGAATGAGCATCTGCTAACGCTGGAGACGGCCCAGTCATTGGAATGAGCACATAGAGGGTGTCGATCCAGTCTGGAAGTCCGCCTGAGGCAGAGGAGAGCTTACGTTTGCTGCAAGAGACAGAGGGAAGAAGGGGGCATTTCCAGCCGCCATGGCACAGAGAAATGCAGAGGTGTGGACCGTGGAAAAGCAAAGGCACAGGGGAGGAAGGGAAGGGCTGGCAAGAGAGCCAAAGGCCAGAGCTCTCTGCTGGAGAGTGCACTGGGGAGAGATCCTGATGGCGGGAGGGAGGAGAGGACTTTTCCCAAAAGGGATGCCTCATTTCTCTGCTGTGAGGTAACCATGGGACCTGTCAAACTTCACTGCAGACCCTGCTAAATGCAACAGCCTTGTGTATGTAGTTGATCAGGAGGGCTAAGACTTACTGAGACCTACTATGTCTTAGACTCTCTGTACTTCCCAAGTACAAATGAATTGAATCCTTACCAAGGTATCTCGAGGTACATGCTGTGATTATCACGATCCTTCCTACTTAGCAGTTGAGGAAATTCAGGCAGAGAGAAGTTAACAGGCCAGTAAACGGCGGGGGTGGGATTTGCTGTTGCTCTTATTTTATCAACGCCAAAGTTTTATCTGTAAAGAACAAAGTATGAAAAGTCATATTTAAATGTCCTCTGAAACTCAAAACACCCACATCGGTTTCTCTGCTATGTATGTTAAAGTGCTTGACATCACAATACTTTTTATTATTTTTTATTTTTTCATAAAATATGTATTTGTTCTCACATAACAAAAAGAAGAGCTCAAAGAAGACTTTTTGTGTTGATATCATTTAGCATTCTGAATTTGCAAAGTAAAACCGTCACAGACCAAAACCTTTTCTTTTTTCTCCAGCTGAATTGGAACTGTCTAACCAGGAATGCACATGACTCTAATACCCTCAAACACAATTTTAATTTTGTGTATGCCTATGTCTGTATGTTCGTGCATGTAAGCTTGCATCCCAATACTCTTTAAATTTTTATTTTATGTTCAGATGAGGAAAAAAATCCAGTTCTGATGAATTGTTAACAGTACAAAGAAACACAATATAATTTAAATGCAGATGTTGGGGCACCTGGGTGGCTCAGTCGGTTGAGAGTCCAACTCTTGACTTTGTCTCAGGTCATGATCCCAGGGTCATGGGATCAAGCCCCACATTGGGCTCCGCGCTGAATGTGGAACCTGCTTAAGAGCCTCTCTCTCTCTCTCTCCCTTTGCCCCTCTTCCTTGCTCGTGCACTCTCCCTATCTCTCACTCTCAAATAAATAAACAAATGCAGAAATGTTCATTTTTTAAAAAGATACACAGGGTTCAACTATAACACGGAGGACTTTTTTTCTGTGTTTAATACCTTCATTTGACTGATAACAGGAACCCCTTTCCATACCTCTCTACTGTCAACAATATTCCGTTTGGGATAGACTAGAGCCACACACAAATACATTCAGGAAATTGGATCAAGCATGATTTCCTCCCACATAACACAAGAATGCCTTGAATTCCTCAAACGAAGGGAAACCTTTTGATACACTTTTTTTTTTTTTTAATCTGGTGTCAACTGCTGAATGTGATACATTTCTAGAGCTAATCTTCATTCTATCCTTGAAAGGATGATCAACCCAAGGAAGATCAGGGAGGATGAGTTTCTTCTTGCATTCCTCTGATCTCATCATCAGCACAGCATGGCAAGGGTAGGATTTTAGCTTAGATGATGGAGCTGCAGGACCACATGCTTAACCACTGCACCATCGTAAATTAAGGGACAAAAAGGAAATTGGGGCTGGAGGTGATAAGCCCTGAGAAACAGTCAAAATGCCTGAGACAAGGGCATTGAGCCAGTCTTCCACAGATCTTTCTGAGTAGGATGGTCAGAGCTGATGTCTGAGTTACATACCCTTCCTTTTATGTTGATTCATTGATTCCACATATATACAATGAAGCTCCTACAAGGTGCTAAGCAATGCATTTCATATGAAGAAAACTATGAACAAGGTAGGTCTGGCTCTTGCTCCCTAGAGTTGACAAGTTAAAGGAGAAAAAAGAAAGATGGTTAGTCCATGGCAATCAATATCATATAAACCTGCTATGATAAGGGCAGAATATATAGGAGGGGCTCCTAACCCAGACTTGGAAGGCCTGGCAAGGCTTCTTAGGGAAAAAAAAAATCTAAACTGAGTCCCCAAAACCTGATCAGTTATTCAGGAAGAGGACAAAGAGAAATCCAAGCAAAAGAATCAGCATGTGCAAAAGCCCACAAGCAAGGTAGGCCATAGTTTGGTACAGCTGGAACCATTCAGGAGAAAAGTGGAAAGAAATATATTTGGACATTTAAACTGGATCTCGATTGTACATGCCACATAAAGAAGCTACACTTTATCACAAAGCCAATGAAAATGATTATCATGTTTTAGGCAAAAGAAGGATATGATTCAGTCACTCAAAAATATTTATTGAGCACCTACTATGTTCCAGGCATTGCTCTGGATGCTCAAAATAAATTGGTGAATAAATCAAAGATCTAGGCTTGGGAGTACAGGGCTGGCTAAGTCAGTAGGGTGTGACTGTTGATCTTAGGGTCATGAGTTCAAACCTCACGTTGGGCGTGCGGCCTACTGAAAAACAAAACAAAACAAAAGACCCAGGCTTTACATGGCAGAGTGGAGGGGGGGGGTGGGGGAAGGCAAACAATTAATACTAAACATAAAAAATAAATTATGCAGAATGTTAGAAGGAGATAGAACAAATAGAACAATTAAAAATTTAAAAACAAAGCCATGCAGGCTAAGATGGATTGAGAGCGGGGGAGAAGGAAGAGAGCATGGCCAGGTGCAATTTCATAGTCAAGGATAGGCCTAATACCAGTGATAGCTAGCAAAGACTTGAAGCATCTTATTGCTGGTCACTCTGCAACTCACAATAGACCCATGCAAACAGATTATTACTAATTCAAAATAAAACTTAGGAGTTTTTCATGTTTGCTCGATGTCAACAGTCTTGCTTACCCAACTTAGAGTCACAGTCCCATTTTAATTTAGAAACAAAATTACTTTAGACTCCAGAGTCTAGAAATTAACTAAAAACCAGAAGTAAACTGAAATTTAGTCCAAACCTCAAGTATTTTCATAAGCTACTAATATCCTACGTACCCCTTGGGTATCTTTACTTAAAACTTTCTATACCCCTTAAGCCTTATGTCCATCGTTTTTTAACGTAAAGCAGATTAAAAATACTTGATATACATCTATTCTTCCTGTGGCCACCCCAAAGACTTGCTTCCCACTGGAAGATAAAAGCAACCATATTTGGTCAATTTGGTTTCTGTCCTCTCTTTTTTTCTTTTCTGAGTTTATAATTGTCAGGAACAGCTGTGTGCATTGCCAATGCCTTCCCCAAAACTAACAGGGCTCTAACATACAAAACATCTATTCTGCTTCTAAATTTGTTTTTAATTATATTACAAGATGGAAAAAGAAATGCCTTAGCTGTTAACACTGGCTCAGTGGGGCCAACAGTAGACATAGAGCAGACACAAGGAAATACTTCAAAAAAATTTTTTTTTAGTTTGCCATGATTTAATAGCAGATATTCCTGGCTTTGAGTGAACTCTGCAATATCCCAGTGCGACAGGATAAATGATCGTCTACCACTATTAATTTTCGGTCATAATGTCTGAAATGCCGCTTCAAAAATAAATGCAGTATTTTCACTTTATTTGGTCAGGTAAATACTAAACTATTTTGTCATAATAACTTTACAACACTGTGTTTCACCTTGTCTTGCCTTGACTGCTGAAGGTAATAGGGACCATTTTATTATGTCCATAAATTGAGTCAATTGACTTATCCTTATATCCTGTTTCCTGAACTTAACGAGAGATTCTGCATCATTAGGAAAACACACCATCCTGCAGCAGGATCAAAAGCAAAGGAAGCCTGATAATAAGTCATTTTGATTTCAGGGAATGTTCGCCAGGCAAACTTTCAATATTCTGGCAGAAGTAAAACAAATAACTGACTTTGCAAAGCATGGTTTGCTCAGAGCGGTACTTACGCTGGAGACATCCCAGAGGGGTCCACATAAAGGGAGAAAAAAATCACTCTCTCTGAATATGAAGTGGCACTTGTAATGAATCTGTAGATTTAGGTGGTTCAACATATCTATCAAAGAGCGCAAATCAAAATACTGTTTTTACCAGGAAACTTTTTAAAAGATTTTTACAGCCCTAGTTTTTAAAATTCAGACTCACAATAACAATCATATTCTTGGATTAGATCTTACTGTGAGAAATAAATGGTGAAGCCAAAGTATTCCTTCTGGCTTGTGAACACTGAAAGCTGTAGAATTTGTTGTTGTTGTTGTTGTTGTTGTTGTTGTTGTTGCTTCACAGGGCCTAAGACATAGCTCAGTAAACCGTTGTATTGTGGCACTGTATTAACCGAGACAATGGCAGAGGTGATAAGGTCCTCCATACTGTGTTCATTGGAGGATCAGGACCCAACCCACAAATACTGATGGTAGAAATGACTAGCAATCGTGAGTTTAGTAATTAATATCATAGACTGAATATCTGCACTGTGCTAAGCCCTCATCATAGATTACTTACTTTGATTTTCACAACATTTCTAGGAGCTAAGTTCTATCATCATTACCATCTTATAGATGAGTAAATATAATGTGCTCAAGTTCACACAGCTGTTAGGTGGCATCTGCTTCCAAAGCCCGAGCTTTTGGAATCCAGGGCCCAAATCTTATAGGCTAACATCCAGAGAAGGCTCCCCTGCCAGCAGATAGCCAGAGGAGCCTGGTAAGAAATAAGCAAACACCCCACAAGTGCAGAAAAGTCAAAGACGATGGGCAAGCTTGAGCTGAGCAGGCAGGTTTCTTGTCTAATAATTTAGCTTCTTAGAGCCTGTACCCTCAGTAGATATATATTTGGACCTACTACTCCTCTGAGCCTCTCCCACCTGCTGAGATCACAAGGGAACTCTTCTGCAAGAGCCAATGGACTTATTCATCATTACTTGATAGAATTCCCAGATTCTCCCTCAGATCCCTAGACCAAAGAATTTGAATATCTCCAGCTTCATAATAACAAACACAACCAGAGTAACTACTCTCTGAAGTATTGCCCCAAATGCTTATATGTTGAAGATCCAATTCAAGGCCACTGAGACTGGGTAACCTTCAGGCAGTCCCACCAGACAACAGGTCAGGAGCTACAATATAGAAACCACTTCAAGCTATAGTTACATAAGCCAAGTAATTTAGAGAACTGAGCAATTACAAGTGAATTTCATTCATATTGTAAACCATCAAGGTATATAAGTATTCCCACTCTCCACTATACAGAAGTAAAAGTAAGATTCATTCAGCATTCTGTTGGAGTCATTAAAAAAAAGAATTATAAACCTGGATATGCCTGTAAGGAGCTCAAATATAAATTATTAGGTAATGTCCAAGAAGGACAGTGGCATGATCTGACCTCTGCCAACTCTCCAGCTTCATCTTATTCCACTCCTCCTCGCTCACTGCTCTTCAGCCACATGGAACTACTTTCCATTTTTACTTCAGGGCATACACGCATTGTTTTTCTGTCTGGAGTGGTCTTCCCACTCACACTCATCACCTAGATAATTCTTGTTATCTTTTGAGGTGTAAATAACAGAAACTCGAACTCAGCTGGTTCACATACTGAGAAACACTTCAAAAAATCTAAAGCTAGGGGTGCTCCACAGTTGATTTATTGAGCTCAGAAAGCTAAGAACCAAGATTCTTTCCAACTTCTTGCTCTGCCTTTGGTGAGTGGGATTTGTCCTCAAGTAAGCTTCACTCAAGGTCACCAGACATGACAACATTCAGAGGAAGAAAGGGTTGCCTCTAGGCTCTAACTTAACACATACCTAAATTTAGCACATACCTAACTTAACACATACCTAAACTAATCAATGGCAAAACAATCATTATTAACTCAGATCAATCAAGACCCATATTCTGAGGCCATCTTCCCTGAAGAACATGGCTGGATAGAGGAAGTTGGATACATAAAAATTAAAATGGAGGATGGTAGTCCTTCAAGGAAAGAAGAGGAAACAGAAATTGGATATTTGGTAAACAATCTATAAGGTGTGCTACAAACAACCCATTGGGTTTGTTATAGATGTCACTTTCTCAAGGAAAGACTTCCCTGAAACCCACCCCACACCCAGACTCAGACCTCCCCACTATATGCTATCAAAGAACACTCTACTTTTTATCATAGAGTTTATCACAATTGTAATCAAATAATTATGTGCATCAGTGTATACTTAATGTCTTGCTATCCCACTATACTCTCTTGTTTATTGCTCTAACCGCAGCACCTAGCATGATACCCAGCAGAGGCGTTTGGCTAAAATAGGGTCTCCTTCCACCATTGGAGCTGTACTGCTAATCAAGACTCCCCTTCATCCCTTTCCTTCCAGACCTACAATTTTCAGTAGGTCAACTCCATGGACTCTAAGATGTTGACAGCAGTCAACCAGACTAGGAGTTTGTCTGCCTCCATGCCTCAGTGCCAGCAGCACTGTTGGCCGGTGACATGCCCTGCTCCATCTCCCTTATTCATAAAGGCAGCCTATGTCAGCCCCTGCCAAGAGAGCAGATGGCCAGGCTGTGTCCAGCTGAATCTCCTAAGGAGGTATATTTCCTCTTGCAGCTTACAACCTCCAAGAACAAGTACCCTATGAGACAGCAATCTGGCACTGGCTCATCAAAATTTCTCCAAACCAGTTTCTCAGGTGACATCAGAGTCAGATGCATACACTGTGTTTTATTCCCTTTCAGAAAACAACTGAGATACAAACACTGAGTTCTTTAGAGGTAGAAACACTTTGGAAAATTATTTAATCTTTCTGCATATCGTTTTGCTCATCTTTAAAATTGGAGTAAATCATCACTCTCCCATGATGATTATAAAATGTAACAGATAATAGATTTCATCAGTCTTATTGCAGTGACAGCTACCAGAGGGGAGGTGCGGGGGGGAGGGGGGGGGGAATGGATGAAATAGGTGACGGAGATTAAGGAGTACACTTGTTGTGATGGGCACTGGGTGATGTATGGAATTGTTGAATCACTATATTGTACACCGGAAACTAACATAACACTGTATGTTAACTGTACTGGAATTACAATTTTTTTAATTAAAAAATTAAAAGTTAAAAAAAAACTATATAAGGCCACCCACCAATGGAAAATAGGGACAGGTGGTGTTATGGGCCTCTGTTCACTAGAGATAAAACGACAACTTTGATTCTGCCTAGACTGGTTGGCCAGGCCTGGACAGTACTTCCTAAGAAGCTAAGAAGCCTTCTGCATTTAGAGTGATTTGAGAAACTTCACCTTTAGAAATTAAATTAAGAGGGGCATCTGAGTGGCTCAGTCAGTTAAGCATCTGGCTTCAGCTCAAGCCATGATCTCACAGTTCATGAGTTCGAGCCCTGCATCAGGCTCTGTGCTGACACCTCAGAGCCTGGAGCCTCCTTCAGATTCTGTGTCTCCATCTCTCTCTGCCCCTCCCCTGTCATGTTCTGTCTCTCTCTCTCAAAAAATAAATAAACATATATTTAAAAAAAAAGAAATTAAATTAAGAGTAAGTAATTTTAGAAATTAAAACTAACGGGGGCCTGGGTGTTTCAGTCTGTTGAGTCTGACTCTTAGTTTCATCTCAGGTCATGATCTCACAGTTTCGTGGGTTCAAGCCCTGCTTTGGGCTCTGTACTGGCAGCACGAAGCCTGCTTGGGATTCTCTGTCTCCTCTCTCTCTGCCCCTCCCCCACTCGCACTGTCTCTGTCTCTCTCAAAATAAATTAATTAAAAAAAAAAAAGAAATTAAAACTGAGAGTAATAGTCCAAAAGTCCTTCCAGTTACAGTACTCTAAAGGAACAGTATCTATCCTAGGAACCATGACCATGAGAACTCAGCAACTTTTTTCTGAAAGCTTACACCTTCCTCTTGTTATCCCATACCTTTCTCATTAAGGGTACTGGATGCTTAAACTCAAAGTCAGCTGGGAGTCAGTAGGTTAAGAACACCATATCTCACTCTATAGCTATCTTCTGGAGAAAAGAACAGCAGGGTGAAATGTAGCTGCTGGTTGCTTTTGCAGAGGAAAGCAGCCTGCATCCCAGGGCCTGCACCAAGGAGGGCAGGAAAAAAAGACATCTCAAGGCCAGAGGAGTGTGTATCCCCTCTGAGGGCTTTCAAGACCATTGCTCCCCAATGTCAATACACCCTTCCAGGCAATGCCTTCTCTTGCCCTCAATGGATGTGGTGATACCATACTGTCTCAGGTCAATCTTAAACTGTGCTGGATGAAGAACGGACATTCCTTTTGCAAATAGACTGCTCCTCTCTGCCCATGGATCCTTCATCCCTGTGCCCTACAGACATGCAGTCAACACTGTAAGAGATCACATTCTATGAATGCAGTGATTCCAACCTGAAGAATTCAAGAAAAGGCATGGTTGGAAGATGTGTTGTTCCACATTTATGCCATAAATTTAAGAATGACAAATTTTAAACTACAAGAAAATAACTGCCTTTTCCCACATACTCTGGGTAAGACTTACATTTGTAGTCATCAAGGAAGCACAGGACAATCTGAGATCATTGGAAGGCAGTATTCAAGGGTGGCAAGGTAGATGATGTCATATCATGAGTAGCGATATAACCAGCATTAAAATAAATGGTATTAGTTACTGCCGCAACAATAAGATGTATACTATTTCAATGCAAAAAGTTATGGAAAGCCATGTCATTGTAATAACAGTATTTCTACTTTTTTATTGCATGGGAAATATGAAATCAGCCAGGAATAACGCAATTAACAATAAAGAACATAAAGAGATGCTTAGACATGTACACTGATTAGACAATACACAAATATGTAAGTATCTCTTCTATACTATACCCATTGTATATCTAAATATCCATGAACAAATCACTTAACTTCACATAGGCCGTGGATTTTGCAACACATTTTTAATCAAATTGCATAAATAGATGGAGTCCCACAAAAACATATTTGCCCAGGTCTCCACATGCCCTCAAGGAAGCCAGAAGCTGTTTCTTGACATTAGTTCTGCCCTCTACCACAGAAATAAAATTTTAGCTGAACATATATATAATCTCATAAAGATAATGTTTCCCAACCTCCTTTGTTGTGAAGTATGGCCATTTGACACTTCTAAGTTATGCCTCTGAAAAAGAAACGTGCAAGTGTTTCTTTGACCCTTTCCCTGCCCTTGCTGGCTGGGACAGGAAGAGAACTGGAGCACGCTTAGAACCGGAAATGGAGTCTTGGGATTAGGAAGGTAGAGTCACACTACAGGCAATGGTTCCCCTATCTCTAGATTGTCCTAGGAGACAGAAATAAAATCCTATTTAATTTAAGCCACTGTATTTTGAGGTCTCCTTAAGATAGCAATTTATCTAGGTGTTGGTGGGGAAGCCTGTGGGAGAATAAATCCAGAGTTCAGTTTTATTTTACTTTTTTTCCAAGTTCATTTATTAATTTTGGGAGAGAGAAAGAGCACATGAGCAGGGGAAGGGCAGAGAGTGAGGGAAAGAGAGAATCCCAAGCAGGTTCCACACTGATAGTATGACACAGGGCTCAATTTCGTGAACTGTGAGATCATGACCTGAGCTGAAATCATGAGTTGAACGCTTAACTGACTGAGCTAACCAGGCACCCTGGGGGTTCAGGTTTATACTTGAGTCTGAAATGCCTATGAAATATAAAAATTATGATATCACATGAATACTTGGATCCACAGTCTGAAGCTCATAAGAGAGATCTGTGTTTATAGACAGAAATGCAAGCCTTGTCAGCAGATAGATTTTAGTCAACCTTATTGAGGTATAACTTATAACAAATTGCACCTATTTAATGTGCTCAATTTCCTGAGTTTTGACTACTGTATACCTCTATGAAACCACTGCACAATAAAGATACAAAACATTTCCATCACCCCAAAAGGTTTCCCTATGCTCTTTTGCAGTCCATCCCTCCCTCTGCCCACAGCCTCAAGCAATGCTGATTGGCTTTCTGTCACTACAGATCAGCTTGCATTCTCTAAAATTTTAAATAAATGGAATCATCTAGTATATACTCTTTATTCAGCCTTCTTTTACTTAGCATAATGCATTTGAGACTCATCCATGGTGTGTGTGGCAGTTTTTCATTCTTTTTTGTTGCTGAGTAGTATTCCATTATATAAATAACACATTTGTTTATCCATTTACCCATTGATGGACTTTGGGGTTGTTTCCAGTTTGGGGCTACTGTGAACGAAGCTGCTACGAACATTTATGTACAAGTCTTTCTGTGGACTTGTGTTTTCCAAATAGATGGGTCTTTTGATCTTTAGGATCTTTTGAATGAAATTTCTCAAGAATCTGAGAAAAAAAGAGAGCCCGGGACCAATTTCTGAGATATTCTACATAGAGTTCGGAGAGAAGAAGAGGAGAAGCTCCCAAAATAGAGTTGGAAAGAAAGGAGGGAGTAGAAGTTAAATGTGTTGCTGAAGCCAAAAGAAAAAGTGTTTCAAAATGGCAGTAATTGACAGTTCTGACAAATGCTGCTGTAAGGTAGGATGGTCTGCAGACTAAAAAGTGTCAATTAAATTTGATAACATGAAAGTGATTGACAACCTTAGTAAGATGAATTTTGGTGGGGAGGTGAGGGTGAAACCAAATTGGAACTGGACAGAGAGCAGATAAGAAGTGAGGAAGTGAAATAATTATGTATGTACAAGTCTTCTCAGACTCTTCACTATGAAAGAGGCCATTGATGAGAAGGTGAAGCTAAGGGAGAGCTCTTTTAAGCAGGGGTTACAAACGCACATTTGAACAGTGATGGGAAAGATTTTGTTTGGGAATGGACACCGGGAAGGTGAGTGAATGACTGGGGTCATCCAATATAGTTTTATTACAGAATGAGTCAGGCAAGGGGACCAACGGCCTTTGCAAGAAAGAGGTTGAAATGACCATGAAATTTAAGCAGATTGGGAAGAAACTAAAGATAGGAGGAAGTGGAGAAGTTGATGGACTAGAAGTCTTAGCCACGTACTGCTGTAGCAGAAGCAGGAAAGAGAAGGAGTAGGGGTTGAAGAGTAGCACGTTTGAGTAAGGGACTTCAAAGCAGTGCAGTCTATGGCCATGGCGAGTCTAGAGTGTGACCATGGAAATGAGTGACTTCCGAGTGGAAGAGAAGGTCATTATCGATGTGGAGATCAAGGAACTGAGGGACAGGGTGCTCACTATACAGGTTGCGCACATGGGTGACGAATTTGCCAAAGGCAAAGGCAGGAGCTGGGCTGGGGAAGAATGCCAGTGCCAAACATGCTTGTCTCTATAAAAAGGTCTGATTCCCTCATCAGGATGCACTGATGCACTGGGCATGAGAGGGGAGAATTTCAGCGGGGGCATGAAAGAAAAGCTTAAACACATGAATACAGGCTGTAAGATGGGAGTTCCTCCTCAAATCCAAAAAGTATGACCATCCATGAGTCAGGGGGCAGGGTAGGAATCTGGCTTTTGTGGAAGCTCTTAATTAGTTCGAAAACCATTCTTGTGGCATTTATGTCTTAACGAAAGAATACTAGAGAAAATCTATGTTTCTTCAATTTCCAGTAGAAGATGTTCATGTAGCCAAAGTACCAGTCCTATGAGATACAGCCACCATTATTTTATATTTATTACTGTACTTAATCTTTTAAGAAAACAGGATTAGCTTTCAGATTAAACACCATGTAAATGTTGCACTGTACTCTAATTAAAATGAATAAGCTAATTAAACCAGAAAAAAAGTCCAAATAAACCCTTGGGAGTGTAGCATTAAAGAATATACCCTTTGTTAATGCTTTGTGATGTGAATAAAGATTATAGCACATTAGAGATAAATATTAGTTGCATTTTGTTATATTTAAGGTCCCTGGATCATATATCATACTATTAATGGCTGGATTATATTAATTATGTCTGCAGACCAAAGCAATATTTGACAATACATGATATATAGTATATTATAACATGACTCAATTCTGAATAACACTGTTCACATAGATTTCAACTCTCATTTTCAAGTTAGATTTCTGGGAATTCTTGTGTTTAGTTAATGCCAATAGAAATGAGTCTTTAAAGGAAAAAATAACAACTTTGTAGCAGTAAAGGCAGAAATGCATTCATTTCATCCTGCTTGTTACACTAGGATCCTAAGTACATGTAACGGTTCCACTGGCACTATTACTACCAAGCAAGGGAAAGTGCCTGGGAGCCCTCAATGAGTGTTCAGTCCACAGCTCATTGCCACTGAAGTCAGGCCATGGTCTGCTGTGTAAACGTGCACTGAGGGGCTCCTTAATGCACAGATTATGGGTACAATAGGCCATTGTTGCTCTTCTCTGCATATACACATTCTTGGGGGAATTTAAATATGTATACTATTGCTCAAACTCAGTATAATTTCTGAAATTGTTCTTATCAGCTAAGTCACATAGCTTTAATGAGGACTTTCTCAATTTGCAGATGAGGGATTTCTCCACTAAACTATTGATATTCCAGTCCACTGAGACTGTCTAAACCCATTTCACAGTTTGTCCTTAATGTGGATTAAGACACTTAGTATCCTGAGAAATTTAACAGAAGTCCATGGGGGAGGGGAAGAAAAAAAAAAAGGAAGTTAGAGAGGGAGAGAGCCAAAGCATAAGAGACTCTTAAAAACTGAGAACAAACTGAGAGTTGATGGGGGGTGGGAGGGAGAGGAGGGTGGGTGATGGGTATTGAGGAGGGCACCTTTTGGGATGAGCACTGGGTGTTGTATGGAAACCAATTTGACAATAAATTGCATATTAAAAAAAAAAGACACTTAGTATCCCCTCACTTAATGTGGATTCTTGACAATTCCTGCAACAGTGTCTTGGTTTTTTGTTTTGTTTTGTCCTGTTTTTTGAGAGAGAGAAAGGGCACCAGTATGCAAGGAGCAGAAAGAGAGAGAAGTGGGGCTCACTCGAAACAGGGTTCGTGTTTAATCTGATGTGGGGTTCATGCTTACCTGAAGCGGGGCTCATGCCCACCTGAAGCGAGGCTCCAGGTCACCCAATGTGGGACTCGAACTCATGAACTGTGAGGTCATGACCTGAGCCGAAGTCAGATGCTTAATGACTGAGCCACCCAGGTGCGCTGCAACAGTGTCTTTGAATTCAATTTAATCTGAGATCATAGATGGAAAGATGAGTGGAAGGGTAATAGATAGAGAGAGAGAGAGATAGACAGATAGATAGATTCATACATACATGCATACATACATACATAATTCATATGATGGATGGATGCATAAATAGTTAATAGATGGATAGATAAATGTGATAGATAATAGATAATTGATTGATATATATGGATAGACAGATAACAGATGATTGATGGTTAGATAGATAGATAGATAATGGATAGACAGAAATAGATGAGACAGAAATAGACAGGTTGGGGTAGAGGCGGCAGTGGATATCAACCACTATCTGGTGGTCTCAGAGTCCTCTTCTCTCTGTAGAACCATTCGTTATTTATAGATAGCTAGCAGTGTCCTGCAGAGTCCCCCTCCAAGGAGCCAGCTGTGTAAATCAGACAGAAGCACATGAGGAACTTAAAGGAAATCTACTCAAATGCCTCCTAGTCACCACCCAGTTGCCTCAATAACACATAACCCACATCCTTACCATTGTCTGCCTTTACAACACCCACTCTTCAGATTAGTATCCTAATAGTCTATGTGCAGAATATTTGTCCCACACAATAGATCATTCACAGTGGAACACATTTTTAATCTATTTACCTAATAAGTCTGTGTCATTTCAAACTTACAAATACATGGGAGAGAAACATTTGATAAAGCCCTCCCCCACCCAGTCTCAACAATTTTACTGGACTGCAGGGATGCCTTACAACCTGAATTGTGCTCTGCTTCCTACAACTCACTGAACAAACTTGCAGGCTTTCATCAGCCACACCAAAGAACAAAGCCGAGCTGAGTTTGTTTTTGCTGCTTGCAGATTTGACTACATATTATTTTTATTGTTAGCATTATTATATTGCAGTTTTATAGCCTCTTTTTTCTGAGGAGTAGAAAGAATTTCATCTTCTCCCTTCAAGATCACTTTTCATTTCCCAGAGTATGGAAGAGAAATTGAAGATAAGGAGAAGAAAAATCAGCCACAATAAAAAGAAACAAAAAGGAAAATGGAGAGAATGTAATATTTGGAACAAGTCCTTTCTACCAAGTATCGATGGATTCCCACACTCTGAGAAATGCATTTAAAGCCAACTCTTATTTGGGCACTAATAATTATTTATGTTAATTTAGTTCTTTTATTCAAAGCAGTTTTATATTATAACTGTAATTGGAATAGCTAACATATATTGATGCTTGCTATGTGCTAGGCATTGCTCTAAGTGTTTCACATGTAGTGACTCAATCTTCACAACAACCCTATGAGGTAGATATTATGTAATTATCCTCATTTTATAGATGAGAAAACCAAGGCACTGAGAGGTTGAGTAACTTTCCCTCCATCACTTGCCACTAAGAAATGGTGGAGCTGGGATTTCTCTTTCTCGTTACCACTATACCTTAAGGTAGATAGCAGTATCCCCTCCTTACAGGCGAGGCTCAGAGGCCAGGCGATGAGCCCAAGGCTGCAAATAATAGAAGATCTGGGGTAGAAGAACCACAATTGGGACCGGGTCTCTTCACCCAAAATCTGGTGATTTTACTCCAAGAAAGTGCATTATCTTAGAGAACAACATAAGTTGCTGTGCTCTTGTCTAAGCCTTTAAAAAAATGTGCAGGGCATGCATAATTGGTGAGAACCGAGAGCTGTAGCACAGTGCCAGACACAAGGAAGAAACAGAACCGTCAGTTTCCCAGAACGTCCTATTTACCGTCATCTTGTTTTACAGAACAGAAGCCAGAAACGGCTTCTGTTTCTCTGAGATGGACTCCAAGGCACCAGCCTCACATGAACAGCTATGACAGAACCTCCCCGCTGTCTCTCCAGCTCTGCCAGAGAAGGCTGAATTCAGGGAGAACTGTAGGGATGGTGGAGCCAGAGGGAAGCCGGATGAGACTATTGAGTAAATGATCTCACCACCCCAGCCTGGACCACCTGCTTTCACCAAGAAATCCCCATTCTTGTCAAAGTCAGGCCACACTGGCATAGAAAAGCACCCCCAGCACCCCTAAAGCTCCGGTGAGCTATGAGACCATAAACAAATCATTTCATCTGAATTTCAGGAACATTATTAGTAAAAATAACACAAAATAAAAATAAAAGCTTATTGTCAGATAAATTCACCTAATTTCTCATTATCTTACATTTGTGATTCTAAAAAATGACACCCTGCATTATAAGTGGAAAATCTGAGGTAAAGGCTAAAATATTTACTTAGGGCCACACAAATCCCAGGACCAAGTTTGCTAAATTTCCAGATATTTTCTAGATACAACCATGCAAGTTTGTATTAATTATCTTCTTGCTACTTATCAGATATTTTTTAAAAAGGAATTTGCATAATGATATTTATTCCAAGTTAGCTATAAATTGTTTTTCTAACAAATGTTGTGCACTGAAATATTATACTTTCCTGGATTTTTTTTGACCATGTTAATGGTTCTACAGGTAAGGTTAATGAGATAATTAGTATTATATTGTAAATCCACCCTGCATAAAGATTGCTTCCTTTTACTGTTCTAATTCCAAAACAATTAATGTCCTAATCTTCTTATAAAGTAGTTCAAATTTGAAATGATTTGAACTAATGCAATTATTGTAATCAATGTAAGTATTGAGATGCCATAATAATAAAATATTTTAAAAGTGCCAGTAATTATACAAAATTCTGTGTGTGTGTGTGTGTGTGTGTGTGTGTGTGTGAAAAGACAGACAGAGATAGAGACAGAGAGAGGACGAGAATAAATATGTCAGGGTTTCCATAAAGAGAGTCGCTTTGTAGTACATGAGACATTTACAAAATCCATGCCGATTTATGAGTCAGCCATTTTTGTTTCTGCTGTGTTCAACATCTTGCATTTGGTCATGTTGGATTGCCTACCATTAATACACTGACTTTATCTGGTTCCATTACTACTGGGTCCTTCCTAAAGAAAGGTTTTATCAGTGTTAAGGAAAGGGAATTAGGGGTGCCTGGGTGGCTCAGTCAGTTGAGCATCTGGTTCTTGGTTTTCACTCAGGTCATGATCTCACAGTTCATGAGTTCAAGCCCAGTGTCAGGCTCTGCACTGATGGTGCAAGGCCTGCTTGGGATTCTCTCTTCCTCTCTCTCTGCCCCACCCCACTTGTGCTCTCTCTTTCAAAATAAATAAGCTTAAAAATTTTTGTTTAAAGAAAGAAAAGGAATCAATTCCACAGGTTAAAAATTCTGCATCTATGGCACACAAAGCTTTTCATAAATAAGACTTTTTATTCTGTTAAATACATATTTTTTTCTAATATTCTATTATTAGAGGCACCTTACAGGAGCTTAAATAGGAGAAAGAAATAGTTTGCTGAATGATAGCAAAATGAAATGAACATTTGTCCACATATACATGCAGTTGCTTTCTATTCGGCTATCCTGAAATAGAAATTTACACAAAATGTTGATTCAAACAATAAGCCACTATTATTGATGATACTCACACCTAATATTCTTTTTTTAAGTTTATTTACTTATTTTGAAAGAGAGAGCCAGTGCATGTGTGCGTGCACACACACAAACACACACAAACACACACACACACACACACACACACACACAATAATCAGGGAGAGGCAGAGAAAGTAAGAAAGAGAATCTCAAGCAGGCTCCATGCTATCAGCACAGAGTCCAACTCAGGGCTCTGTCTAACTGTGAGATCATGACCTGAGCCAAAATCAAGAGTTGGACGCTTAACTGACTGAACCAATGAGGCACCCCTAACACCTAATATTTTTATTCATTACCCACAAAATACCTTGAAGCTGAGAGGTTTGATCATATCTGTGCTCCACACTAGTGATCACCGAACTACGGCCCCCCAACAATTCTGACATGATGCTCATTTTTCCAAATAATGTTTTATTGGAACACGGTCATGTCCATTCAGTTACATATTACCTGTAGCTGTAGCTGTTTTCATGCTACAGTGGCAGAAATGAGTAGTTGTAACATTGATAGAGTGACCCACAAAACTGAATACTTACAGAACAAAAGATATGTTGACCCCTTTTCTACACAACAAATATGTTCAATGTTTCTTCTACCAATAATATTCAAGTAATAAATAAGCTAAATGTGTTTTGCTATATCTGCTTTCCTCTGCACCCATTCATTCAACATTTATTTAGTTCCTACTATAAGCCACACACAGTGACCTCTTTGTATGAGATCTCTAATGTACATACACTAAAACTCGGTGAGAGTTCTCTTAGCCACAATATTTAAAGAAGAAATGCTCTCATTCCAAAGTGAATTTTCAATGCTTTATAGCCATTAATATTTGCTTCCTGATCATCCCTTGCCTGACTTTAAAGTTTGGAACTAAATAACTAGATGAAGATTGTATCTCTTCTGGGTTTAGTAGCACATGCCTCACAGAAGAGGCATGTGCCTGTGTCTGACCAGCTCATCCCAGCCTCCACTTGACCTTCTCCCACCCAACCCTGAGAAACCTTTCACTGAGCACAAGTTGAAAAGTACTGCTCTAGGGGCACCTGGGTGGCTCAGCTGGTTAAGCATCTGACTTTTGATTCTGGCTCAGGTCATGATCTTGTGGGTTGTCGGATGGAGCTCCGTGTCGCTCTGCGCTGACAGTGCGGAGCCTTCTTGGGATTCTCTCTTTCCGTCTCTCTCTCTGCCCCTGCCCTGCTCACACTCTCTCTCTAAAAATAAACAAACAAACTTTAAAAAAAAGCACTGCTCTAGTCCATTCCTTTATGTCTATAAATCAAATAAACTACAGACCGATAGGGATCTATGCCTATTTTTAAAGGTCTTTAAACCAAAAAAATTCCATAGTCTTCTAAAAGTAGCTCATTTCAACGTCCACCAATTTCTCCAATGAGAAAGCCCTTTCCCTTGTCTTGTTCTGTTTAAATTCACTCACTTCTACCTATCTTCAGGGAGCTGACAAGTACTTTGTAGTATTCTCAACTCTGAATAACATGCTTCTGTGATTAGCAAGTGTAGGGAGGTCAAATCTTTTGGTTTCTTTGAGCTAATAAAAGAAACACTTCCGTAATGAACAAATGTGCTATGAGAATTCTTCTCATACTGGGGAATTCTGCTCATTCTCACAAATTAATTCCCACATTAAAGTTCCTCAGAAAAGTCCTTTGAATGTCCTTTTAAAGATACTGAAGGTGTAGTGGTCTAACGAGAAGCTGTTCCATACAGATGACCATACAGGTGACAGTTGGTTTCTTGTTGCCCACTTGTTGTTCACTACTCAGTTTGCCGGTCCCTTGGAAATACAAACACTCCTAGAGACCCAAGAAATCAAGGGAACAGAGCCTGGCTCTTTGAAGCTGCTAGACTTAGTTGAGCCACTGTGTCCCAGATGAATTCACAAACCCCAGCCACTTACTACACAGCATGAAGACAGGTGAAAGAAAATAAGTACATCAATGTAAACTCATCATTGTTTCCGGGAAAGAAACACAACTTACGCTTTGCTTATCTTTATACATAAAACAGGGCCTTCCATTTAAATTTCAGCAATAGGGGCACCTGGGTAGCTCAGTCAGTTAATCGTCTGACCTCGGCTCAGGTCATGGTCTCACGGTTCGTGAGTTTGAGCCCCGCGTTGGGCTCTGTGCTGGAAGCTCAGAGCCTGAAGCCTGCTTTGGATTCTGTGTCTCCTTCTCTCTCTGCCTTTCTCTCTCTCTCTCTCTCAAAAATAAATAAACACTAAAATTTTTTTTTAATTTCACCAATAATTACAATGAGAGACTCCACTGTGTCACCATGTTTACAGAGTCAAATTGCTAATTAGAGAAACAGTAAAATAATTTATGATACAATTAGACCCAGATACTATTCCTTCTGCTATAGTCACCAAAAAACTAACCTGGGGTAAGCACTGGCCTAGACATGAAATGATTTTGAGTGAATGACCGTGGCTATTTACAATGCACCGGAATTACGGAAATGTTCTGAATTTGATCTGAAGTCCTTGGAAAATAGAATACTCTTAAAATAGCACAATTCAGAAAAGTAAGCCCAGGAGCAACAGAATTGGAACCTACTCAGTAAATACTGTTGGGCTCTGAGAGAGTGGCACCAAGCCACTGGGCCTCACAGCAAGTTTCCTACTCCAAATGGCAAGCCCTTTTAAAGCTATACATCTACTTCAATCCATTCATCCATCAGCAATAAAACTGTTTTGATGGGATTGATTTAATACTTGAGAGAGTCCTGAATTTGATAAATGCATGACAGCTGCTTATTTTGGCCTCTTTTGCAAAGCTGTAGCTAGCATTGTTTGGCCTCTTTTGCATAGCTGTAGCTAGCTCTAGATAGAAAGTCCATTTCTTCCCTTTGTTTCATTTACCAGAATATATTCAGGGTAACTGTTACAAAGAGCAGAAAAGAAATGGTTCCTAGAGTCTTTTTAGCACAGAGGTTGGGTACCATGCTAGAAACAGGCAGAGTCGCTGGACCTGGTGCTTAGAGCATAGTCTCTTTATAGAATAAGGAATAACATACCAATGTCACCATCCACAGACAGACCCTCCCTTCGTTCTCTTCAACCCCCTTCAAGTCATGAGAAGTCTCTTACCTTGTTTCTTCCAGCTACCATGGCTATCATTTTTGGATGACCCTCCCAGGCTACAGGAATGTTTTTGAGTTTCCTCAAGATGGCAAAGGCCTCTCACCCATCCCTAACTGACTGTTCATTCCCAACCACTTACTTGACATTTCCTCCAATCACAAACACCCAGGATGTTGTGTTTCTTTGCAGCAAGTCCAGAACTATCCCTTGGTGGCTTTATATCATCAATTAGAGATTAAACATATTCTTTAGATTAAGTGGCACAAAGTAAACACAGGCATTGCTGAATACCCTCCACTCAAGTTAGGGAGGTGGAGGGTTCCTTGCTGACCACAGATGCAGTGTGGTGAGCTAATGCTCCTTAGCTGAGAAGGTACAGTATAGTTTGCCCTGATAGCTTTCATTGACTAAAAGCACATAATCATACAATCATACTTGGATAAGGAGAAAATATACATTAACAGTATACTCTAAAAGACTACTATATGTACACATTTATACTTTTATATTCATTATACATTTTTATTTCATTCTATAAACTTCAGGAAAATATTTTCAGAAACACATACTATTATACCAAATCAAGGTGATGTAAAATATGATATGCGTATTCTCCCTGGAAAATGCTTCAGATTTTTGAGAAAGACAGTTTAACTCTTCAACTCTGCCTCTTAAATCTTCATTCCAAATTCAAGGGCAGTTTCAGAGGTCACTTTTTGCAGCAGCAAAGCTCTTACTCTGCCTGTGTTATTTCAGTGGGAAGCCTCTGGAAGACAGCTCTCCTTCACAGCTCAGGGGAGAAGGGTTCATGCCATTGGTGACACAGGTTCACTAAGACAAGGGAGGGCAGGGGGCAGGAGAAATAGTTGGATGGAAGAAGACAGACTGGGGGCTAGACTAGGCTGGGGGAGGGGGGGGAGGCATGCAACGGAGGAGCGGGTGCAGTGGTCTCAGCCCTTATGATGAGGGCACTGAGATGGGTGTGAGGCTGTCTGATCTGATCTGCAGGGCAGGGAACCTCTAGAGAAGCAGATGGCAATAGAGTGTTAGGGGTCTGAGGGCTTCAGCGGCAGCTGTAGGAGATCTGTCTGTACAGTTCTGCACAAGCAGCCAACACCCTGGGGGAGGGACTGCACACAGGTCAGGCAAGCAGTCTTTGGTTTACAGAAGAGCAACTAGGTAGCTAGCCCCTGGACTGACAGGGACGGTGGAGGCAGATAACCCTGTGGCTAGGGGAACCACACCTAGGGCTCCCAGGGCTCAGGTGATGGATAGTCGTGGTCCTGGAAGAAAAGAGATGCACGCAAGAAAGGGAAATGGAGAGTTTCATGAAGAGACTATTTTCAACGGAGGGGACGGGGTTAAAGAAACCTGACCGGGGACCCACTGTGCTGCCAAGTGAGGCTGAGGGAGGAGTTAACACTGGGCCTGCTGGGTCAAGGGCAAGGAGCCTGTGGGAATTGTCTCTCAGGGGGTTTTGACATAGAGAGCTGTCGGGGTGGCTATAAGAGAGGGCCACCAAACAGAAGGTGCGCCCCCTGAAGGAGGAGCAGAGCCACTGCCAACGCAGGCCGGGCAGGGAGTGAGCCCAGGTGCACACAGACACATCCTTGTCTTCTGTTCCGTGGCCAGATGCAGCAGAGGGGATGGGAGGGGATACACTAGACAGCCCTCAGAGCACAGCTCAGGATGCACACGCGTGGCGAATGAATTTGCTGGGACAAACTGAGAACATACAAGCACACCCTGGGAGAGAAGGACACAGAAGCCCAGAAGTCACACTTTGCACCCCTCAATGTGAGTCCGTGGAGATACACCTGCTTCCGGTGGGAGGGAGTTTCTTAATAATCTAGATTATATTCTTTCCCCTCCCCCACCCTCCAGTTGGACCAGGTACTGGAGCTAGTCTGAACTCACAAGTGGGAATCATCACCGCATTTATAGTGAAGCAGAGGAGACGGAGGCAGGGAAAGTAGGAGAGGGGTGACCAGCCAATACAGCTCTCAGTACCCGACAAATCTCAAAAGTATGTCCATTCTAATACTTGTACTTGATTCTTTTAGCGGGTCAGGTCAGCATTTTCACGTTTTAAGCACCATTCAGAAAGCTGAGGAAATTTAGACTGCCTAATAAGCTACACCAACTCCCCCACTTGCAGCATATTGGCCACATGAATCACAAAGAAATTTGGTTAGAAGAAAATCTACTACCATTAGAAGAAATTTCTGTTCAAAGGAGCCTGGGGAAGTCTCCTTCACCAGCACAGAGCACACCTCGGCACCTCCCTCCCCCTGGGCTGGAGCCGTTCTCACTGGGGGGCGGTCAGGTGCCACTGACTCCAGCAGGTGTCATTACTCTAGACTGTTTCCTCCTGCTGCCCTTCCCTAGTCACCACTGATGCTGGAGAAGAGAACATGTAAACAGCTAGTGCTGGCCACGGCCAAGGCTACTGCCACTTCCCTGGTCTCTTTCTTTTAAAGCTCCCCCAGCCAATGGGTTCCCTTCCAGCTCCCCCAGTTGCAAAAGTTGCTTGCCTGCTTGCCTAATTAGGCTTATTTAGCTTCTAGGCTGTAGAAGTTCAGACCACAGTAAGGGATTCAAGGCTGCCACTCCCCCAGCACAATCAGCAGGGTCCCACCATGGAGCCCCCAGCACCTCAGCTCTCTCCTGCCTTCCTTCTCTACCAGGTACACCTAGAGAGCTGCAAAGAGCCTCTGTCTTCTCTCTTGTTTGATATCGCAGTCCTGGTGCTAAATATCCATCTCTGCTTTTCCCTTCACTACCTTTACCCACTAGGGTTCTTCAGTAAACATAAGTGTCATGAATGCTTTGCAAAGGTGACATGATGTCAAAAGATATTAAATTGGTGGCAACAATCACATCTGTGCTCATAGTCTCACTTCGTCTCATGCTACACAGCTTGATAGGCTCATAAGAGAATCTGGGACCCTCCAAAAGCAGTTTCTGGAATAGCAACACAAATTGTTACCATTATAATAAAAAGTCAGTATTTATTGAGACTAACTAGGTCCCATACATTAAACTGTGTGGTTTATACATTTATCTTTAACCTCCACAGCAGCCCAAAGTACTATGTATTGTTATCTTCATTTGAGAAATTAGGTTAGAGTGTTTAGATAAATATCCCCCAAGATTAACAGCTAGTAAATTGTAAAGACAGGATTTGAATTCGGGTGTCCTGGACAGGGTAATCTTAGTTCCTGAAATGCCTCCTGACCCATTATGAGCCTCTGCTGTAAGGGAGGACCAATGCGTCTTACTATGCAGAGGAACAGGAATATATTCATTTAAAACAATAATAATGTCCTGAAACTAATGTAACATTTGTGTCAACTCTACCTCAGTAAACAGATAAAGAACAATTCCAAATAATGGAATTCATAGCATCATGAATGTGAAAATAAAATGTCTCAGTAAACAAGGCATGTGGGTCTGAGTTTTCACCTCATTCATATCTGTGTATTCTCAGACGCATTTCTCAGATGCATTATTCTCTTGGAATACTACATAATTTACATATTTGCCTTTCACAGCACTTCTGGAACTATTTAAAGTTCAGAAAAATTATTCATCTCACAGCCTCATTGGTACATTAATTATTATAAAAATTATTAATTTAGTATTTGTATTTAAGTTGGAAAAGTCCTTTCCCTAAAGCGCCATTTCCAGTTTCTGATCTTTTTTTAAAAGTTTATTTATTTATTTTGAGGTGGGGGAAGGGGCAGAGAGACAAGGAGAGAAAGAATCTCAAGCAGGCTCAGCACTGTCAGCGTAGAGCCCAACATGGGGCTCGAATTCATGAACCTGGACCATGAGATCATGATCTGAGCAGAAATCAAGAGTTGGATGCTTAACTAACTGAGCCACCCAGATGCCCCTCCAGTTTCTGATCTTAAGCGTGTCCAACAGAGCTCATGGCTGCTGTCCACATGGGCCCTCCAAGATGTCATGACACGTCTTCCTAGCTTTCTAACACCCCACTGTGATGCACACTCTTTGCCTTCTCAGATCCATAGACATCAGCAGCAGCCCTTGACCAACTCAACTGTACTATGACCTCTTTTTTGAAGATGTTTTTCTAAATGACTACAACTCCATCCCTTTAATGCTCAACAGAACATCTTTCCTGCCTTTCCTCTCCAGTCAATGCAGAGAGTACCCCTGACATTTATACTCTATTACTATTCACTGCTTACTCTGATGTTACGTACCATTTGCTTATTTTTCTGTACCCATTAGCATTTTATTAGTTTGTCCCTAATTATGATAATTTAATGGACTAAACATGGAAAGAAAAGCAACACCACAGGAGTATAGAAGATGTAAAGAAGGTGGCGAGGGGTGTCGAGCAGAGGGAGGTACTTGGGGAGTTATAATAACAGGTGTTGACTCAGGCCACCCAGTGCCCTAGAGGCTGACTCCAAAATTGGTTTACATACTGCATAGCAACACAGCCCATGCCCACACCCTCCCTCATTTAAAGGCTCAGCCTTCCAGAGACTCCAGCCCAAGGTTCTGTATTACAGAGCTATGCTTGAAAAAGGTAGCCTGGCCTGGCAGGTCGTGATGAAAGCAAGGCAGAGCAGCCAGTGTCGATGTCCTTTACATTGATGACTTTGACCAGAGGAGTCAACAGGAACATCAGCAGAGACCAGCAATTCCCTCGGGAAGCCAGGCAATGCCCAGTCTCTCTTCCCCCAGCCAAGACAGTCTGAGTCCAGAGCTTACAAACTAAGTGCCACACAGGCAGAGCAGGTGATGTAAATGAGTGAGGTGATCTGGAGTGTGACAATCAGGAGTACACCTGCAAACTGTAGCGTTCCTTCCCAGCAGAAAGAGCCAGCCACTTCTCAGTTTACCCCACTTATTACCACATAGGATTGTGGTCTGTGTTGCCAGCTCCTCTGATTTTCCCAGAGAACTCAGAAACCCAGATTTTCATGTGAAGTCTGCCAGTTTTGAAATGTTATTGGCAATCTTTACCTATTTTTAAACTACATGTGCCCTTGACACGCAGGTGTGACCTAAAGACTGACAGTTTGCAACCCCTGCGTGGTGCCCAAAAATCAAGGTCAGCTTCTTCTTTCTTTACATGCTCTTACTGCTTTTTCTCTGCCTTCTCCTCCTCTGTGCTGGCTCACATCATCCTAATCCTTCCATCCAAACCCTTGCTCCCTTCGCTAATGCTGTCCTTTTAGCAAAATTCCACTTCATGATTATATAAAAAGACCCAACCCCCCGGATCAAACATAGCAATTTATGGAAAATCAAAATGAGTAAAAATTTTTAAACCTGGCATTAAAAACCACCTAGTAGACTCCTCTGTCTCCTGAAGCCACTTTAGATGTATTAATATTTCAAAGGTTCATACTTGAATTTATTTTTTATTCCTATTTGATATTGCCTCATACATATGTGGTCTTTTTCTCTTTAAATTCTTGAGGTGAAAGGGTCGCTTCAGCTTCTCCTGTTCAACCACTTCCCAGAGGCCCCCTAGTTCCTCTCCACAAACGTAAACATGCTAACATTCCAGTCCTCTCTCTTTGGAGTCAGCTGACAGCGGTTCCAGAAGGCCCTTTGGACTTTCTGGGGGTTCTAACCTGTCTGAGGAACCATGACTGTGACTGGAAGCTCTCTGAGGGAATTCTGCAGATATTTACCTAGCACCTCAGCAATGCAACTCTATGCCAACACTGAGAGGTGTTTTCATCCCACATTTCCTGGATTCGTCCTGAGTTCTGGCCA
Organism: Panthera leo; assembly: GCF_018350215.1. Taxonomy (NCBI): domain Eukaryota; kingdom Metazoa; phylum Chordata; class Mammalia; order Carnivora; family Felidae; genus Panthera; species Panthera leo. The sequence continues at coordinate 164,251,176 of NC_056686.1, forward strand.
TTTCACAGAAAGAAGATGTCAAAAACAGGGCCAATCTTGCATCAAGAGAGAGTAGGTGATCACCTATATGCTGAAGATTTAGTAAAAAAAAAAAAAAAAATACAATTAAAATGAAAAACTTCCCTACCTGTTCACGATGGCTAAAACCTCAGGCCAAGTTTTTCATTCCACCATGGAAGTGCGGGAGACTGTTCCCCAGGGAAAAGCATCAGCAAACATCAGTCCATCCTGAGGGGTAGATACCAGGTGTCAGGAATTTTCCTGAAAAAGCAAGAGGCAAGTGAGGAAAGATAGGGGCCATGAAGTCAGTGGGAGTCCCCACAAGGAAGGGACGATGAACCTGAGAAGAGAGACTGGGCGGCCACTGCACAATTTTGCCTGGATTTCTTTCCTACTGTCCTCCCACTTCACTCCTCCAGCAACTCTGGAGCATATTCTGGACCTTTGCCTGCCCGTTGGGGACAATTTGGGGAAATACTTTAATACTTCCTCCAGTCCCTAAGGCAAGATCAAAACCCTAACCCACCTTTCAGCCCCACGACCCCCACACCACCCCAGCATTCAGGCCGCGGACACAGACAACGCAGTAGACAGATGAAATCTGCTGGAGTGTTCTGCTGCTAATTCCTGAGGCAAGCCCTTTCTTGTGGAGAAATTTCACTTTCCTGGTCCAACAGAGATACAACCCAGAGGGCAAACTCCCAAGGTGGGTATAATTCTTTGGGTGAAATGTTTAGAAGAGTCCTGCCAACACAAAGCAGCAATTTCCATGCAAATTCATGCCTATGGGGGAAAATGCAATTGGCCCAACAACCACACTGATGGGACCTCCCCTTCCCACTCCAGTGGGGTGTAGAGGCACGGCTTGAAGGAAGAGATCTATCTGTTCAGCTTTTCTCCCTCTGAGCGTGCCAAACATAAACGACTCCTGTGTTTCGAAGGGGTGTTACTCCCCACTGCTGCTCAATGACAAGGACTGCGTGGAAATGGGAAGTCAAGTTCCCCCTCCTTCTCAGCGGGATCACAAGAACAAAGGCAGTGTTTTGTTGTTTTTTTTAAGAAAGAAAGAAAGAGTCAGGGCATTCATGTTTTGTGAAACCAAAAAGGCTGGTTTACCATGTGGAGTTTACAGAGAAAAATCATCACCATCAACATCATCATCATCATCATCATCATCATTCACTAACTTTGGTTAATTGGAGGGGACGACAGTGCTTGAACCCACCCATATCGATTCTGATAGGCACGCTGGGGCAGTGGCAGATGTAGTGGTGGAAAGAGTTCAGGATCAGTAGATTGTTCTGGTCTCCACCATTAATATCAAGACGAACTGGGGGCAAATTGCAATAAGTGTGATGGAGCTGAACTAGTTCAGGGGTGTTTAAGTTGAGGTACAGGTACACTTGCCCTGGTGCATGAAGACTTTCCAAGGGAAGCGATAACTTTGGGGAATCAACTGCTAAATCTTCAGTCCTCTTTTCTGAAATTAATTTGTCTAAGATCATGCCACAAGGACTTTTTTCCTCCAGTAGTTCTCTTTCTACTTTGCAAGGAAAGCATACCCTTCGCCCACCACGGTCCTACTCAGGTGCGTTGTCCTGGGGTGTCAGAACATCCATGGCTTCCTTCTGAGGGACAGTCCTTTGAGAGAAAGGCAAGAAAGATTCAGAAACATATTGAAAGCAGGAGAAAAACTCATTGTGAGCCTCTTTTGTTCCTTCTTCCTTCCCCTCACTTCCTTCTTTTCTTCCTCCACTCTTTTTTTTTTTTTTTTAACTTTATATGTTCTATAGTTTATTTGGCATGTAATGAGTGTGAGATGCTCTTCCTTCACTTCTTAAGAGTCAGAATTCAGGAGCAAGATTTCAAAGAGTTGCATGCTAACACCCTTCTCTGAATTAAAAAATGAAGTGAGATTTTTTTTCTGACATAAAGCAAGTCCAATTTGGCAGAACAGTTTGACAATAAGGACTAGCTTTGCCAATTAATTTATGTGATGGACACTCTCCATAAAGTTAATGAGCTAAATCTGCAGCTCCAAAGTTTTGATGAAAATATATTTTAATCACAGATATGATATTCAGGACATTATCTAATATGTACTTTCCAACTACTTAAATTTATGATAAAAAATTTTAGATGTCAACTCAAAAAGAACCTTGCAGAATTCTTTCATGGAGTATATGAGCAAAAAACAAGACTGATGCCAGTAGTCAAGCTGGTTCTTTCCAGGTCAGAGTGCTCGTGAATTTTCTTGGTATCTTCTCTTTCCCCCTCTCTCTGCACCCAGTTCCATACCTCACTCTCCCTACCTTACTTTACTGCCTTCTCAGTCATAGCATTTGAGAGTCCTTGGTCACTAGTGTTCAGTATCCTTTTCAGCCCCCACAAATTAAAACACACCTGAAAAAAACAGAAAAGAAGAGGGAGAAACTGGGAGCCGGGCATAAAGTCCCCAAAATATTTCCTAAATAATTCGACCATCTTACAGATGAGGGGACCAGGAAGAACAGACTGGATATCTCAACTGTTTCATAAAAATATAATGAACTCATTCTGTTCCCCATCTCCCCGTTGGACTAATTTAATATTTCCTTCCTACTCAAAAGAGATAGATATGATATTCAAGGCCAAACAAAGTAGCAACTTTTCTTTTTAGTCTCTTTTTTTTTAATTTTAGTACAGTTGACATTTAATATTAGTTTTAGGCATACAACATAGTGGTTCAACATTTACAGACATTACAAAATGATAGCCATAGTCTAGTCACCATTTGTGGCCATACAAAATTCTTACAATATCATTCACTATATTTCTTATGTTGTACTTGTCATCCCCATGACTTATTTATTTTATAACTGGAAGTTTGTACCTCTTAATCCCCTTCACCTATTTTCCCATTCCCTCATCCCCTCCCCCTCTGGAAACCACCCATTTATTCTCTGTATTTATGAGTCTGTTTCTGGTTTTTGTTATTTGTTTGTTTGCTTTGTTTTTTAGATTCCACATATAAGTGAAATCATGCAGTATTTGTCTTCGTCTGACTTATTTCACTTAACATAGCACCCTCTAGGTCCGTTCACGTTATCCTAAATTGCAAGATTTTCTTATTTTTAATGGCTATGTAATATTCCATCATGTAAATACACCACATCTTTATCCAGTCATTCATCAATGGACATCTAGGTTGCTTTCATATCTTGACTATCATGAATAATGCTGCAATGAACACAGGGGTGCATATGTCTTTTCAAATAGTGCTTTCAGTTTCTTTGAGGAAACCCCCAGAAGTGGAATTACTGGATCACATGGTACTACTATTTTTAGGTTTTTGAGGAAGTTCCTCACTGTTTTCCAGAATGCAACCTTTCTTTTTAACTTTGTTTGTAATGCATTCCAGTGACACATTTCTCTTTTTTTTTTTTTTTTTTGTCCACAGTGACCACTGTTGGATGTAAAGATAAGAAAAAAGTACTTAGATGTATAGATAAAGATAGATACATGTAGAAGCAGAGGTAGAGATATCTCCAATTCCCTTTGCTTTGTTTATGGAAGGCTGGAATGATGAGAATGTCTATTGTTATCAACAAACCTCAGAAAAGGAGATAAACTCCTGATGGCTCTGATTAGCTACACTAGCCAGTTGGCTTTTGCTCTAGACAAAATTTAAAAAATTTTCATCCCATGCCCCTTTGGTCATCTGGTGAATCCTTCTTCCCCCCCCCCCCCCCCAGTGTGGCTGTATACTTTTTTGTTCATTGTGGTAACACTTAACATGAGATATACCTTTTAACAAAATTGTTTACATGTACAATACACTTAAAAAGAACATTTGTATTGCATTATACACTTAAAAAGAACATGTAACATAAGGTCTACCCTCTTAGTGAATTTTGATGTATGATGTATGTACAGGACTGTTAGCTATAGGCATTATGCTGTGCAGTAGATCTCAAGGACTTCTTCATCTTGCATAACCAAAACTTTGTGCCTTTTGACCACCATCTCCCATTTCCGTCTCCTCCACTGCCAGCCTCTGTTACCCAACATTCTACCCTCTGCTTCTGTAACCCTATTTCATATTCCTCATGTGAGATCATATAGTATTTGTCTGTTTCTGGCTTATTTCACTTAGCATAATGCCCTCCCAATCCACCCATCCATTCAATTCAAATGGCAGGATTTTCTTCTTTTTTAAGGCTGAATAATATTCTGTTGCATAAATATACCACATTTTCTTTATCCATTCATCCACCAATAGACATTTTGGTTATTTCCATATCTTGGCTATTGTGTATAGTACTGCAATTAACATGGGAGTGCAAATATCTCTTTAGGATCCCCATTTCAATTCTTTGGGAGGTGATTACATAGACCTCTTCTCAGAATACATAAAACAAATGAGTAACATTGCAAAAGCAGATAAATATCTTAAAAGACTGTTATCAAAATATTTTTAAATGCAATTTTGTGACATAGTAATATATGTGCTTTTTAATTAATGTATTAAATAGCAGGATCAGCATATTATCCTGGAATAATATCTATCATAATTTTAAAGTAGTCATGGGGTGCATGGATGGATCAGTCAGCCAAGCATCAGGCTCTTGATTTCGGCTCAGGTCATGATCTTGCAGTTCATGGGATTGAGCCCTGTGTCGAGCTCTGCACTGATAGAGTGGAGCCTGCTTGGGATTCTTTCTCCCCCTCTCTCTCTGCCCCTCCCCTGCTCACTCTCTCTCTCTCTCTCTTTCTAAAAATAAACACTTAAAAATATATAAAGTAGTAATTAGTGTAAATGATATTTTGAAATACCTGCAACAACTGTAATATGTTATAAAATATATATAATTTGGTGATGATTCACAGATATTGCCAATATTGCTGGCGTTTGTTGGCTATATATATAATAAAAGAAAATGTTACATTTCAATTAGAGCTTAGTGTAAATAAAGACTTCTGGTTTTTTTTCCCCATCCAAATTCATGGATACCCTGCTCTAAATAAACTGTGATTCAGGAAATATTTTGAAGGCCTTCCTACCTTCCTTTTACTCCCTCTTTACTATTCTGGTTGACTCTTCCCTCCCAGAGCACCTACCCTAGGGTAGTTTCGATTAGCTGATGTAGTGGCTCATGAACAACAACCACCATTCATTGACTGGCTACCATTTTGCATACATTACTTGTATGCCTTATAACAACCGTCCAAGATATTTTATGAATGAAACAACTGAAGCTCACAGAGGTTAAATAACTTTCCCAAGGCAGCAAAGCAGAAGATTTGGTATTTAAACTCAGGTCTATATGGCTTAAGGCTTCTTCTCATTTCCACTACTTACACTGCCTCCTTTGGACTTAGAAATTTTGCATCTTAATAGGGAGTATAAAAACCAAATACCTTCGGGGCGCCTGGGTGGCGCAGTCGGTTAAGCGTCCGACTTCAGCCAGGTCACGATCTCGCGGTCTGTGAGTTCGAGCCCCGCGTCAGGCTCTGGGCTGATGGCTCGGAGCCTGGAGCCTGTTTCCGATTCTGTGTCTCCCTCTCTCTCTGCCCCTCCCCCGTTCATGCTCTGTCTCTCTCTGTCCCAAAAATAAATAAAAAACGTTGAAAAAAAAATTAAAAAAATAAAATAAATACCTTCAAGATGCACAAGTTACAGAATGTGTGGGCAGACAGAATGCTTTAATACCTTTGAAAGAAAAAGAGAGATTATGAAAAAGATATTTTTAACCTGGCTGACATTGTCAGCAGAGTTCTAGATGCATTCTGGGTGTTTTGTTTTAATTACTCCAGACATAGTAAAGAAACTATGATCTCTACCTTATAAAGGAAGAACTGCGTGCCAAAAATGATTAAGAAAATGACATGGGGGGCACCTGGGTGGCTCAGTCAGTTAAGTGCCGGACTTTGGCTCAGGTCATGATCTCACAGTTTGTGGGTTTAAGCCCCACATTGGGCTCTGTGCTGAAAACTCAGAGCCTGGAGCCTGCTTTGGTTTCTGTGTCTCCCTCTCTCTCTGCCCCTCTCCCACTTTCTCTCTCTCTCTCTCTCTCTCTCAAAAATAAATAAACATTAAAAAATTAAAAAAAAAAAAAAAAAGAAAATGACATGGAGGGCTTTCCACATCTGTGCATCTTCACCGTGGCTTTCTGTTGTTACAAGTAGATTTCCCAAATCCTAAAAGGAAGAAAGTGTTGGGCAGAGGAAGGAGGGCGTCTGAAACATTTCACAGACTAAGTTCGCAAACAACTTGAAGGCAGCGTCCTCGCATCAGACTATAAGCCTCCCACGGGAAGGGATCGCATCTTTGGCATGTCTATACTCCTGAGCAGCCAGAGCAGGGTCTGGAACAGAAGAGGCTCACAGTGATTGTTTAACTGAACTAGGGCAGTACCAGCCTGGGAACTTCCTGTGTAACCCTTCAGGGCATGCAGGCATTTCCCTGTCAGTAAAGGACACTCAGTGCTTCTAGCAGGTTGGTTTCCAGGCCATAAACATCTGGACAATGCTGTCTTATTAACCATTGAGATGATGCACCTCTTGATGTCTTCCTTTTATCCTTCTCTCCTACCATGCTTCTTTCTACTTTAAGGCAGAACTGGTAAGTATTATACCTACTACAACCTCTGGATGACAGATCTCATCCGACTTTTTACTAATATTTGTCAAGCTCAAACATATGGTATTCTATTGAGTGCATTAGAAAATTAAGATGGATGGGAATGGTTTATCTCTAATGTTTTTTATACCACAAACATTACAAAAAAAAAATCTGCACTAGTGTCCAACTAAATTTTCTCCAGTCTGCCTTATCTAGCATTAAGTCTAAGAAGCCTTACAACAAATATTCATTAAGCACTTATTCTGAGCTTTGTACTATTCTAGGTACAAGGAGTAGGGAATACAGTGTAATAAGGCTGAGCAGCAGTATCAGTGAAGATCTACAAATGAACAAAGAAGTAATACATTTTTGTAGCGCTTCCTATTTTTTAAATTACTTTCACACATACTAGCTCATGTTTTTCTCAAGGCCACATTTCGTTCCCTAGGTGGTAAGTACAGCAGGTATTATTAGCAAGTATTAACAAGGCCGTAGAACTTGCCCAAGTTCTGGCAGTGTGTCAGTAGGAGACCTAAAACTAGAATCCAAACCACAAAGATCTAGCCCGGTACTTGAGACACAATCTTCACAATCCATTCCTTCTCCAGGCAGATTGCTTTCCCATATAACCAGTGTCATTCCATAAAACTGCATATATGCTGAGATCTCATAATCCCACTCACAATGGAGACCTCTATCGTTCGACATCTGCCCCAAAGTTCCACATGCAATTATTCTGCCAGGTCAATGAATAGAAATGGTTAACAAACTATGAATTCATACTTAGGGATTCCACTTATCTGTTGTTGGTGATTTTGTCTATCAGGAATTTGGGCTGGGCTCAGCTGGGTGATTCACCTATTCCACATGATGTTGATGGTGATCATGCTGCTGCATTCAGCTGACAGATGGCCTCAATCACATGTCTGGCACCTTATAGGGGAAGGCAAGTGGCTGTAACACTGGGACTATCAGCCAGAGCACCTGAACATGACCCTGCCAGTATGGCAGCTTCAGGGTAATAGGACTTCTTGCCTAGAGTCTCAGGGCTCAAGAGTGAGAGGTAGAAGTTCCATGTCTTTTGTGACCTAGCCTCAGAAGTGACATAGCATCACTTCCATAATATTCTTTTGGCCAAAGCAGTCACAAGCCTGTCCCAATTCAACAGAAGAGGCATAGACCCCTATGTCTTCATAAGAAGGGCATCAAAGGACTCATGGCCATGTTTTAAAATACATACGGGTTTCTTATAATTCCTTTTCTTGGCCAAGAGTTATTTCCATTTCCACCCCACCCATTTCTTCTTCTCAGTCACCCAAGTTTTCTAGCCTTCCTCTACCTGTTCTGCACACTCTGAATGTTCCTGTCCCTTGTAGTGTTGCATTGGATGGTCACCTCCTGAATTGTACACTCATTACACAAGATTCTCAGTCACTGGCTATGGCTACATGAGGTATACACAAGGGACTGAGTCCCCATTACGTTTCCTTTTTCTTTTTTTCCTTTTAAAATTTTTTTTTTATTGTCTAATTTACATCCAAGTTAGTTAGCATATGGTGTCCATTACGTTTATTTAAAGGTGCTGTTGCTGGCTGTTTAGTGCCAGGAATGGCTTTTCTCTCCATTGGTGCTGCTTTTGCATTACTCAGTCCCTGAGGCATCCTGCTACTTCCTTGTACACATGTCAGCTCTGAACTGATCTCTGCCAATTGAAAGTGGACTGTCAGAGTTGAGCCTTTACCAAAAGAGGTTTTGTACTTAACAGTACACTTGAGATTGAAGTGCAAAGTGGATAAGAATACAAGCTTTGGGATCAGAAAGATCTGGATCTCTAATCCCTGCATCATCACTCACCGTGTGACCTTGTCAAAGCTACTTAATATTGCTAAGACTTGGTTTCCTAGTCTGTAAAATGGAGACAAAGAGATATACTTCATAGGGTTGTCAAAGGTATTAAAAGGGACTATGTAGAAAGAGCAATTATCACATTGCCTGTTACTCAGTAAATACCCACTAAATGCTAATGTTAGGAGTAGTAGCAGTGGTAATTAACAGTATCTAACTGGTAAAGGACCATGACGATATAAAGTAAAGTACTCATGAACATGCAAATGAGTTTTTAAAGCTCCAGTCCTTTCTCTATAGGTGCATAAACTGGACTCAAAGAAAATCTGTGTACAAATATGGGTATGGACATAATTATACACGTGTTAAGTCAAAATAATTTTTTCTTTCCACCAGGTATATTTTATTTATATTTCTTAAATGTCCAGATAGGTATTTTTCTATCAGTCATTCACACCAGCTTTTTAAGTAACTTTTACTGAGAGAATCTACCTATCTTGGAAAAGCATTCAAATTCAGTGGTTGGTCTCAGCAGATCACAAAGAATATGGCATGATGAAAATGTCTCCAGGGCATCATAAAGTAACACTTCAATATTTAAGATGGCTGGATTTACTCCAAGGACTGAGACAGACTGCCTATCACCAGCTCAGCTTCAAAATATAGTTCTTGGCTCCAGTCTGCAGTTCAATGAATGTGATCAGTGCAAATACAAGGTGAATAAATCTTAAAGATACTGAACTAAGTTCTTTCCCAAGACAAGAACACAAGGGACAAGACCATCTTGATTAATCGATGCCCATGCTAGTATTTCATCTTGGACTAGCTGATGTGAAAGTTCATGTTATTGACTCCCTACTTGAATCTTCCTTGGAAAAAAGCAATATTCTGTGTTGAATTGGTTATTATCACAACACCATCTCCATAGTTAAGATCTGTCAATATTCCTTTATCTGGGAGATGCTTAAGGTTCAAGGTTTTACTGGTCCTGACATGAAGTAATCTGCATTACAATTCATGTCACTTACACAGTTCAACCTTTCTGGACAAGTAAGAATCCTCCCAACGAGGACTATATTTACCTGCCATTCATCTACAGCTGTGCAGAGGAAACTGGGTGGAGGATAGAGTTAAGGACATTTTAGGGAGTCTGAAATTTTACTTCTCAATAGACAGCAAAGGACTGGAGGAAACATGAAAAGTTCCTAGGTTTGGTGTAAGTAGAGTGTATTAATTACCTAGGGCTGCCATAACAAGGTACCATAAACTGAGTGGCCTATCATCTCATAGTTCTGAAGGCTGCAAGTCCAAAATCAAAGTGTCAACAGGATTGGTTCCTTCTAAGAGCTATGAGGAAGAATCTGTTCCATGGCTCTCCTAGTCTCTGGTGGCCCCAGGCATTCCTTGGCTTATGGCTTCCTAACTCCAATTTCTGCCCCCATCTTCACATAGCCATTTTCTCCTGTGTGGATTTACATCATCTTCCCTCCATGCATGCCTATCTCTGTGTCCAAATTTCTTTTACATAGGGACATTTGTCATATTGGATTAGGGCCCAGTCTAATGATCTCATTTTAACTCAGTTACCTCTACAAAGAACCTATTTCCAAATATGCTGAGGACCTGGGGGTTAGGACTTCAACAAATCCTTTTTGGGAGACACTATTTAATCCATAATATATAGTAGGCAAAACTTTGAGCAAAACAGAATAAGGAAATGGTGCAGTCATATAACAGCAATGGGGGGCCCAGGAAAAATGCCAAAGTAATATAAAATATTCCCATTCTACTGTTCTAAAACCATCTCTCCATTTGTTAGTCTCCTTTCCTGCAAGCCACCATGTACATCATTCCACTTTCAATCTCTGTAATTCAAAGCAAAGAAAACAGTTCTCCCAGTTCTGTTCTGGGAAATCTAGCTGAACCAAATAGGTTCATCTGTTAGGTACAAGGTTCCCCTGAGTTTTCTGTATTTGTTATTTCTTTAGCAAGAGAATTTGGAATAACTCGCAGCCCCTTGTTTTTTATCTTATTTTGCTAAGAGTAATACATGTGCATGGTAATTATCATTAGACATGCGTTAGTTGTAAATTGATAAAAACCCTTCCAAATGCTGGAACAGTGACCTCATCCTTCTCAGAAGAATGTTTTTCCTCTCTTCACCTCTAGCCTCTACTTCTTAGAACCAACACCACTCAGGAAAGGTTTATATAAAGAACCTACAGTATTTATGATGTTCTTAGGCCATAAATAATGCCTCTGCCACAGACTAGGCTCCTGGAAATGGACTTCCAGTTTCTCTCAAGTACACTTCAAGGAAGAACACTATGAATCTGGGAATATCTCCTTCTTTTACCAAAAGAACATATTTTAAGCTTTTGAACGTCCTAAAGGACTAGCTGCAAATACTGTGTTAGAAATGAGGGGCAAGAGACCACTTAATAGAAACCATACCTGAATCCAACTTTGGATATACGTGAGACTTTGAGATTGTGCTCCACAGCAGAAACAATAATGTAGAAAGTAAAGCCAATGTAAGAACTGTATAGACTCATCTTTTTAACTGCAATCTTCCTCTTAGATTGGGTGCTGAGTTTTGAATATTCCAAAGTCAAAAGAGGAGCCATGGTTCAAGAGATACATAGGGGCACCTGGCTGGCTCAGTTGGTAGAGCATGCGACTCTTGATCTGGAGGTCGTGAGTTCAAGCCCCATATTGGGCATAGAGCTTACTTTTAAAAAAGAGAGAGAGAGATGTAAAGAAACATTATGGAAAACTGCCTACTCACTAGAATTTATAAATTAGAGTTATAGAATTATAACTAATTGTGATAAATTTGAAAATGAAGTATCAGCATCAAAGCAGCATTTAGTTGCAACATAGTTTTACCTGAGTAATGGATATTACAGAAAATCAAGTTGTGGAAGGTGCATTTACAGCAACAGCAGCCCAAGATTCATGTCCAACATGTAGATTTCTGGATCTTTCAAAAAGTGCCAGCAGGTGCTTGATGAAAGAAAAAGAAATATTAGAATCATCTTCCTCAAACTTGACCTATTAATTTCAGAGATAGAAGTCATTTAGCTTAATTGTTGTTTGGCTACTTGTGCTAGAGTACTAGTTTTAGATATTTTTCTTTCAAGTTCAATTGTAGCTTTATCATACATACATATTTTGTCACATATCATAACATCGATATGTTGTATTAACTGGAATAGTTATGTTGCATGATCTCAAAACTAGGACAGTCCTTTGAGATCATCTAACCTTTCAAAGTGACTTTTACAAACCTATCACTGTATCTCATATAAGCTTCCAACAACTCTGAACGAGAGGTAGAAAAGATGTTATTAACTCAAAAGAATACAGAGGTCCAGAATGGATGTGGGACATGCCCAAACTCACCCGTAAGACAGAGCCAGGCCCTCACACTTCATGCTCTCTGCCATTTCTCATGCCCTTTGCCATTTCTATTTCATGTCTGTATCATCTCCAAACACTTTGCTCACATCTGAGTGACAGTTACTCTCCCCAATCTTTGGCCATAATTCTCAGTAACAGAATCACCCATGATGACAACCACAACCTTTCTCAACTGCTGTCACTTTCAACTCCATCACACTTTAGCCCCAACTTGGGTTTTCCCACCGCTAAGAACTTTTCACCTCTAAGATTTCTAGTCAATTATTTTCTGATACAGTCTCCTCACTTTCTTCTTCCATCCTCACCTCTCTACTCTATCTGCCTTTTGCCATCGTCAGTCAGTCAACAAACACCTATTGAGAACCTACTGCATCCAGGCCTGGGAAATCAGTGGCAGGCTAGTTAACTACCAGCCCAGCCTATACTGAATCTCCCCCATCAGCAGAGTCTACCCTTTGACCTCTTAGTCCTTTGGCAGCTCCCCATACCCAGTCCACACTTGCTCTGAAGGCCTCAACAGTCCCCCGGTAATGTATGGTCATTTCAACTTTACCCTCTCCAGCATCCTAAAATTCTTCAGTTCGCTGATCTTCCAATCCCCATATCTGAGTCGATTCATCATTCATATTCTTTGCTCCCATATTACCTTGCTGCTGGTTAAGATCATAAATCTATGATGACGAGGTCCATCACAAATTCAAGTTCTCCAACTTGACCCAAGACTTTTAAATTACTCCCAGAATTCCAGGAAGAATTTAAAAAAATGGGTGAAAATTTTGAAGATGCAGATTTGGGTTTGAAATAAGATAACAACTTATAATCACATCAGTCAACCAGGAACGAAATAGTAATGAGCTCAGCGTTACTGTTGGTGCTTAAATAAAGTTCAGGAATTCCCAAACATGACTGGCTAGAAGGATCCCTTGGAGAGATTTTTTTGAAATACAGAATCCCAAATCCTACTTCAGTGAATCAGAACATCTGGGCGGTGTATTTCTAAAGCTCCCTAGAAAATTCTGATGCAGCCAATCCCCAGACTGACATTAGGGTCCCCTGCGCTATACTATTGACTGTGGTTTTTTTCAGGACACAATGAAAGGGATTTCTTCACTGAAGAGGAGTCTGGGTTGGATGATCAGCCTTTACATTTTATTTCCTCTACTTTTTTTCTCCTCTATCTGAACCCAAAACCTGTTAGTGTTACCTATTGCTTACACTCCTTCTCTGCCCCACATATGGCATTTAGAAGCCCCCCCCCCCACATTGATGCAGCCTGGAAGCACAATCCCCACGCCCACCCCAGGTCAGCCGTGCCAGTCCAGGATTCGTGCCAGTCTACAAATGGCGGCGATGAATGCACATGTGAATCCTGTTCCTTCCACATCCACAAACATGAAGCACCACAACTTCTCTTAATTTTCCCACTAATAGGGACTGACGGCTTGCTTTACACTCCACTGCTCTCTTGCCTCATTTGTAATGACTTTATGTTAGCCAAAATGAATGTTTCTTCATGTCTGCCCTTACAGCAGAAGTAAAGACAAGATGAACATCATGTCTTTGCTGGACTAAACACTTAAATACACTGCTGCTGCAGTGGCCTTGGTGGGTTCTACTGAGTGCAGCTTATGTCACTGCTTTTGAAACATCTTTATGGTCAGTGACAAGATCAAGCATTACCTCCAGTGATGGTAAGATCCAAACAGCCACTTCCAGTAACATCCCTGAAGATGAGTCATGGTCTGATCAGTTGATTTATAATAAACCTCCCCAACATGTATCTTGATAAAAGCAGACCTTTCAGGAGTTTTTTAAAGTTCCCAACACAGCTTTCCTTTTCATACTTTTCAGTTGCCAAATTATACAAAATTAGAACTTTCCTCATTTACTATGGATTTGATCGATTACATAGTCCTTAAAGATGTTACCTGCAGATATAGTTGCTTGACCCCAATTTCATACACACACACAAAAATAGATAATACTCTAAATGTTATCTCTTCTTGTCTTTTTTCATTAAATTGCAAAAGGTTTCATACAGGTCAGCATAGCTGGTGCCTCCTTACTTTCATTTCTGTAACAATCCTCTTCATTATTAATAACAGTTATGGCAATAAAAGTAATAATAATGTCTACATTTCTTCCCAAGAGCACAAAGGTCTTGGCCCTGGGTACCAACATGGGTACCCATCAGCACCCTCCCATCTATTAGATCCTGGAGCCATACCAAGTCAGTTACCACCCAGCAACTGCAGTGAGAGACGTCCAGAGCTCCAGCAAGACAGGCAAAGCATCTGAGGTGGCACAAAAGAGATTTCTGATACACTTACCATATGCAATGAAATGTCTTGTATACTATTTCCTACTCAAATGTGGCTACCAAAATTACAGTTAAATATGTCTGAACTGTCTTCAAGTCACAACCAAAGAGAAAATACCTCCTGATCACTGGTTTCCTTTGAAAAAAAAACATTATCTAACAACAGAGGCTGTGTATCTTTTTTTTTTTTAACATCTTGAATGTCTGAAACAATTTTCCCTTAGTTACTATGAAATTTCTAACAATTCCCAGTTACTAAAGGCAAGAGAGTGGTAAATAACAATAATAATAATTTCCTTTTGACCTTTTAACAGAAGCTTCACATTTTCAGTCTTTCAAGTCTCATATACACATCAATCATAAATTCAATGAAATTGAAAAGACACTGGAGAAACACTTCCGTTTTCTTCTTAAGGAAGAATGAAGGCCAGAAATGACATAGGGGTTTTTCTAACAGGGAAAGCACCTAGAGAAGGCAACCATGACTTATCTAGAAGTACACTGTGTTTCTGAGGAAAGATGGGCTTCAGGCCCCCAGTCTGGACTATTCTCACTCTGAATCATTTGCCCTTCCTCTTCCCTTATTAAAACAGGCTTTTGGAAATGCAACTTCTCTTCAATTCATCTGGTAGACCCCTTACTATCAGTGAAATAGACTTTAATATGTTGGTTGTTTTTTTTCCAGGCACCACCCCTACTAATCCACAAGGTGACTGGGTCAAGAGGTGCAGACCAAGTGCTTCTGAAGCACAGAAAGATGAAAATGATTAAACAAAAGCCCCCATTTAGCCCAGACTCTATTTTTTCTTCATTTCAATTTACTAAACACTTACAGAACTTTTACAGTCCTGGAATAAATGCCCTGGAAAATTGAGCCTGGTTGAGGCTTAAATTCTAAGCTTCATAAGGAGATGGAATCCCAGGTGAGGGTGATAACGGAAAAGAGAGCTGAGGCAGGTAAGACTGGGAAGCAAATGCAAGATATTGTCTTTCAAAATTAGCCCCTTCACAAAGAGACAGTCTCCCAGGATAAGCTATAGAGAAAGCTTTCCTCAGAACAGTCCATCAAGGGGTAGAAAGATAAATTACCCATCAGCACCCTCCCATCTATTAGATCCTGGAGCCATACCAAGTCAGTTACCACCCAGCAACTGCAGTGAGAGACGTCCAGAGCTCCAGCAAGACAGGCAAAGCATCTGAGGTGGCACAAAAGAGATTTCTGATACACTTACCATATGCAATGAAATGTCTTGTATACTATTTCCTACTCAAATGTGGCTACCAAAATTACAGTTAAATATGTCTGAACTGTCTTCAAGTCACAACCAAAGAGAAAATACCTCCTGATCACTGGTTTCCTTTGAAAAAAAAACATTATCTAATAATAGTATATAATTTTTTAAGGATTTGTTTTCACCTATGAATTTCATTTACAAACAATAAGCATTCATCAAAGAAAGAAACAGCTGATCTTCTGGATAACTTTTGCTTGCTGAAGCGCCTCTAGATTAGCAGAATTAAATAAATATCAAATAAGGGCTTCTAAGGAAACACTAAGAAACCAAGCGAGCTCTCTAGGCAGTCACTGTGCCAGGAAGGCAGTTACACAAACGACTGACTTTCTCAACAGAGTAGTGCGAGCACGATATCCAGTGCTACGAAAGAAGGGGGAGAAATTTAGGAAAAATAAATCACTCTCTTTGTTAGCATGCAAATAAATTATTTATACACAAAGAATATGAGCAAATGAGTTATAATGCAGAAAGTCTCTTACAAAGAAATTTTTTAAATTCATCTGCCTGGAAAAATTAAAAAAACTTTTTCTTCTTATCCTACCATATTTTCCACTAAATTGTTTATGTCAAAATAACTGTGCATCTGATGAAATCTGAACCAAGTGTCATTGGATACATCTTTAATTGTGATTAAAACACTTCAGCTCAGTCTAATTTCTTTCGGTCCCAAGGGTGTCCAAATGTCCTTAAGCACAAATGACTCTACCATTGTTACCACCATCATTAAGTATTTGGATTGAGTTGAAAATTCATTTTGGATAATAATGTCTTATGTTAAAGAAGTCATTTATTTGAAAGCACAGAAGACAACTTAATTCTACTGTGTACCAAGTCTTAACTTGCCATGAATTAGCCATTCAGGGGGGTCTTACACCATTAACCCCAAATCCTTGGACTACATTTATTTTCAGTTTGTTCAAAATTCTTGAAAAAAATATCTGTTACTTATATTTGATTATTCTCTACCTACAAGGAAAATAAGAAGTCTGCTCAGGCCCTCCAAAATAGCATTGGGACCTTATCTTCTTGTAGGACTGGTCCATACAAAAGATGTCTTAGCCCCTGTACCAGCCTTCCAGGGTTGCCATAAAAATGCACCACACAAAGACTGAGTGGATTAAACAACAGAAATTTATTGCATCCTTTTCTGGAAACTAGAAGACCAAAATCAAGGTGTTAGCAGGTTGTTTCCTTCTAAGGGCTGTGAGAGAAGGATCTGTTCCTGGCATCTTTTCCTTGGGAGGCAGATGGCTGTTTTCTCCCTGTCTCTTCACATCATCTTATGTCTATGGAAGTCTCTCTGTCCAAATTTCCTTTTTTGATAAAGACAACAGTCATACTGGATTAGAGTCCACTATAATGATCTCATTTTCATTTGATTACCTCTAAAAGATGCTATTTCCAAATAAAGTCACATTCTTAGGTACTAGGCATGTGAAGAAATCTTTACATCTTCAATATGTGAATTTGGAAAGGAGCACAATTCAGCCCGTAACTCTAACACTCTTGCATCTTGATTATATAGTCTGCAAAGACGGGTTCCGTGCTGGTAATGGCAGAGGTTAGAATGCAGTTTCCAGTTGTCCAATCAGAGCCCTTGGCTGGCTGTGACAACTCCAATAAGTCATTCAACCTCCTTAAGCTCCTTTTCTTTCTGTAAAATGGGAATGGTAATAGTTTCTACCCGATAGGATTGCAGTGAGGATTAAAGAGTCAATCCATGTGAAGTGTTCAGCTCGGTGTCTGGCACATAGTAAGTGCTCCTGATATGTTGCTTATTATTAGCATGAATTATTATTAACCAAAATGATCAATCTAAAAGCGAAGGTCATAAACCCAGTGGTGAGAGAAAACAGTTTCTACTTTTCCTCTCCAACCACCTTAAAGTCCCCTTTACATAAGGCTGCCTTTCAAATTAAGACAGACTCGCAGATCCACACTGTCAGGAACAGTTGGCTTAGAATTACAATGACAGTGGATGCCTGGATGGCTTAGTAGGTTGAGTGTCTGACTCTTGATCTTGGCTTAGGTCATGATCTCATGGTTTGTGGGATTGAACCCCGCATCAAGCTCTGTGATGACAGTGTGGAGCTTGCATAAGATTCTCTCTCTACTCCTCCTCCCTTTGCACTCTCTCTCTCAAAATAAGTAAATAGCCTTAAAAAAAAAAAAAAAACAAAATATAATATTTGGGGAAAAAAAAAAACAGAATTACAGTGACTGGTCTCCACTTTGCCCCACTCTTTAATAACACAAGATTTCTTTTCTTTTCCTTTCTTTTCTTTCCTTTTCTTTTCTTTCCTTTTCCTTTTCTTTTCTTTTCCTTCTCCTTTTCTTTCTCTTTTTTTACATCTGGTTTCTTTTATTCAGCATAATGATTTTTTTCAGTTGAAGTACCATTGATACACAACATTATAACGTTAGTTTCAGTGGTACAACATAGTGATTCAACAACTCTATACATTATGCTATGCTCACCACAAGTGAAGCTACCCTCTATCAACATACAACACTATTACAACACCACTGACTACTGCCAAAAGATCTCTTAAAAGGCAGAGTTGAGGCCAGCTCATTTACTGACCCAACGTCCTACATTACATGAGTCCTCTGCAGGAGATATTATGCCACACAGCTTCCTTCTCACAGTATCTGCTTTTCCATATCTCAGAAGGTCAGTCCTACTCTATGTATCTTATTTGTAAGCAGTTCATATGTTCTTTTATTCAGCCAAAATTAGATTATCAATCTTGGTGTATATGTGTGTGTTTGTTGTTGAATTTTTTCCCAAAAACTTCCTTTACAAATTTACTAATATTCATAGACTTTATATATTAAATTTATGTAAACCTGGGATAAGAAGGAAGATTCTGTTCTTAAGATTCTAACCTCATATTAGGAGAATCTGAGGCTTGGGATAAATACCTGTTTTTATTGTTTTGTTTTTCTGTTTGGTTTATCTCCTACCTTCATATGGGGCAGGAATAAAAACGGAAAGACCCATGCAGTAGAATGGGTCTCTGAGCACCCCAATGAGACTCCTCTCCTGGTGCAGCTCAGGAAAGGATGAAAATGGCATAGACAAACACTACTCAGCCTGTTCAGAAGATGTGTTTCCTGGGAGAAAATCTAAAACTTCATTACAGCATCCAGGACTATGTTATGACTTTTGTGGTCTCCTTCCTTCATTATACACACACACATACATACTTATTACATTTTTCAATTGATTGGTATAAAGATGTATATATTAATGTTATATATTAAAATAGTTTTTGACCTAAAAGCTCATTTTGTTCTTCTGATTTTATTTTTTTAATGTTTATTTTTATTTTTGAGAAAGCAGAACACGAGCAAGGAAGGGGCAGAGAGACAGGAAGACACAGAATCCGAAGCAGGCTCCAGGCTCCGAGCTGTCAGCACAGAACCGAAAGTGGGGCTCAAACTCACAGACCACGAGATCATGACCTGCGCCAGTCGGACGCTTAACTGACTGAGCCACTCAGGCACCTCTGTTCTTCTGATTTTAAAAGAAATTAAAAGAAATATCATGGGTCCCTAAACTATCGTGGGCCACAGGCATTGTGTCTACTGTGTCCAGCAGATGTCAGTCCTGAAAGTATTTGAGGTACTATCATATTTGATATGACTTACTTAAGCAACTCATTTAATGACATCAAAGAGGCATTCAACTTTTCTAACCCTCCTGTGACTAAAGTCCTATAAGAAAGAAAATAATATGCAGGCCTGTTGCAGCTCTGCAATTCCAGCACACAGTTGGAGGAGGGTTACACAAACTTTGTGCACATATTCATACTTACCACATCTCAGGGTTTTTAAGTTTATTTATTTTTTTTAGTAATCTCTACACCCAAAATGGGGCTCAACCTCACAACCCCAAGATCAAGAGACGCCTGCTCTTCTGACTGAGCCAGCCAGGCACCTCTCCAGACCTCAGTTTTAAAGCACCTACTTCATTCTCTTTGAATTTCCTTTGTAGATACATAAATATATAAAGTAGCATTTGCTGCTTTTTTAAAAAATGTTTGTTTATTTTTGAGAGAAAGCCAGATGGAGTGTGAGCAGGGAGGGGCAGACAGAGGGAGACACAGAATCTGAAGCAGGCTCCAGCTCTGAGCTGTCAGCACAGAGCCCGATGCACCTTTCACACATCAAAGTTACTAATGAAAAAAGAAAGGAAACTAATGTTTCCTGAGAGCATACTGTGTATCAGGAATTGTCTTGGGTACATTCACATGGATAGTTAAGGGAGATAAAGATTATTATCCTCATTTTTATAAATAAGGAAACTGAGATTAAAGAAGTCAAGTGATTTGTCTAAAATAACAGAATTTTGGGGCACCTGGGTGGCTCAGTCGATTAAGCGTCCGACTTCAGCTCAGGTCATGATCTCGCGGTCCATGAGTTCAAGCCCCGCGTCGGGCTCTGTGCTGACAGCTCAGAGCCTAGAGCCTGTTTCAGATTCTGTGTCTCCCTCTCTCTCTGACCCTCCCCCGTTCATGCTCTGTCTCTCTCTGTCTCAAAAATAAATAAACGTTAAAAATAAATAAATAAAATAACAGAATTTTGGGGCACCTGGGTGGCTCAGTCGGTTAAGTGTCCAACTTTGGCTCAAGTCATGATGTCACAGTTCGTGGGTTCAAGCCCCGTATCGGGCTCTGTGCTGACAGTTTAGAGCCTGAAGCTTGCTTTAGATTCTGTGTCTCCCTCTCCCTCTGCCCCTCCCCCACTGTGCTCTGTCTGTCTCTCAAAGGTGAATAAATGTTAAAAATAATAAATAAATAAATAAATAAATAAATAAATAAATAAATAAAATAACAGAATTTAGTAATGGTGGAGTTAGGATTCAAATGCAGGTGTTTTGCATTTCAATGTCCTTCCCACCCTATCAAATAGATTACTACTTTGAATTGTCCTATTTAATCTCTTCATATAAAAAGATTTGAAATGACATTTTTTAAGAGAAAGTAACCATTTTCAAATTAAGCCAGTTATCAGGTAAGATCATATCATCTAACAGAATCACATCATCTAACAGATGATGTTAGATCATATCATCTAACAGAATCTTTTTGAACCAGAGATACATTGGAAGATCCCTAATATTCAATCCCTTCATATTCTGGATGAAGAAATCCCGGAAGCACTTGTGACATTTACATCACATAGAAGTCAGTGCACTTGCAATCATTGCCCCTCACTAAACACAAAAAGCAAAAATAAATAACCTTTATATATGAAGCACAAAAAAAAAAATTGTAGAAAAGAGTTAACATGAAGAGAGAGCTATGCTGAACCATTTTTTCATGGTTTAGATTACTGCTAAACATACCTTTCTTTATCCATCATCATATGCCCCAGACTGAAGATCAAGGAAGTCGATGTCATAGGAATTTAAGTTTGTAGAGACAACTGTGGGTTTCAGCAGGCTTTGCTGAAGACTGAACTGGGCTTTGAAAGATAGGTAGGAGTTGAAGTGTGCACAGAGTGCTTCCTAGGTGATCAGAACAAAGCTAGGGATGGAACCACATTAGCACTTGCCCTGAGCTTTAAAACTTTAGAAAGCAATTTCATAAACCCTACCTCCATTATAGCTTATAACCATGCAAGGTTTTTTTTTTAAACAAATATATACAATTTTATTGCTTTTAAGTTAAAAATAAATGAACACTTGTAAAAATTTTCAAAACCATACAGAAGTATACAGAGTAAAAAGTGAAAGTTTCCCTTAATCCTGTCAATAAATTCTATCCCAGAGCCTTTTCTCATAGGTAAAGTTTGGCATATGTGCCCTTTCAGACCTTACACAATGCATTTATACATGGACATGCACACACACACGAGTACTAGCAAAACCAGAAAAGCTGGGGATGGGGGCAGGAGATTTATTGGAAGAAGAGAACCTTTGGGGACAGCACTGAGAGATTTGAGGATAAATATTTTGTGACAGGCAATGTAACCCATACATTATTGGAGCTGTCGGAGTTATAATTTATGTTTGGTTGAGACAGGGAGGGAGGGAGAGAGTTAAAAATAATTAATGAGGGGCACCTGGGTGGCTCAGTTGGTTAAGCATCCGACTTCAGCTCAGGTCATGATCTAACGGCTAGTGGCTTTAAGCCCCTCGTCAGGCTCTGCAGGCTCTGTGCTGACAGCTTGGAGCCTGGAGCCCACTTCGGATTTTGTGTCTCCCTCTCTCTGCCCCTCCCTACTTGCACTCTGTCTCTCTGTCTCAAAAATAAATGAACATTAAGAATAAAAAAAATAAAATAATTAGTGAAAGTCCTCATGGTGGGCGCTGTGGAAGAGCAGAATCATCCCACAGAGCCTAGTTACTTAGGGTACATAGGTTATAGAAATTGGAAGGAACAAGACTGTCAAGTACTCCAATCTCCAAGCTGAAGAATCCACAGAATTTTTCCTGAAGGCAACAAGAAGTCATTGAGGGCTGAGCATGGGATGGGTGACGTGACTGATGTCTGAGGAAAATTCGTCTTGCAGCAGTAGGCAGGAGAATAGACTCTGAAGTTATGGAGACCAATTAAGAAGTTATTAGATCCTTAAAGCACATATTCTCAAGGAAATAGTCTTAAATAAGGTCAAAGGTTTATACACAAGTATTTTCCCCACAGTGTTATAAAAGCAAAAAAGTTTCTAAACATGGAAACAACCAAAATATCCAAAAATAGAGAAATAGTTAAGTAAATGATGGTATCCCCAATCCAATGAAATTTCATGAAGCCATTAAAAATAATGTTTTTGTAAAACACTTAGTGACATGAAAAATGCTGGTAATGCAACGTTGAGTGAAAACACAGACACAAAACTATATATGAGCTTGACCCCAATTATATAGAGAATTTCCTTAAGAATACTGTTGTGATTATCTTGCCTTAGGAAAAGACCATTAGTCATAATGAACATGTTTTAGTTTATAATGCTCTGCTTTCAGTAAATAAATTACAGAAAACTTTTATGTATCAGCATGACTTGGCTAAAGGAATGTTTTGATTCCTATTATTGGTTCAGGTTTATCTTCCTAAGCATAAGAAAGGAGACGAGCCTATAATAATTAGACTCCACTTCTTTGAGTAGGTCTTAGAAGTAAATAAACCAATGAAATGTAAGACCCATTTCTTTTTTTTTTTTACAGATTTATTTTTCTTAAATATGAAATTTATTGTCAAATTGGTTTCCATACAACACCCAGGGCTCATCCCAACAGGTGCCTTCCCCAACACACAACACCCACCCCCCATCAACCCTCAGTTTGTTTTCAGTTTTTAAGAGGTAAGACCCATTTCTAATAAAACAACACTGAACCGGTTGGGAGCCAGTACCTGCTCATAGATCCCTTACAATACCAATATTTAGAAACAAAACCAAAAGTTGTACATCCACACCGGTCTAGAAAGAAAGAAATCAAAGTCATCGCTCTTATCGCTGGGAAATGGCACTACGGGTGATGTGTTTCACCGTTATGTTAATAAGCATGTATTACTTTGAAAATTAGGGGAAATTTTTTTTGTTTAACTGGGTTTTTTTTGTTTGTTTAAATAAAGGAGCAAGTGCTGAAGACTATAAAATGCAGGAACAGAGAAAAAGAAGATCGAGAAGTGCCTTCTAATTCAGGACATAAAGGCTTGATAAATAACAGTTTACAGTTGTATAGATATTTCATAGACTTTTCAAATAAAGAGGATTATAGACATTAAAGAAACCCAAATAGGGGGACGGCTGGATGGCTTAGTCGGTTAAGTGTCCAACTTCGGCTCAGGTCATGATCTCAGGGTTCATGGGTTCGAGCCCCACATCAGGCTCTGTGCTGACAGCTTGGAGCCTGGAGCCTGCTTCAGATTCTGTGTCTCCCTCTCTCTCTCTGCCCTTCCCCTGCTCGCACTCTGTCTCTGTCTTTCAAAAATGAATAAACGTTAAAAAAATTTTTTAAGAAAAAAAAGAAACCCAAGTAGGTAATTTTCTTGAGCTTTTCCCAAAAAATCTGTGTGGAATAAAGTAGAAAAGTGAAAAGGTACATTCCCTCTACCAAACCTTTCCCAAAACTCCCAACATAGCTTTCAATCAGCACTGTCAGTATGGTAATGCAATACAAGAACATTTCAAAATTGCAATTACTAGTACAAAACAAGAAAAACAATAGAGGAAAACTACACAATATTGCTGTGACATTTTTTGAAGGGCACGGAGTTCAGACCCATCCTTGACTTACACCAAGTTCTCAAATCATCATGCCATAGATCCTAGCATTGTAACTACTTCATAAATGCTAATAGGACTATAAAGTTACTGTAATGATTTATAATAATGAAGACAGAGTCTCCTAAATTAGCAGTCTATTCTCCATTTTCCACCAAAATAGTCAACAGGTAAATTTCATTTTGTCATAAAATTTCTATTTCTATTATTTCAGTCGTTAACCCAAATGGTAATGAAATAAAAATTTACAGTGTCTGATGGGGCTAGGATTAACCCAATCCTGCCCACAGTCTTCATTAAAATTGACTGTGGCCTTTCTCCCTGCCCCCTGCTTCCCCCAGAAGAAATGGTCACCTCTGGACCACCCAGAGCTTCCTGTCCACTCTCACAAGAATTTCTCTGGGTAATTATGTAAAGCTCAAATAAAATCAAGTAAAATTAAATAGAAATCAGACATGTTCTAATTTCACTAACAAAAACTAATAACTAAGAAAAGTTTATACCACACCTATAGAGCTTTTGTTTCTGCAGTAGCAATGGACGTACAATAAGAATATGGAGGGGGCACCTGGGTGGCTCAGTCAAGTAAGCTCCCACTTCGGTTCAGGTCACGATCTTGGGGTTCTCGAGTTTGAGACCTGTGTCGGGCTCTGTGCTGACAGCTCAGAGCCTGGAGCCTGCTTCGGATTCTGCATCTCCCACTCTCTGCCCCTCCCCCGCTCTCTCTTGTGCTCTCTCTCTCTCTCTCTGTCTCAAAGGTAAATAAAAAAATTTTTAAAAAAAGAATATGGAGAGAGATTAACAAAAAAATGTCACATGGTATGTTTTTGCAGTCAAGCACATTCATGGTTTTTTCTGATCTCACACTTAGTCTTCTTAACTTGTTTTTATTTTTTTAATTATTTTTTTAATGTTGATTTGTTTTTGAGAGAGAGACAGGGAGTGGAAGTGGGGGAGGAGCCAAGAGAGGGGGAGACACAGAATCCAAAGCAGACTCCAGGCTCTGAGCTGTCAGCACAGAGCCCGATGCAGGGCTTGAATTTACAAAGTGTGATATCATGAGCTGAGCTGAGGTCAATGCTTAACCTACTGAGTCACCCAGTCACCCCTCTTAATTTGTTTTTAAACTTCAGGATTGTTAGGTGACCTGAAAGTTGTAAATTAATGGTTCAGTCAGCAAGCATCCAACTTCGGCTCAGGTCATGATCTCGCAGTCTGTGAGTTCAAGCCCCAGGTCAGGCTCTGTGCTGACAGCTCAGAGCCTGGACCCTGCTTAGGATTCTGTGTCTCCCTCTCTCTCTGCCCCTCCCCTGCTCACTCTCTGTCTCTCTCTCTCTCTCTGTCTCAAAAATAAATAAAACATAAAAAAAAATTTTTAAAGGAAAGAACTATTTCATCAGTGGAAATTTTAAAACTACTGATTCTTTTTCTTTTTCTTTTTATTTAGAGAGAGAGAGAGCACAAATTAAAGAGAGTGGCAAAGAGAAAGAGAGAAAGAGAAAGAGAGAGAATATTAAGCAGGCTCCACACTCAGCACAGAGGCCCATGCAGGGCTCAATTCCACCACTCTGGGATCATGACCTGAGCCCAAATCAAGAGTTGGACTCTCAACCCACTGAGCAACCCAGGCATCCCATTAATTCTTTTTCTGACTGTTGACGATTAGCCCTTCTTCCTCAAAGCCTTCTCTACCCAACATGAGATGAAAAGTAATAAAATCCAAATATTACAGGATCATTAACATAAAGTCTTTAACTTACTCTTATATTCTGATTCTATTCTCACAAAGCCTAAGAATATATATAACAATGCCACACTTCCAATCAGTGATGTGTCAATTAATGCATGCTTAGAAAGCCCTTTTTTTCTAGTTCTATTGAGATATAACTGACATATGCCACTGTATTAGTTTTAGGTGTGCAACATAATGATTTGATACATGTATATATTGCAAAATAATTACCACCATAGTTTAGTTAACATCTATCACCTTACATAGTTACAAATATTTTTTCATAAGGAGAATTTTTAAGGTCTACTCTCTTCACAACTTCTTTTTTTTTTTTTTTTTAAAGAAATCTCTATGTCCGACATGGGGCTCAAGCTTACAACCCCAAGATCAAGAGCTGGATGTTCTACCAACTGAGCCAGCGAGGAGCCCCCTTTTTCTTTTTAAGTAAACATCAGCTTTCTACTATACAATACTGTATTGTGGACTATAGTCACCATGCTGTACATGACATCCCGAACTTGCTTATCTTATAACTGGAAGTTTGTAGCTTTTGATCACCTTTGCCTATTTTAGAAAGCTCTTTAAGGATAACAAATCCTATGGCATCCATATGCTCAGCAGCATGACTGTATCTGTTTGGTGGCCTCTAGTTGTGCTGAAAAATTTTCTTGTGAAATAAGACTGCAACCTGAGCTCCCCCAGGCCTCATCAACCTGTGAATATAAACGGAATCACACAAATGATTAGAACTCAAATTCTATGGTCCTTGAGTCCACCCGACAGGACCTCAACAACCTATACAATTTCTCAAGTGCTTCTGGAAGTACAAGTGTTCCGCAAAGTCAGGTGCTTCTGGAACTCAGGCATGCTCATGAATAATCTGAGAATCTGCTGTGGTCCTCTCTGGCATCTGCCGGGTACTTTCAGGTCACCAGGCACGACTGCCACGTCATCAGGTAAGACTACTATGTCACCAGGCACGACTGCCATGTCACCAGGCTTGCACTCTCTGCCAGACCACACTGCTGCTCTTCTGCCACCAGAGGAACCAGAGATGTGCAGTGGGATCTAGATGATGCCCAACACCTGCGTGATGTTGATGAACACTGACATTACAACCTGTTCAAAAGTTCCAACATAGTGATGTTTGTGTGACTGAGCCATACAGAATTTTAGGTTTTTCACTATATTGTACACCTGAAACTAATATAATGCTGTATGTTAACAATACTGAAATTAAAATAAAAATGTAATAGAGAAATAAATAGAAATGGGGAAGAAAAAAAAGAATTTTAGGTTTTGTTTGTGTTTTGACTTTTATAGGCAACATGTTCCCCCACAGGAAGCAGATTAACTCTATCACTGGGCCAGGTGTGCCTGGCTCCTCCTTTCTTTAAAATGAGTTCTCCCCCTGGGTAGCTCCCCACCCCCCTTTCATATAGCCTTAAGGTGTTGTCCCATGCATCTACCAGACATATCCACACATAGTCAAACCCCAGCTCAGGCTCAAGTTGAGATCCCCCTATATATTAATCACATCTACTGGAAGGCTAAATGAAAGTGCCAACTATGGAAGAAAAAATACTCTTTCAGTTTCCTCTAGAAAAGGCTTCTATGGTTCAAGTTTTGGGTTTATTATTTGGGGAGAAATAAATTTTTTATCTAGAGCAAGTCATTATATTTCTTCCTTTGGTATAAAATTTAACCAAAATAATTGAAAGCATGAATGCTAAAATTCCCAGTTGCTCACTCTCACAAAGTAAATGAGTATTTAAGCCAGGCAAACAGAACCACTTATATTTAACAGTGTCATAAACAGATTGCAAAATATTTTAACCCATTGGTAATTCTTTGGGCCCTCAGTCTCAGTGGATGAAAGAGTAGCTTATGAATGCTACTTCTAAGATTGGTAACATACCCCAGAGTTCCAGTAACTCTTTCCTGTTTCACTGGATAATTTTCAATTGGCTAAATGCAAGTACAAGAAGAAATTGACAGTGGGTCTCAGGAGAACTGTTTTTCTCCAATGATCTCTTCATTTCTGTGCACTTGTTCTCCCCAACACAACAGTTTTCTCACTGGTTATCAATCTTGGCAGTGGCAGATGGCCTTCCCATTCCATAATTCACTGTCAGATCAAGAGTTCTAAAACATGATACCAGTCTTTTCCTTATCCTCTCACTTATTTAATCACCCCCTGATTGCAGTGAATATGTTTGGGCTACTTGTTAGCAAGAAATACTGATGTTCTGGGGCGCCTGGGTGGCGCAGTCGGTTAAGCGTCCGACTTCAGCCAGGTCACGATCTCGCGGTCCGTGAGTTCAAGCCCTGCGTCAGGCTCTGGGCTGATGGCTCGGAGCCTGGAGCCTGTTTCCGATTCTGTGTCTCCCTCTCTCTCTCTGCCCCTCCCCCGTTCATGCTCTGTCTCTCTCTGTCCCAAAAATAAATAAAAAAACGTTGAAAAAAAAAATTAAAAAAAAAAAAGAAATACTGATGTTCTTGGAAAGTAAAATCTCCTTTCCATTCTCAAAGTCTTGGGTCACATTTTGAGAGGCAGTCTAGCATGGTACTCAAGAGCACAGACAATGGGCACAGATCACCTGAGCTCAAATATCCACTTCCTCATTTATTAGTTGTATGACCTTGAGCAAGTTACTTAAACTCTCTAAACTCCAATTTCCTTATTTTTAGAATGAAGATGATAATAAGACCCACTCTACAGATTTGTTATTAGGAATAAATGAGTAATACACATAAAGCCATTAGAAGAGTATCTGGTGCATAATAGGTATTAGTTGTTGTTAATACTTTAGTGCTATTCTGTTGAAGACATGAGGAGGCAAAGCAGGTGAGATTCTGAATAGTACAAATACCATTATCTAAAAGGACTTTCCGGGTATTTGGTTCATGGCTGAGTAACACTGAGCAAGTAATTCTCTAAACCTCTGTCTCCTCATCTATAAAATGGTGCTAATTGAAAAAAATACATGTAAGTTACTTGGCAATGACCTAACACATAGTAAACACTAATATTAGCTGCCATGTCATCTGTAAAATGATCCATAATTATGTCTGCCTTATAAGAGTATCATAGTGAGATAACATGGGTGAAGGACTAGCATAAATGATTTAATATTTATTAAGCAGAGGGTTGATAGTTTCCTCTCCACACTTTCCTCTCAAACTGTATGGAATTATATATCATGTCTTTTTAAATTGCCCTTGCCTTTCCTTCCCTTGCCAGCTATACCTGGAAGTTCAAGGAATGAAGGGAGTCAATGATTATGTAAACTCTACCTACCAAGATGACCCTCCACAAATCCATAATTGATAAGCAAACCTTTATCAAAAGTGAGAATTTATCTGCATAATTCTAACTCAAAAAAGATAATTGAGGGGCGCCTGGGTGGCGCAGTCGGTTAAGCGTCCGACTTCAGCCAGGTCACGATCTCGCGGTCTGTGAGTTCGAGCCCCGCGTCGGGCTCTGGCCTGATGGGTCGGAGCCTGGAGCCTGTTTC
The DNA here is from genome assembly GCF_018350215.1 of Panthera leo. NCBI lineage: Eukaryota > Metazoa > Chordata > Mammalia > Carnivora > Felidae > Panthera > Panthera leo. The sequence continues at coordinate 164,280,148 of NC_056686.1, forward strand.
CGATTCTGTGTCTCCCTCTCTCTCTGCCCCTCCCCGGTTCATGCTCTGTCTCTCTCTGTCCCAAAAATAAATAAAAAACGTTGAAAAAAAAAATTAAAAAAAAAAAAAAGATAATTGAATTTCTGGCAACATATCAGACTAAGTATCAGTACCAACCCTCCCTGGAAGTGACTAAAAATGCTGGATATAATATAAGAACATCTTGAATGCATCCATATGAAAGCAAAAGAATAAGGAATATCTAGAAAGGCATTACTCAATCAACTCTACCCTCACAGCATTTGCTGAACCCAATGAACTTGAGCACAGATTTTTGTGCTCTGGAAACAGAAAACAAAACCCTGGGACCACCCACGTCGGAGTGTGTTATATTAGAACCCTCATAAAACTGGGGCCCAAACACAGAAACTCAGTGAAAGAGGGAACTAAAATAAACTACCCATTTCCACCACCCCTCTGAAAAGATTGCATGGAAAACTAGCAGTCTCAAAACTTGGCAGTGAGTAGAGTGGCGGAAATTATATCCTGACAATTTATAACCACAAACTACCCTCCCACAAGTTTGCACAACAAATTTTCACTTTTGAAGCAACCTAAATAAAACCTGTCGATTTTATTCAAAGTGGTCCTGGACTAGTAATGCCCCAGGGTGTCTAACAAAGGCAAATGAAAATCCTTTGTAGGAAATTGTCTCTTTCACTCTAGGATACAAATAATCTCAGTGGATAATTTTCCAAGGAAAATTCAAGAATGTAAGTGTCAAAATTACTAAACAAGGAGTCAAAGCAATGAGTAAGAGCCAACAGAAACAAAAGTTAGCACAATCAAACCCAAAACACTTCAAATTCTTAAATTATCAGATACAGAACATTAGTATAGAAAAGGTAGGACAAATGGAAATGTAGAAGACAATAAAAATAAATCTAAATATTCTGAAATTACATCAAATATAAGCAGATTAATTACTTCAGTTAAAAGACAAAGATGCTAAACTTTTTTAGATCTTTCTTTATGCTATTTATAAGGGAAATGGTTAAAGCTGAAAAACACAGACTGAGAATATAAAAGTAAAAAGATACAGAAGGATATGCAAGGTAAATACCAAACAAAAGAAATCTGATGTAGCCAGTTCCATGGATGAAAACATTTATAGACAAACTTTTTAGACACAAAAACAAAAATTATATAATGGTCGGAAATTTGATTCACTTGGAAGATATCAATTCTGAGTTGCCTACAACTAGTTAAAGCCCTGAAATACACAAAGCAAGGAAAATTGACAAATCCTCCACCATACTGAAAGATTTCAACACACTTTCTCAACAACTGACTGTTGAGATATTAACATAAAAATCAGTAGTTTTATAGAAAACTTAAGCAACACAATGAATAAATTTAAACTAATGAATACATATGAAAACTACACTTAAGGGCTCATAATGTACATTCTTTCCAAACTTTCTTGAAACATTTTAGTCAAATGCTGTTTTCAAAAAAGTTTCAACAAATCTACCCCCCCCCCCAAATAGTATCATACAGATGACATTCCCCAACCCATGGATTTGCAACCAAAAACACATAATTATAAAAATTCCTATATGTTTGGAAATTAAGAAACAACCTTTTAAATTACTCAAGGATCAAAGAAGAAATTACAATGGCATCAGAAAACCTTTAGAACTGAATAACAAACAAAATATTACATATCAAAATATTGGTAACATACAAATTATTATATTATGGAGCTAAAGAAACTTAGAGGAAAATATGCAGCTTTAAACTTAAAATAGAAAATAAGAAAAGCTAAAAAATAATGAAAACTGGAGCACCTGTCTGGCTCAGTCCATAGAGAATGCGACTCTTGATCTCGGGGTTGTAAGTTTGAACCCCAAGTTGGGTATAAAGATTACTTAAAAAAATTTTTTGTGTGGGGGGGCATCTGGGTGGCTCAGTCAGTTGAGCATCTGACTTCAGCTCAGGTCATGATCTCACAGTTCGTGAGTTTGAGCCCCATGTTGGGCTCTGTGCTGACAGCTTGGAGCCTGGAGCCTGAAGCCTGCTTCAGATTCTGTGTCTCCCTCTCTGCCCCTCTCCTGTTCATGCTCTGTCTGTCTCTGTCTCTGTCTCTCTCTCTCAAAAACCGAATAAAACATTTAAAGTTTTTTTTAAGTAAAAAAAAATTTTAATGTTTATTTATTTTTGAGGGAGAGAGAAACAGAGCACAAGCAGGTGAAGGGCAGAGGGAGAGGGAGATAAAGAATCTGAAGGAGGCTCCAGGCTCTGAGCTGTCAGCACAGGGCCCGACATGGGGCTCAAACTCACGAACCGTGAGATCATGACCTGAGTTGACGTTGGACCCTTAACTGACTGAGCCGCTGCAGGAGCCCCTACTTTAAAAATTTTTTTAATCTAAAAAAAAATGAAAACTATGCCTATCTTAAAAAGTTTGTAAAAGGACAGAAAAAAAAAAACAACAAAGAAAAGATAAGAAAGGAAATAATAAAGCTAGGAGAAAACTAAGTAGATAGAAAATGAAAGATTTATCAAAAGTTGGTTCTCGGGGTGCCTGGGTGGCTCAGTCAGTTGAGCGTCCGACTTCAGCTCAGCTCATGATCTCACGGTTCATGAGTTGGAGCCCCACGTCAGGCTCTGTGCTGACAGCTCAGAGCCTGGAGCCTGCTTGGGACTCTGTGTCTCCCTCTCTCTCTGCCCATCCCATGCTCATGCTCTGTCTCTGTCTCTCAATAATAAATGTTTTAAAAAAAAATTTAATAATAAAAAAAAATACACACACACACAAATGAGCAAGTGGTTTTATTCAGGAATAAAAATGAATTAAAAAAGGAAAAATAAGTAATGTTATTGGCTACATTAATCTATAGAAGGAGAAAACTATGACTATCTCAACAAATGCATAAAATGCACATGATAAATTCAATATTCCTAAATAGTAAAATTGTTTAGTAAATCATGAATTAAAATGAATTCCCTTAATCTGATACAGAATATCTACCTTCAAAATTATAGCAAACAACATATTCAATTTAAAATTTTTTTCAAAGCATTCCACTTAAGATCACGAATAAGGTAAGTTTACCTACTTTCCCCACTTCTGTGCAAAATTAAATTGGAGGTCCAGACCAGACCAATAAAGCAAGAAAAAGAAGTAAGGTATAAGGATTCAGAAAGAAAAAACAAATCTCTCATTATTTGAAAATGATGTGACTGTCTACAAATACAAGCTATAAAAATAAAAAATTCAGTGTATATGCTAAATGTAAAACCATTATGCAAATTCTATTGTATTTCTATATACCAGTAATAGGCAGAAAAAAAATTTTAAATGTGTCATTTCTCACAGCATCAAAACTACAACATGCAGGGCGCCTGGGTGGCGCAGTCGGTTAAGCGTCCGACTTCAGCCAGGTCACGATCTCGCGGTCCGTGAGTTCGAGCCCCGCGTCAGGCTCTCTGGGCTGATGGCTCGGAGCCTGGAGCCTGTTTCCGATTCTGTGTCTCCCTCTCTCTCTGCCCCTCCCCCGTTCATGCTCTGTCTCTCTCTGTCCCAAAAATAAAAATAAAAAACGTTGAAAAAAAAAAATTTAAAAAAATAAAAAATAAAAAATAAAAAAAAACTACAACATGCTTAGAAATAAATCTAACAATGGATGTGCAAGATCTTTAAGGGAAAAAGTGCAAATTTTTATTGACAGATACTAAAGAAGACTTTAATGAATGAGAGCTATACAATGTGGCATATAATTTTTAAGAATCCAGGGGGGTTAGAATCTTAGACCAATGCAACAGCATGAAGAGTCCAGAAACAAACCGCACATAAACTGCCATTTAATATATGACAGAGGTGCTAGTGCAGATCAGTGCAAAATGATGGATTTTTTTCAGTAAATAGTGGTGGAGCAGTTTGTTATCAGTATGAAACAATTAAACTCCTACTTCATACATAAATAAAAATCAGTTCCAGGTAAGTTAAAAACTTAAATGTGAAAGGTAACTCGATAACTCTATAAACCTTTTAGAAGACAATGTAGTCAAACATCTTTATGGTCTCAAGTAGGGAGAAGTCTTAAACTAGACATAAAAAGTTCAAAATCTAAAGGAAAATACTCACTGCATGGAAATTAATGTCTTCTGTTGATTGAAAAGCATTATAAAAGGTGAAAAGACAAGCCCAACTGAGAGAAGAAAACTGTAACACATTAAGCATCATAATGCAAAATATATATTAAAATTTCTACAAATCAGCAAGAATGACAAACAACCAAATAGAATAATGGAGCACAAATAGCCCATAAACACAAGAAAAGGTGTTCCTTCCTTGCAAATCATGGAATTTCAAACCAGGAAGACTGTTCCAAAACTGTTCCAGCCCTTTACAAGAATGAGAATAAGAATGTTCATACTCTGCTGGCAAGAAAGGAAATTGGTATGCTTTTGGAAAATAGCTAGGCATTTCCTAGTAAAATTAAGCATGCATATGTACTCTATGATCTCATGTTCACACTCGGAAGTGTGTATCCTAGAGACATCTGTAGGTGTGTAGGAGACATGTAGAAGGATATGTACAACAGCATTGTTTATTGCAGTGAAAACTGGAAAACAACTTCAATATATTCAGCAGACGAAATCAGTAAGTTGTGGTACACTTTTATAATCAAATGCCATACAGCAATAAAAATTAGTTTACTACAGCTACAAACCCTCACGAATGGATCTCAAAAATAAATAAAACGTTTAAAGAAGCAAGACACAGAAGAATCTGTATGGTATGTTTTTACTTATGTAAAATTTTTAAATGGTATGAACTCAACAATATAATGTTCAGGGAACATATAAATAGTCAGTGGTGACCACAAAGAAAAGCAAGGAAAGGATTAACAAAGTCAGAATTGCAGATACTGCCAGAGGAGAAGCAGGACACCATGGGTATTTCTAGGTTACGGTAATGTTCTATTTCTCAGACTGGGTGCTAGATATAGAGGAATCTGTTCTAGTTTTCTTCAAACTGTACACAGATAAGGGTGGGCACCGGGTTGGCTTAGTCGGTTAAGTGTCTGACTCTTGACTTCAGCTCAGGGCCATGATCTCACGGTTCATGAGTTTGAGCCCCACGTCGGGCTCTGCACTGACAGCACAGAGCCTGCTTGGGATTCTGTCTCCCACTCTCTCGGCCCCTCCCCCACTTGCTTTCTATCTCTCTCTCAAAATAAAATAAAATATAAAAAAAAGAATTTAAACTGTACACATACATTTTCATACATTCTTTTGTATGCCACTATATCTTATAGTAAAAAATGAGATTAAAAACATTTGACATTTGCCTTGATTATCTGAATTTTTCAGACAAAACTATTTTTTTCCTGAATTAGAAGAATAATTATTTCAGTTTTTTCTTTCACACCTGTAAAAGGGAGTCCCACAACCTGAGCTTTCTATCTTATGCACAACCCCTCTATATTTAGTAACAGGTTTCAGTTAAACAGTGTAGGTTTTCAGTCACTCAAAGCATGGTAGAAAATTATGGCATATCCCTTAAATTCTTAACAGCACTCATAATACTCAAGAAATATCATTCTATGGCAGTGCTGTCCAATAGAAATATAGCATAGGCCAAAGATGTAATTTTAAACTTGCAGTAGCCTCATTTCAACATCTGATCAATATTTTTAAAGTTATTAATGAGACACTTGACATTCTTTTTCATACTAAATTTTCAAAATTCAGTGTGTATTTTACACTTAAAACACATCTCTATCAGGACTAGCCTCATTTCTTTTTTTTTTTAATTTTTTTTAATTTTTTTCAATATATGAAATTTATTGTCAAATTGGTTTCCATACAACACCCAGTGCTCATCCCAAAAGGTGCCCTCCTCAATACCCATCACCCACCCTCCCCTCCCTCCCACCCCCCATCAACCCTCAGTTTGTTCTCAGTTTTTAAGAGTCTCTTATGCTTTAGGACTAGCCTCATTTCAAGTGCTCAACGGCCCCATGTGGCTTGTGACTACACACTGGACAGCACAGCTTTATGGTCTCCAAAGGAATAAAGATCCACTTGGCTTCAGCTTTAAAGTCTAAAAACAGACCCACGCACCAAACCCAGAGGCCTATTAGACCTCCAAACTACAAAGGAGATTTCTAATTTTAGCATTAAGTAGAGGTAGGTACCTTATTCATAGAGAACAATAGAACCGGTCATTTTTATCTCATCTTTTCTCTTTATATCCCTGAATTTCCTCTGGATTAGGCCTAACAGGAACTTCTTGTAAAAGGGAAATAATAATGCTTTGGACTTCTTAAGCCCATTTTCCCATTTTCCTCAGGGATCTAAAAAATTTTAAGAACATTGGGTTACAAAAAAAAAAAAAAAAAAAAACACATTGGTTCACTAATCAACAGTCTTGATATAATATGCCATTGCAATTCATGTATATTTAAGAAAATTGAGCCTTAGAATAGAATGATTAACATCAAATATAGAGACAGAAACTGAGCCCAGGTCTGAGATTCTGAGTCTCCTGAGCATATGTCCATGTTTCTGAAGGTTATTAGATTTTCTTTTGGTTCTACTTGTCTAATTATTCATGCTTAATTCCTTCCATTATTTTTCATATTTCACCTACTCTATTTCATTTCAATATTCTCCCAGCCCTCAGTTGGCTGCAGGAACCAAATATAATATGCTAACACTATGCTTTATTTAGTAAGGTTTGTAAAAGGAAATATACAATTGGTAAATGTTTTGTGTCCTGATTTTTTAAGGATCAGATATTATAATTTTTGTAGAACAATTTTTGTTGCAATAAAAGCCAAATACTGACTAATTACTAGAGAAGGAGAGAATGAGATCATCAATATTTATGGGATTTTTCTTCTAATTTCACTATTTTGCATAGGAAATGTGTATTTTCTTAGTAAGTGTTGTTTAGTGAGTGTATTTATTTTCCAGCAGTAATTGCATGAAGGTGTTACTAATGAGAATCAAGCATTGACTTTCTGGGACTCATTTGTATGCTTATATACACAATCATTTTCCTGGCCTCTTCCTAATTTTGAACTATTTATTATCCACAGCAGCACAAAATATTATTTAACTGACCTCCAGTACATTGGTTTCTGACTTTCAGATTCCATGAACTAACAAAAAATACATGTTTTAATTGAGGGACTATCATAAAGTTGCCAATTTCTTGTTTTGCCAATTACAGTTATAAAAAATAATTAAAACCTACCCTTTATTTTGTCATCATTCCATTAAAGCAATGATTTTCAAACTTTAGCATGCATCAAAACACCTCGAGGGTTATTAAGACGCAGATCCGGTGGGCCCCCCTAGCAGAGTTGCTAATTCAGTAGGACTGAAGAGAGGCCATTTCAACGGCAAATAGGAGGAAAGGAAATCTCGGAATAAAGGAGCATCATTTATTTATTTATTTTTTTTTATTTTTTAATATATGAAATTTACTGTCAAATTGGTTTCCATACAACACCCAGTGCTCATCCCAAAAGGTGCCCTCCTCAATACCCATCACCCACCCTGCCCTCCCTCCCACCCCCCATCAACCCTCAGTTTGTTCTCAGTTTTTAACAGTCTCTTATGCTTTGGCTCTCTCCCACTCTAACCTCTTTTTTTTTTTTTTTTTTTTCCTTCCCCTCCCCCATGGGTTTCTGTTATGTTTCTCAGGATCCACATAAGAGTGAAACCATATGGTATCTGTCTTTCTCTGTATGGCTTATTTCACTTAGCATCACACTCTCCAGTTCCATCCATGTTGCTACAAAAGGCCATATTTCATTTTTTCTCATTGCCACGTAGTATTCCATTGTGTATATAAACCACAATTTCTTTATCCATTCATCAGTTGATGGACATTTAGGCTCTTTCCATAATTTGGCTATTGTTGAGAGTGCCGCTATAAACATTGGGGTACAGGTGCCCCTATGCATCAGTACTCCTGTATCCCTTGGATAAATTCCTAGCAGTGCTATTGCTGGGTCATAGGGTAGGTCTATTTTTAATTTTCTGAGGAACCTCCACACTGCTTTCCAGAGCGGCTGCACCAATTTGCATTCCCACCAACAGTGCAAGAGGGTTCCTGTTTCTCCACATCCTCTCCAGCATCTATAGTCTCCTGATTTCTTCATTTTGGCCACTCTGACTGGCGTGAGGTGGTATCTGAGTGTGGTTTTGATTTGTATTTCCCTGATAAGGAGCGACGTTGAACATCTTTTCATGTGCCTGTTGGCCATCCGGATGTCTTCTTTAGAGAAGTGTCTATTCATGTTTTCTGCCCATTTCTTCACTGGGTTATTTGTTTTTCGGGTGTGGAGTTTGATGAGCTCTTTATAGATTTTGGATACTAGCCCTTTGTCCGATGTGTCATTTGCAAATATCTTTTCCCATTCCGTTGGTTGCCTTTTAGTTTTGTTGGTTGTTTCCTTTGCTGTGCAGAAGCTTTTTATCTTCATAAGGTCCCAGTAATTCACTTTTGCTTTTAATTCCCTTGCCTTTGGGGATGTGCCGAGTAAGAGATTGCTACGGCTGAGGTCAGAGAGGTCTTTTCCTGCTTTCTCTAAAGGAGCATCATTTAAATGCACTAAACTCAATTTACATTTCTCAACTCTCCCGAGGTCTGTGCAAGTTTCACAGTGACAGTCCTTGAAGTAACACTGGAAAGCCAATGTCTTAGTACTGGTAAGGTACTGGTAATGCTGTCTGGTAAGGTAGCCCTAAGTAGCCACAGGTGGCTATTGAACGTTTGAAATATGGCTACTCTGAAATGAGATGTACACACTGGATTTTTTTAAAGATTTAATACCAAAAAAGAATGTAAAATATTTCATTAATAATTTTTACATTGATCAGATGTTGAAATGACAACATTTTGGATATATTACCTTAAATAAAAGATATTTTTGCTTTTATTTCCCTTGCCTCTGGAAACATGTCAAGTAAGAAGTTGCTGTAGGACCTCATCAAGATAAAAAGCTTCTGCACAACAAAGGAAACAATCACCAAAACTAAAAGGCAACTGACAGAATGGGAGAAAATATTTGCAAATGACATGTTGAACAAAGGGTTAGTACTGAAAATCTATAAAGAACTTGCCAAACTCAACACCCAAAAAACAAATAATCCAGTGAAGACATGGGCAGAAGATATGAATAGACACTTTTCCAAGGAAGACATCCAGATGGCCAACAGACACATGAAAAGATGCTCAACATCACTCATCATCACGGAAACACAAACCAAAACCACAATGAGATGCCACCTCACACCAGAGTGACTGAAATTAACAAACTCAGGAAGCAACAGATGTTGGCAAGGATGCAGAGAAAGGGGAACTCTTTTGCGCTGTTGGTGGGAATACAAACTGGTGCAGCCACTCTGGAAAACAGTACGGAGGTTACTCAAAAAATTAAAAACAGAACTACGCTACAACCCAGCAATTGCACTACTATGTGCTTATCTAAAGGATACAAAAATGCTGATTCGAAGGGGCACGTGCACCCCAATGTTTATAGCAGTGCTATCAACAATAGCCCAAGTATGGAAAGATCCCAAATGTCCATTGACTGATGAATGGATAAAGAATATGTGGTGTGGAGAGAGAGAGAGATTAGATAGATATAAATAGATATCATATATATCTATATATATGACATATATACAATGGAATACTACTCAGCAATGAAAAAGAATGAAATCTTGCCATTTGCAACAACATGGATAGAACTAGAGTGTATTGTGCTCAGAGAAATAAATCACTCAAAGACAGACAGATATTCACTTATATGTGGAATCTGAAAAACACAACAGATGAACATAGGGAAGGGAAGGAAAAATAAGATAAAAACAGGGAGGCAAGCCATAAGAGACTCTTTTTTTTTTTTTTTTTTTTTTTGAAACTATTAAATACAGAGAACAAACTGAGGGTTGCTGGAGGAGAGGTGGGTGGGAGGATGGGTTAAATGGGTGATGGGCATTAAGGATGGCACTTTTCAGGATGAGCATTGGGTGTCATATGTAAGAGATTAATCACTAGGTTCTACTCCTGAAGCCAAAACTACACTGTTTGTTAACTAACCTGAATTTAAATTTTTAAAAAAAGATATTAAAAATAATTTCATTTTTTTACTCTTAAAATGTGGCTACTAGAAAATTTCTAATTACATATGTGGCTCACATCGTAATTCTATCAGACAGCACTGCCTGGAGTAGAGGTTCTCAGTGTGGTCTCTGGACCAGTAGCATTGGCATCACCTGGGAACATGTGAGAAACAGAAGTTCTCAGAGAGCACCCAGACTTACTGAATCAGAATCTCTAGGGATAGAACCCTGCAGTTTTTTTTAGTAAACCCTCCAAAAGAGTCTGATCCAGGTTAAAGTTTGAGAACCATTGCTAGAACAATACTTAAAAAATTCTAATATGTATACAAATCCCCAAGGGACCTTTTAAAATTCAGATTCTAGTTCAGAAGGTGAGAGGTGGAACTCAACATTCTGCAATTTTAACAAGCTCCCACATGACCTTAGAAGCTGCGGTTCTTGGGCCATTCTTAGGGTTTTGAAAACCTGGAATACTTACCCCTCATGGAGCACTCTAACCAATATCCATTACAAACAAATCACACAATCTCCAAACTCCAAAGATCACATCTCAAGATTCTAGTTGGGCTGCTGTAAGGGAAGCAAATTGTATTTCTCTGACAGAAGGATTTTTGTCAAGACCCTTGGAGAGCTATAAATAAATTCTTCCATTTAATTGTTTGCATTATCAGACAACCTGCCATGTTCATCGAATAAGAAAAGTGTGTATTTGTGTTCCCATTTTTCCAGTAGGTTAATGGTGATTCAATATATTTAGAGCTGGAAGCTACTTTTACTAGGCTGGAACATTTGAATGAAAAATGGACACTCCAGCTGAATCTCCCTTGGCAAAGTGATCCATTTAATCAGCACTGCTGTTTATATCGAGATAGTGCATTTTAATCTGAGTTACTATCTGCTGGTTTTAAGAGAAAGCAAAACAAATAAGGAAAGGAGAGGGAACTGTTCTCTTAAACTGTACTGAGTCAATTTGTAGTTTATCCATCATGACAAGGGCCTCTAGAGACAGGGGCAGACCTTCTCAAATTCTGCTTGGTTCCCAGGAGACTCCATCATACATCCAAGAAACAGCTGCTCCAATATTTGAAAGAGGTGTTATTTTTTTTGATTTCCTCCTCCTCTAAGCCTCTTATTATATTTTCCCCACAACTGGCTATAGCAGAAGAATACAGGAAAAAAAAAAAAAACACATTTACAATTGTCTGGGGAGGGGAAAAAAAGTTTACAATCCAACTGAAATGATAGAAAGTAACATTAAGTGCTTAGCTTGTATCATGCCATATTTTTTTAATAAGCCAGAACACAGACATGAGAAGTTAGGAAACATTTCTTGTGTAAAATATTGCCAACAGTCTTTGAAATAAAACTCTAGAAAGCTTTAGTTTCTAACAAAAATCATGTAAGTATAGGAAGAACAAAACACAGAATTAGATGGGTGAGACTTTTTAAATAATTATTTATTACCCTTTCCTTTTAATTTTGACAAAAACCTACAATATATGGTACATTATCCATGCTAGGTAGAAGAATATGCTCTAAGGTAGATTTCTGGTATCCACACATATACATATCTGTACATATATGTATGTAAATACTTCTTGTTTTTTCAACATTTATGCAATGACTTAAAGCCAACCATTAAATTTAATTTATAAAAATCTTAGTCATGAGAAGTCAGTCCACTTTCTGCCTAGTCCACATGCCATTTGAAGAGACAAAGAGTCATATAATGCTGGGGCAATAAAATGAAAAATTTGGCAATTCACATCTGTGAAGATTGTTCCTTATGTTGTTATAAATATAAAACAGTGTTTATTATTTGGACAGAAACCATACAAACAAGTCCTATAAGTCATTAGCTACAATATAGTTAAAGATTAAAGTCAAATGTTCGATATACTTGAAAACACACAAGTTGTATCTTTTGCATGAGTTTAGAGATACCAGTGGTCATAGTGAGGCAAACACATGTTTGTGGATATTGAATTTGCCAAGAAAGGAAAGTGACTTGTGGAGCCAGTAAAGAATGAACAAGGCATCCTGGAGGGCCTGGACACTTAACAGGCCATCTCCTGGGGTAGGACACTCAGTCCCCCTCTGGTCACACAGAGCAGTGTGACAAATTCCCCTTCCACAAGCCTGGTTTAGGATCCCAGCTATTCCAATTTCCAGCATGTTGACTTTGAACAAGTCACTTACCCTTCTTCCACCTCAGTGTCCTCAACTCAGGTTGATCCTGAGTGAAGAGCAACGTTTTCCCCAGTGATTTCTGGATAAATGATTTTCTTCCTTGGACTCCAGCACCCTGTGATCTTTAGTTCCTTTCAAACTGCAGGACAACAGCATCTACTTTTCAGCACTGTTGAATATATTAAAAGTAATGTATGTATGTGTACATTTCCTGGAACAAGTTGGTGCTCAGTTACTATACTGTGCAAATATGCACGGGGGAAGTGGAGATGTGACAGGCAGAGAGGCAGAGAGACCCGCTACTCTCTCCATTCCCCTCCTACATGGTGATTCTGGTCCCTCTGAGGAACAGGAGAGATGCTTAGCTTCTTTGAGTCAGCTAGTAAAGGTCTGTGTAATCTTTTAAAACCGTGGGACTTTCAATTAATTCAGAAACCAATGATCACTCTATGTTCATGTTACACAGTTTCCTTACAAGTCCGAGCTCAAGCCTAGCACCACTCAGCTGAAAGACAGCCCAAAAGATGATACTGAGTGCAAATGACCTGGATATAAGGTCAGGAAGGTTCCATGCTGCAGAGTAAAATACCAACTTCTTTGTGTGGTCCCTGCTGACATCTCCCCACTCTGCCCCAGGTATTCTGAGAGTCCAAACACTGTCTTCTCCTAGAAGCAGTCCCAAAGCTTCCAGCCCCCTCTCCATCCCCAGTGTGCTTACCACAGTCTGCTAAACTGATACTCTTCCTAGAGACCAGCGGTTATCAAACTTTCTCCGAATCACCATAGGACTTGTTAAAACACAGTGCCGGGTCTCACCCCCAGACTTTCTGGTTTAGCAGGTCTGGGGTGGAGCGTGAGAATTTGCTTTTCCAACAAGTTCCCAGGAATGCCCCTGTTGCTGGTCCAAGATCACACCTGGAGAACCACTGCTCCAGTCTACCAGTTCCTTGAGAAGAACCTCAATTTCTTTTATTCAGTCCCAAACACCTAACACAGCCTGACGTATGGTAGACATTCAAACAGTGTTGAATGGAAGCTATGGGTGAACCAATGAATCTCTTTCCATTTCAGTTGGAGATAGAATGACAAATTAGTCTCACAGTACAAGAACCCAAGACACCCCTCCATTAATATTAAGCTCCCTATTAAAACAAGCAGAGGGGGACAGCCATTGTGCTGGGCTCTGAGCTACAGCACACTGACCATCTGGTGCTGCTGAAAGCTGGCATATGAAAATTTCACTTTTCTAAAAATGTATTTAAATTCAAGTTAGTTAATATACTGTGTAATTAGTATTGGTTTCAGGAGTAGGACCCAATGATTCATATGACACCCAGTGCTCATCTCAACGAGTGGGGGGATGGGCTAAATGGGTGATGGGCATTAAGGAGGGCACTTGTTGGGAAAACTTACTGTTAATACATGAAATCTCCCCCCTAGAATCAGAGACTTGGTTTGATTGGAGATTAAAACAGTAAACCTTCTCTTCCGTTAAATCTCTTCTTTGATAGTACTCATACGTGAATAAGTAAAAGAAGACAAATAAGCCACTGGCATTAGTAATGTCTTTAGGACAACTAAATTCACTTCAAAAATGTGATAGTAGGTGATCTTTCCCAAGATTGACACCCTAAATTAGGTCAGTCAAATTTCTGTGGTCATCGGGAGTCTTGTTTAAAATACAGATACCCAACGCCCTCCTGTGGAGAGTCTAAACTCAAGTAGGTATGTGATGGGGCCCCTGGAATCAGTCTTTCTAACAAGTCTCCGATGGCGCCCTAATGGTAGTTTTTTTGTTTGTTTGTTTTTTGTTTTTTATCTCCCGAGCCAATTTTAATGTACAGTTAGGACTAAGGACCACTGCAAGAACCCAGGTAAAAGTTTTCCCATAAAACTATTTTTGACCTAATATTTTTCACCTGGAATAGGTTAGGTCATGGTGCAAAAAGCCAGGTTCTCAACCTGGAATGTGGCTTTGTTGCCCTTCAGTTTCCTGAAAGGAATAAATGTGTAAGGCATTTCTACCAAAGATCATGTTTTGCGTCATGGCTCTATGGAGCTCGACCTACTCCAATAATAACAATAGAGCCATTAGTCAAAAGACCTCAGGAAAAGGGGAAACTTGTCACAGGATGATGCCAATAACCCAATTATTCTGAATTCAAAAACTAAACCTTTAACACTTGTCTTATAGCATCAGAACCACGGGTATGATCTGGAGAAGTAATTAGCATATCAGAATATTATGCCGGGACAATGTCAGAGTAAAATAAAGGTAGGCTCTGGAATGTTACAGGGGATGGAACTAGGAATGGTCTTGCATTTCAGTGTTAATATGGTGGTGTCAACAATTAACTTTCCACTGAAAAAAAAATTTTCCTGTTTATACATATGCTCTGGTGGGAAAAAAATTTTTGATGTCGTTAGATACTATGTTTTGAAAAGAACTTCCTTTGTGCTGTTTATTTAAGGTGAATTATAGTTTTACTTGAGAAAGTAAGAATTTGTTTTTAAATCAAAATGTCTCAGAATCATACTTGTTTTCCTACCTCTCTTCACTCTCTTGCCTTCACATGAAGTCCCAAGAATAAAATCTAAGCATCTTGCCAACACACTCAATTGTACTGGCCTCTGCTCAAGGGTCTAGGGGAGGCCAGTCAAGCTATGGGAGGTCTGAAGCCCCTCAGTTCAATAAATTGTTTAGTGTGAGCACTAATTTTTACTGTTGTGTAATAAAACCAAATGTTTTCCAAAACGGACAGCAGACAAAAGTAGAAAAATAGGCTTCTAGGACACACACTCATGGAGACTTCACAGCTAAGAAGTCATTTTTCTAAAACATAAACAGTGTTGCAAAGTGCATTCATTCTTAGCACAGCACGGGCATACAGGAGCCGCTGGATGAGCGCCTGATGGCATTAGCTTTCTTTCAACAACTGTCCATGTCTTTCATTAAACAACTACCATCCAAAAAAAAAAAAAAATCATTTCTTACAAAAGAATGCTTTGAGGAATGAAAGGCTGCAAATGTGCAAACTAAAGTTCATTGCATTTTTAATAAGAATTTCGAGCACAATAAAGATTTTATGCCCAAATATATTACAAAGGAATAGATGTAATGCTACATTAAACGGTTACTACACTAGGTTCATTTGCCTCTTTCTTTTTTTCCATGCCCAAAGCCATAGCCTTCCTTTTAAAAAGGAAGAAGACTGAGATTCATGTAATAGTCCCCATTTTTATGTCTGCAAGTCTTCAGGCATCATTTAGTCCCCTGGACCCTGCTGTTCGTGATGGCAGTCTGGGCTGCATGGGCCAAGGGAGGGAGGCATGGCCACAGGCTCATGCCTCTGCTAGGCCCTCCGCTTACCCCTTTCTCAAAGTGGCCAAATTCACCCTTAACAATTCCTCGGGTGGGAGATTCAAAAGCTCTCATGTGCAGAAACACCTACACCAAGAAAGCAGAAAAAAAAGCAACCTCCCTCTCTCCTATCACCCAGGTTCGTGTGACTATTTAAATTTGTTAAATTGGAGGGGTGTCTGGGGGTGGCTCAGTCAGTTAAACATCCAACTCTTGGTCTTGGCTCAGATCATGACCTCATGGTTCATGGGTTCAAGCCCCGAGTCCAGCTCTGCACTGACAGTGCAGAGCATGCTTGGGATTCTCTCTCTCCCTCTCTCTCTGGCCCTCACCTGCTCTCTCTTTCTCTCCCTCAATAAATAAATAAACTTTAAATTTGCTGAGTTCTATAAAATTTAAAATTCCATTCCTCATTTGTACTAGCTGCACGTCAAAGAACTTCACACCCACCTGTGCCTAGAGACTGCCATATTGAACAGCACAGACATAGAAAGGTCTATCAGACAGCACTAGTCTCTTGAGAGCAGAGCCAAGGAGGGGAATAACAGTACCCTTGCCACTTGGAGCCTCAACCAAGAAGGAGAGAAGAAGACATAGGGCGATCCACTATTTCTCAGAGCATGTGTTTAGTCCCTCCAAATGCACCCCTATCTCTTCCCCCATAGGTTCCACCCTCTCTCCTCCTCAGATCTTTCCCGTATTTCCTGAGCCAGGGGGAGGACAAGGGGGCAGCGTGTGAGAGGTTTTTTGAAGGCAATTTTTGAAAAAACAAAAACAGTGAGTACCTCTTGTATTCAGCTCACTGGAGTAGCTTCCATGTGGAAGTTCCTCTTGTAATCCCTAGATGTTTAGCAGGGGCATATTTATTCAGGTATAATTAATATTATTTTATCTATTTATTAATGTTATTTATATAATTAATATATTATATTTTTATATGTTATAATTGTTTTTGCCATCATACTGTTTGGAATTTGGCATTTGTATTCATGCTGACTCAAGTAATAGCCATGGTCGTTTAATTTTAAAGCTTTAAAATAATAGTTTTAATATTGATGAAGAAGGATCTTGCTAATACTTTTTTATTTTAAAACCTTTTTAAGTTTATTTATGTACTTTTGACAGAAAGCATGAACGGGATGGTGGGAAGGGCAAAGAAAGAGAGAGAATCCCAAGCAGGCATGGGGCTCAAACCTACAAACCATGAGATTGTGACCTGAGCCGAACGCCACCCAGGTACCCGGCTACTGCTTTTAAATAAAACTCTGCCAACAATTCCACATATATTAAAATATAAAAAGAATAATAACTAATAGTAACGAAGTCATTTTTTTCTTCACGTGGGAAAAGCACAACACTTTTATTTCCAACACATCTGAGTGGAGCTGAAGAGACTGGCTTTAGCAGATACAGTTACATTCCCCAATATTCAGCTGTTCTCTGCTTCAGGGAACACAAATATTCTAACTCTCTCATCCCTTTGAACTTAGACATGGCCATGTAGTTATTTGTGACCAATGAAATGAGGGCAGAAGTGAGTATTTCACTTCCAGGCAAAACCATTAATTGGTAGTTCTTGACTCCACACTTGTCCTCCCTGCTTTGATGAGCCCTGAAGCATCGTACTGGTGGGTCACATCTTAAGATGGTAGAATTGCCATCTGTGAAGGAGATGACCACATGTAGCAGAATTCCCTGCCCACAGATGTACCAATCCACCCTACACATCACCCTACAGATAAAGAAATAAACCTTTCTTGTTGTAGCCACTGATACTTGGGGTTATTTTTATTGCAAGCACAACTAGCCTATTCTGATTAGTACACCAAACCATAACCAACAGAGTCTCAATGCTTTCATAGCAAACTGTTTCTGCTACTTAGAGATATGAAGCCAGATTTTTCCAAGTGTTTGTCAATTAGACACCTTTTGAAATATTACTATTTCTTCTTTTAGGGATTTCCTGAGAGTGGGTCTCTAGTAAAACTCCATGATGAGGTATCATGGATTTTATTATACACAAACATATCATACCTCATGTGCCTGGAGCTATCCCTTCAGTACTGTTTGAAATGTTACCCTTGCCTTCTGACACCATTGTTCTGTATTGTGCCCATATAACTTAGCTTCCTTGTGAATCCCTCCCTGACACTTCTTCCCTCCTGTGCTCACTGAGGCAGACCTCTGTTACAGCACAACACATTGCACTGTTGCTACCCAGATACAAGAAAGTGCACTGTTGGGAGGGAGGAATCCTGTGGACTCATCTCCATTTCCCCAGTGTGCAGCACATTATCTGAGAGTAGATAACTACTAACTGTTTGAGTGGAGAATGAATAGATGTTTTCACAGGTTTGTTCATAACAAAGATTTGTTCTTTAGCCCCTCTCCATTTTTATCCCCTTCTTCCAGCACCATCTCAAAGAAACACACAACCTTTAAGAATAATGTTCTCTAAACACACCTTTGGGGCCAAATCCCTGAACAATCCATCGTGCCATTGAAGTTGTGGTTAAGCTCACAATCTCTGAAAATGTCAGCCTAGATTCATTTTTTTAAGTGTTTATTTATTTTGAGAGACAGAGAGAGGGAGAGAGAGAGTATCCAAAGCAGGCTCTACACACAGCTTGGAGCCTGATGCAGGGCTCGATATCACCACTGTGAAATCATGACCTGGGCCAAAATCAAGAGTCAACATTTAACAGATTGAGCTACCCAGGTGCCTCTGTCAGCCTAGATTCAAATTCTAGTTCTGCTACTTACCAACATTACGATCCTGGGCAAGTTGCTGAACTTATCTAGGGGTCAGTTTCTTCATCTGTAAAACAGGACCTCTCTCACAGGCTTGTGAAAATCCAGTGAGTATAAAGCACTCAGCTTTAGTGTGTCTGTGCCAGACACAGAGTCAGCACTTCATAACTATTAGATCTAAAGGCCTGCTGTGCTCCAGGTACTCCTCTGGTCAGCAGTTCCCACGTCACATGGATGCTTTGAGTAATGCCACATCTCAGGTCCCACTTGTAGCCACTTAAACCAAAATCTGCTTTTTAACAAAACCCCAAGGTGATTCAACAGCACATTAATGTTTGAGAAGCACCACTCTAGAGTATTTCCAGTTGCAACATTCTCCAATTTAAAATGATTTCAGGGCACCTGGGTGGCTCAGTGGGTTAAGCATCCACTCTTTTTTTTTTTTTTTTTTAATTTTTTTTTTTTTAACGTTTATTTATTTTTGAGACAGAGAGAGACAGAGCATGAATGGGGGAGGGTCAGAGAGAGGGAGACACAGAATTGAAACAGGCTCCGGGCTCTGAGCTGTCAGCACAGGGGCCCGATGAGGGGCTCGAACTCACGGACCGCGAGATCGTGACCTGAGCCGAAGTCGGCGCTCAACCGACTGAGCCACCCAGGCGCCCCTAAGCATCCACTCTTGATTTCGGCTCAGGTCATGATCTCAGGGTTGTGAGATTGAGTGCTGAGTTGGGCTCCCTGCCAGGCATGGGGCCTGCTTAAGATTCTCTCTCTCTCTCCCTCTGCCCTTCCCCCCTCTCAAAATAAAATAAAATAAAATAAAATAAAATAAAATAAAATAAAATAAAATAAAATAAAGTAAAATAAGAAAGATTTCAAATGATATGAATGATCCTGTTTCCTTGAAATAAGAGTGCTTAAAGTAGTGGTTCTCTACCCTCACTATGCATCAGAATCCCAGTGTGAGTTTTAAGAGAAATCCCACATGGCTAGGCCCAACCCCACCTAAACCCAACCACCCCCCACACTAAGCCACCCTGCTCCCCAGAGACACATTTTTCAGGTGGGTGCAACTTAGGCATCCTATTTTTTTTAATGTTTTATTTATTTTTGAGAGAGAGAGCAGGAGCAGGAGCATGGGAGTGACAGAGAGAGGGGAACAGAAGATCTGAGGCAGGCTTCACACCAACAGCAGCAAGCCTGATGTAGGGCTCGAACTCACGAACTGCAAGACCATGACCTAAGCTGAGGTTGGATGCTCGCCCGACTGAGTCACCCAGGTGCCCCTAGGCATCCTAGTATTTAAAAAATATTCCCGGGTAATTTTCACAAGATTGAGACCCATATGCTCAGAGACAGCATGAAATTCTGACAAGGTCTTTGTGGTGACTGGGCTCACTGGGAAAAGAACCTGGGTCAGTAAAAAGCAGCTCATCTGTAACTTGAGGAAAGGGTTCCAGTATGCCCTGTCAGGTTTGTAGGACTTCTGCTGTTCTCCCCTCGGCTGTAATGGCCTGCGCTGGCCCTTCACACACACCCCCTCAGATCTCAACCCAGCTGCTTGGACTCTGGCCTGGAACCTTCACCTTCACTCCCTCACTGTCCACTCCATTCCAGTTCCATCCATCCCTGGTTCAGGTACTGTCTGCCGCCCAGGTCCTGACTTCTCAGTCCCTTCTGCCTGTTCACCCACATCTCCTGGTTCTGACCCAGGGCTGGTCCTTATCCCGATCCTGATCAGAACTAGAAGAGACTTTCTGAGGGCCATGGCTCTGAGGAAGAAAAATACAAACCCTTCCCCCCAAAGACTAGGGGAGCTGGGGAGGGATACTTATCTGCCTGAAGACTATAGAAACCAGGGTTGCCTGGCTGGCTCAGTTGGTGGAGTGTGCGACTCTTGATCTCAGGGTTGTGAGTTCAAGCCCCACATTGGGTATAGAGATTATCTAATTAAATAAAACTTTTTTAAAAAAAATGTAGAAACTGGCCTCTCAGACCTGAGGGTGCCAGCAGCTATGCCTCAATCATATGTCTTCCCATGCCAATTAACTTCAGCAGTGAAATATATAATAACAGAGAAGAATATGAAGCTATTAAAAATTGCAATTGTGCACTTTTTAATTTTGAAAATTTCATAGCAAGAATCTCTGGGGTTGACCCAAGTGTTGGAAAACAATGATTTTAAAACTTGCTCCTATCAAAAAAGATGTGGTACATATACACAATGGAACATTATTCAGCCATGAGAGAGGAAGATATCCCCCCACTTGCAACAACATGGATGGACCTTGAGCACATTGTGTTAATGAGACAAGTCAGACATAGGAAGACAAGTACTGTTTGATATCACTTACATTGAAATCTAAAAGAGTTAAATCTGTAGCAAACAGTAAAATGGTGGATAACAGGGGATTGAGGCTGTGGATGAGACAGACGATGTTTAAGGATACAAACTTGTAAGGAGTAATAAATAAGTCATAGGATCTAATGTGCAGTATAATGAATATACACAATAGTATTGTACTATAATGATGTAATATGATAAATACTACATCAAGAATCATATTACAATATATAAATGTATCAAAGTAACATGCTAGACATCTTAAACTTACACAATATTACACATCAAATTTATTTCATTAAAAAAAAAACCTGCTTCTATCAATTAAATAATGATTTAGTAGCACTAATTCTTGGTGCAATGGGAGGACATTGAAGGGTGTGAGCAGAAGTCAGACATAATCCAATCTGTATTTTTAAAATACAATTTGCATTTTTTGCCACGTAACAAATAAAATGCTGGGGTCAAGAGTGAAAGCAGGGAAACCAGTTAGGAAGCTACTTCAGGGGTCCGGGTACAAGAAGGTCATAAGTTGAACTTGGGTGATGACAGCAGAGGTCAACACAACTGGGCAGCTTCAAGAGATATTTTGGAGGTAGAGTTAACAAGATGTGCTGATGGATTCGATTAGGTAGGCAAAGAAGAAGGAATCAAAGCTGACTCCTAGGTTTCTGGAAAGGACCTTTGGAAAGGACCGTTTACTGTAATGGGAAAGACTAGCAAAGACAAAATCTTTGGACAGACCTGCTGGTGTTCTGGCAAGTACCCAGCAAAAGGAGGGGCGGCAAGTGGAACTGACAGGTAGGAACTGCAAAAGCAGTTATCAGGTGTGCATTTAACACTAGGAGAGTCTAGTGATCTGGAGTGGGTCCTCAAACATCAGTGCACCTCCCCAAGTACCCAAACCTTCAGTAATTAGGATATTTGTCAGAGAACAAAGACAGATTCAAGCATGAGAGAAAAAAAACAAAGACACAGAAATAGCAAAAGATGGAGCTTGGGAACAAGCCATGAAGCAAGTACTAAGATCCAGGAACGCAGGTCCAGGGTAGGATGAGAGCAACCACAAAGGTCCTCTTTTCTGAGATGTATTCTCAGAACCCAGCACAGTGGTTACCTATGTTAAGTACTCCAATATTTTTTAAATGGCTTTATTTATTTAATAAGTACTTGTAAAAGGCTTACTATGTACCAAGTATCATTCTAAGTGCTTTAAAAATATCAACTTGTTTAATCCTCACAACAAACCCTATGCCCATCTTTCAGATGACAAAATTTAGGCATGTCAGATTAAGTCATTAACATTAAGTAATGGCATAGCCAGGAGCTGGCCCCACAGTTCATGCCCCCAGCCATCATGCCACACTAGGAATAAATACATAAAGTCAGAGGTGCTTCCTTTAGCAAGATAGAGACTTTCACAAAGTTTACATTTACACTGGTAAATTCAAAGCTGTTGCTAAGATGAAAGCCTGGTGAATCTGAATGTACCCTTACACTCTGTGCTGCCACACCCACTGAATTATCATATTAGATTTCAGTGTCGGAGGACATAGAAAGGCAACACTATAGTGCCCACTTCCTACAGGGTGACGTACACTTCTTTAACTTCAGTACAGATGGTTGAATTCATGGTAGATGATCATCTGTCCCTCCTACTTTTCTCCACTGTATGCCTACATAGTACAATGGCCTTGGTACATTGACTTTCTTTCTTTCTTTCTTTCTTTCTTTCTTTCTTTCTTTCTTTCTTAGAGAGAGAGTAGGGGAAGGACAGAGGGAGGGGGGAGAGAATCTCCAACAGGCTCCATTATCAGCGCAGAGCCCAACTCAGGGCTCAATCTCATGACAGTGAGATCATGACCTGAGCCAAAATCAAGAGTCAGACGCTTAGCGGACTGAGCCACCCAGACACCCCTATTTTCTCTGTGGCTGTTTTAAATTTCTCTCTCTCATACATTTTTCACGAAAGACTATCTTTTAAAATCGTAAGATGTTCGGGGCACCTGAGTGGCTCAGTTGGTTAAGCATCCAACTGAACATAAGCAGGTCATGATCTTGCGGTCTGTGAGCTCAAGCCCCGCGTAAGGCTCTGTCCTGACAGCTCAGAGCCTGGAGCCTGCTTTGGATTCTATGTCTCTCTCTCTCTCTCTCTCTCTGCCCCTACCCGCTCATGCTCTGTTCTCTCAAAAATAAATAAACATTAAAAAAAAAGTTTAAAATCGTAAGATGTTACTGTAAGTCTATATGGTTCCTAACTACTGCAAAATATGCATCCACCACATTTTATTCATTTGCTTTCTTTGTGATGGACATGTAAGATGTTTCAAACACCCTGCTACCACAAACAAGACTGTGATGAACTTTTTGTTTATCCTTTACTGGACTTATGGAAGGATTTATCTGGAATACATACCTAGAAGGGGTCCTAAGATATTTACAAACTTTAACTAAATACTGAAAGAGATTGCTTTCCAGAATGGCTATATAGTCTAGACTCCCATCAACAGTACTTGGGGATTCCCACTGCCCACATCCTTGCCAATACTTGTTATTATCCACCTTTTAATTTTTGTCAGTTGGATGAGTATGGAGTGATAACTGATTTAAATTTTCTCTTCTCTCATTACTCATAAATTTCAGCATCTGTTCATACATAGTTTTGTTAGATTTCCACAATACTCTTGTGAAAATAACCTATTCATACCTTTTGACCATTTCTCTGGTGGATTTCTTATCTTCCTCATGTTGATTTGCAGTACATCATTGTATATTCTTTATATTAAGGTCTATATTTGGTTCCTTTTAAACATTGCAAATATCTTTCCCCAGTCTATCATCTGTCAGTCAAATGTATCTATGACCTTTCTACAATTTCTACAATAGGAACTTTTGATAAAATGACATTCTTTTTCTTTTTTTAAGTAGAATGGAAAAATGTGAAGGCCTTCAGCTTTTATAACTGTAAAACCATTCTTTCATCAAACCATGAGACACAATGACTAAGGAGACAGCCTGATAATAAATAAATCTGAAGTTCTAATTCCCAGACCACTAAATTGGTGATTAAGGAATGCTTTTGGTGTATTCTATTAATAAGCTGAAGCCATTTTTTATTTACCCAACCTTGTTCCACAAAGGGTCTGAGGAAGCTTACAAGAAAACAAGCAATAAAATTGAAAAATATAAATAACCAAAAAATCAGGAACAAGGAAAACACACAGCAGAATAGAAGGTCAAGACCAGGAGGAAACTAAGAATGCAGACATGTAGGCCACAGGGTTCGATAAAGTTATTAATGTTGAGCCAAAAATTTGTCTCTGAGCTTCTTGGCAACCAGAGGGAAAAGGGAAAAGGGAATACAATCAGGCACAGTCAACGATACTCTCTTTGTTGATAAGAAAACATACAAGGTCCTTGGGGGAAGATAAACTTTTCCTCTCTGAGTTCTAAAAGAATTTCTCAGGTGGGCTTCACACTGGGGACAGTTCCCTCACTGACATCTCTATCAGAGCAATGCATCTCATTTCTTATAACATTTCTGTATAAGCTGATGGCCACCAAACTATATTATCAAACATGGAAAGTAACCCTGTCTATCATCTGCCAGTTAAATGTGAGGAGGAGGAGATGAAGAGGAGAGAAGGAGACCAAAGAAAAATCTATCCAAGCATGCAGTGTTTTAGACTTCAATTCAGTGTAAGACTCAAACCAAAAACATCTGGAAGAATTAATGACAAGTTAGTTAAGATAACACTAATTGCTGACATAGAACCCCCTGAAAATCTCAGTAGCCTAACTCTGAATTTGGGGAACTGGGGAATAGAAGTGTTTTTCTTTCTTTCTTTTTTTAAGTAGGCTCCATGCCCAACATGGGCCTTGAACTCATGACCCTGAGAACTACCAACTAGGCCATCCAGGTGCCTCAGTCTGTTTCATTCATGTAAAGCCAAAATGAGAACCAGCCTCCTTCCATCTTGAGTCTCCACCATATTCAACATATGGGAAAAGACAAAGAGGACCATGCATGGGAGATTTTTTATGGGCCAGGCCTGGAAGTAACAACACATCACTTCTGCTCACATTCCACTGGCTAGAACTTAGAATACTCTCAGCCACAAATGATCTGTTGTGTCTTTCAAATATTTCTTCATAAACAATTTTCAATGCCAAGCTTCAGCAAATTACAGCCTGCAGGCAAAGTCTACCTCACTGCCTGTTTTCACATGGTTCACAAGAATGGTCTCTCCATTTCTTAATGGTTGAAAAAGAAAGCAAAAGGGGAATAATAATTTGCAACATGTGAAAATTATATAAAATTCAAGTTTCAGTGTCCATAAATAAAGTTTTATTGGAACACAGCCAATAAAGTCTGCACTACACAACAACAAATTTAAATAGTTGCAACAGAGACCATATAATTGACAAAGTTGAAATATTTTCTATCTGGCCCTTTGTTGAAAAGGTTTCCAACCCCCGCTTTAAACTGATAAGAATTTATAGGAATTGAGTAACAGGTACTTCTATAAAGTGACTTAAATCATAAATATTCCTGACTGATGGTTGAAGTGAATCTGTAAGCATTAGTAATCAAATGAACTGATGGTAAAATTGATAACTTTTGGGAACATTGGTGAGTCTGAACAAGATTCTGGCTATTCTCCTACATTCAGAATTGGATAAAGAAGAACCTGCATGCAAAGCCAGGATTTTTCATAAGAGGTATTTCTGGATCCATACCAGTTCAAAAACAAATAACTGATGAGCCATTTTTACATAAATAAGTAAAGAAACACTTGCTTATTTGGAAATTTGATTTCTAAACTTCTCAAATACCAAAGTATTTCTGGGGGTGCCTGGGTGGCTTAGTTGGTTAAGCATCTGGCTTTGGCTCAGGTCATGATCTCACGGTTCATGAGTTCGAGCCCCGCATCAGGCTCTCTGCTGTCAGCACAGAGCCTGCTTCAGCTCCTCTGTCACCCTCTCTATCTCTGCCCCTCCTCCACTCTCTCTCTCTCTCTCTCTGTCTGTCTCTCTCTCACTCAAAAATAAGTAAACATTTTTTAAAGTATTTATTCAATAGAATTGTTAGATATTACACTAGCATGGTTTGTTTTAAAATAATTTAAATAAATTTTAAATAACTTGCCATTTTGTTATAGAAAGGATACTATTTTTTAAGGATTGTAAATACCTTAATTCTAATGGTAAGAAGGTAAATGATAAAGATAAATGGCTAAGAATAATATTTAATGAAATTATATATCCATAAGTTTATTTATAAGTAGTTTCCTGAGGATTACGTTAGCATAACCTTCTTTGTTTCTTGATAACTCTAGAGTCAGATCAAGAACAAAAGTAACTCCTGGGGTGCCTGGGTGGCTCAGCTGGTTAGGTGTCCAACTCTCGGTTTCAGCTCAGGTCATGTTCTCATGGTTCACAAGTGTGACGTCCATGTTGGGCTCTGTGCTAACAGTGTGGAGCCTGCTTGAGATTCTCTCTCTCTCCCTCTCTCTCTCTCTCTCTCTCTGCTCCCTCCACTCACTCTCTAAATAAATAAACTTTAAAAAGAATAAAGAACAAAAGTAACTCCTTTTTATCAGAATGCCTTATCGACCTCAAACATTAACTGATAGCATTTCTTTCTACTGAAATTCCAAAACATAAATAGGTTCACAGGGAATATGTGCTGCTTGTACATACACAAGACCAGTTTAAGAATTTAGGAAAGAATAACATGTACCAACATATCAAAATAAACTTCAAAAAACTCAGCATTAATGTCAGTAGGTACCCCACCTTGAGTATCACAGTGACAGAAAGTGTAAGCCTCAGGACAAAGTTTGTCTTTTAGTCACTGTAATCATCCACAGCAAACAAAACCCCCAGTCCTGGGGACACAGGCTACCTGTGACCAGGATGCCCAAAACTTGGGAATGACCTCAGAGATCACTGTACCAGGATTTGATATCAAACTCCTTGTTCTATGCAAGAAGAACCTGACCACAGACTAAGAGACTTGTCAAGGCAACGCAGCCAGTGAGTGGCAGCATTGACATTAGAATCCAGCCAACCCTCTTCCCATCCTGTGCTTCTTCCTCTACACAATTCAGCCCTCTAAGCATTGGCTCTCTGGAGCCATCAGTTTGCAGACTCAAGCAAGGTTCACATAGCTTCCTTCTAAGGCAAATTCAAATTCAAGTCCCATACCACTTACTGCACGAATGGCTCCCAGTAAGACCTACAAAGCAGAGGCCTATCTGCTCTGTGGGGCCCCAAAGATCCTTTTCGTAAGAGCTAGGTTTACCTTGACACTTTGGCCTAAGGCTCAGAAGTCTTTCACCTTTCCCTTCAGACTGCATTGGTCAACCATGGTTCTTTTCTTCCCTTCTTACCTCCTACCTCTTTCCTATCTGGCATCTGCTTTGCAGATCATTCTTCCTTGGTGTGACAGAATGGTTAAAGTCAACAACCACACAACTGTTCAACTGCTGCAGAAAAATCCTGGGCAGCCAGGACCACTGCTTTTACCTAAATATTCCAAATTGCTGTGTGAAAATCCAGGATGTGTTTGTAGATTTATTTCTGCTAACATAGTGATTTTACTAACTGAAACCATGACAAAATTTGTCAATTTCTAAAGTTTTTTTTTTTTTTAATTTCTGTTTTTTAAGTTTTTGTTTTTTTTTAATTCTAAGACATCACAGCCTGGGCCACTTACTCTTGGTAGGTTATTGGGGGTAGGGTGGGGGGAGTCTCTAATCAACCCAATTTAATATTATTTGGTGTTACTTAGCAATACTAAATAGTAATCTCCTATTTCCCCCTATTTTTGAATAGACCAGATCTCAATTAACAGCATTGATTTATTTAAAATAAAAATAGCTGGGTGCCTAGGTGGCTCAGTAGGTTAAGCATTTGACTCGAGATCAAGCCCTGCATTGGGTTCTGGGCTCTGTGCTGACAGCATAGAGCCTACTTGGCATTCTGTCTCTCCCTCTCTCTTTACCCTTCCCCCTCACTCTCGTTTTCTCTTTCTCTCTCTCAAAATAAATAAATAAACATTTAAAAAAATTAAAAAGCAAAAGTAGTGATCTCTCTTTATTCTCTAGCTCCCAATTGTAAAATCTCACAGTCCCCAATTAACAGTGATTCATTTTAAGCAAAAATAGTAGCAACTTTTTATTTTCTCACTCATTCCAAAAATGCATAATGTTACTTTAGTGCTTCCTCTACCCCAAATCAGAGGGCTGAAGCTCTTTAAAAACCTAGCATGATAGATGCCATCAAAATGGGTAAACACTGCAATCCTGATTTTCAAAGTTCTTTCCTAGTAACAACTATCATTTTCTTTCTAGAAGTTCAACTATGATACTTCCAGGTGGTCATCTCCTACAGAGTCTGATTTTTTCACCTAGACCTACCCAGTGTTAAAACACAAAATCATGGCAATACAACCGCAAAGGCTGGGACACAGAATGTAAAGCATCAGAATTAAAAAGCTTAAAAAGGGCAGATATCTGGATGTTGGGAGCATATGAGTCATCAGGAGACTGGTTCATTTTTTATTTTTCACAAAGATACTTGAAGTTAGAGTTTCATATGAGTTATAGATAGAAGGGGCCATAAAGATCATATAGTCCTAGCCTTCTTTCAAAAAAAAAGATAGAGGCACCTGGGTGGCTCAGTCAGTTAAGCATCCAACTTTGGCTCAGATCATGATCTCATGGTTCATGGGTTCAAGCCCCACATCAGGCTCTGTGCTAACAGCGCAGAGCTGAAGGCTGCTTCAGATTCTGTTGTCTTCCTCTCTCTGAGCGACCCCCTCCCCCACGCTCTGTCTCTCTCTCTCTCTCCAAAAAAAAATAAATAAACATTTTTAAAAATTTAAAAAAAAAAAAAAAAAAAAAAAAAAAAAAAAAAAAATATATATATATATATATATATATATATATATATATATATATATATATATATATATATAAAAGCAACCTAGTCTTGTGGCTAAGAGCTTATGCTGGAATTTGATGGCCAGAGTTCAAATCCTGACTCCATCATCTTCCATTCTATGAAGTTGGTCAAGTAGACTATCTTCTATGTAGCTCAGTATTCTCATCTATAAAATAGGGTAATAATGACATTTACCTCATTAGTTTTGTGAGGACTAAGTAAAATAATACGTATTTGGCAAAAATAGCTAATAAAACACTGAGAAGAAATACAAGAGATGAGAAGCTCTAACAAATATCAATACTTACTATGGAGCCTCTTGAGTGAAAATAATGTGGTTCTGGCAAATGAATAGGCAGACCAATGTAAGAGGATAGAAGGTAGAGAAATCAGTCCAACTACATATGAAATCTAGTGTATGGTAAGCAAACAACTGAGGCAAAGGAGGGCTTTTTAATATGATCTTGGGACGACTGTACAGACATCTAGAGACTCACTCTGTTGGTGAGGTTATGGGGAGACAAATAGTACTACAGAGAATGGAAAATAGTACAACCCCTCTGAATGGGTCATTTGCCAATGTCTAATGAATGGTTTTTGCATTTACCTTTCCAGAAATAATACGTATGCCTATATTATGTACACTTCTTCATTGTACCGTATTTGTATTTGCAGAATATCAGAAGCTACCCAAGTGCCCAGAGAAGACTGACTGAATAAACCATGATACTTACAATTGACTCCTAGGAAGCAATAAAATGGAATGAGGAATAAATAATAATAGTAATAATAATAATAATAAGTAATAATAATAATAAATACGATTTGGGAGAAACACTCAGAAAGAACCTATCTTTTAGTAAACACTTGGTAAATATTAAATTTTTTAAAATACAGATTAAGAAGTTAAGGCCAGGAGGTTATGTGACTTACTCAGTGTGACAACACACGGAGCCCTAGAGTTCCCAGTCTACATCAGTGACTTGACTTTGCCATTCTCTTTCTTACAAATGTTTTGATCTAGTAAATATTTCGATCTTGTATAAACACTAGCTTAGCTATAAACATTACTTAGCATTAAAGCAAGAGCTGAGGCAAATGCAAATGCTTTTCTCAAGAATTTAAAAAGTCCCATCGGTATGGATGCAGTTTGCACAGTGTTTTCTAGTTGAAGGCACTTTTGTAATACTGCCCACATTTTCATAGCCATTTATGATAACTCTGCTGTTGTTGTGACTAGTTGTTACTCTTACAGCCCTATAAGAAGCATGATTAGTAGTATCCCTACTTACAAAATTGGAAACTGGAGAACAGAGTGGATCACAGAAACCAATCTCCCTACAAGCCTATAGTTTTATGAAATGACACAAAGATTTAGCTAGATATATCAGCTTCTTCCAGGAAATGTGAACATTTAAATTTTTATTTCTTCTGTATATAGGACTAACTCTAAAAAAAAAAAAAAGTACAATTTGTATGTCACAAAAGATCAAATGAAGCCAAACAAGTCTTCTAGAATGAATTTGAAACAGAAAGTAATTCCATTATCACCAACCAGGGTAACATGCCCTGGTTTAATAATAATTATTTAAATCTTAAGCAATACCATACATTAAAGAAATACATAGAAGCTATATTTTGTTTTAATTTGGAGATGTAAGGAAAAGGGACTATAAGCTTACCTAACTTCTGATATTTTAAAAGAGGATTTTTAAAACCTTTTGTAGGCAAGTGCCCAGATGTATGAACCAGGGTATCTGTTACAATGTTGTTTGTATAATGCATAAAGTAGACAACATCTTAAATAAATACTCAATAAGGGGAGGATAAGTAAGTAAATCATGGCATATCTCCATCGTGGAATACTATACAACCATCAACACTGATGATTAGGCATAAACTCATCATGTAAAAATGTTCTATTCATGAGAAAAAAAGCAATTATAAGAACACATGGGTGGCTCAGTCGGTTAAGCATCAGACTTCAGCTCAGGTCATGATCTCATGGTTCATGGGTTCAAACCCCACATCAGGCTCTATGCTCACAGCTCAGAGCCTGGAGTTTACTTCAGATTCCATGTCTCCCTCTCTCTCTGCCCCTCCCCTGCTCACACTCTCTGTGTCTCAAAAAATAAACATTAAAAAAAATAAATAAATTTAAAAAATAAATAAATAAACAAATGTTAAAAAAAATTTTAAGAAAAAAGCACTTATAAATAGTAATTTGTTATGGTCCCATTTTGATAAAAATCTAAGTGAAAATCATATCTCATATGCATTGGAATACATAGAAAAGAAAGGCTGGAAAAACACATCAAAATAAGAATAAAGATTATTTCTGGGTAGTAGAATTATAGATTGGTTGTTTTTCTCCTTTATATTTTCAAACTGTTTACTCTAGTATGTTTCACTTCCAAAAAAAAAAAAAAAAAAAAAAAAAACTAATAAAGCTTGTAGTGCATCAGAAAGAGATGTAGATGTAGATCATAGGGTATAAATTGATGAAAACCATTATTCCAAAATGGTTAATATTAAGAAATTATTTTTAATCATACCAATAACTTACCTTCTGCAGCATACTTCATAGCAAATATGAGAGAAATTGCTTTATTTTCCTTCTGTCTCTGGGTAAACAGTTACCAACTAAAATCAGAAGCAGAACTAAGATCAAAACATAAAGGTTCAGGATTTCAATTCCCATTGCTAAAGTTCATTAATTCAATAAGTATTTATTATGCAGCTACAATTTAAGGAACATAAGGATAAGTCATGAACAGATCCTACTCTCAGAGACCACAGTTACTAACAGAATAAGGAACCTACTGAATTAAAAAAGAGATAATGCCACAGAAAGGTATGTATGAAGGAGAGGTTTCTTTTTATTCAGGGAGTTAACGAAGAGTTATTAAACAATAAAACAACAACAACAACAGAGGTTCGGTATTGAAAAGTTGAATTTGTGTGGTTATATGATGTGCATTACCTTAGAACAATGAACTCTATATAGTACTAGGTGAAGAAAGAAAGCTGCAAAGTAAAATGTGGTTTAGTAACACATGTATACCTCAGCAATGTATATACCAAAATGTTAAAATGATAATCTCTAGATAAGGGAATTATAGGGTTGGGTTTTTTTTCAGTCATTTTGCTATGTTGTCATGTCCTATTTTAGCACAACCCTAAAGTGTATATTACAATCAATAAAGAGGGGAAACTTGTCCATGGTGACCAAATAAAAGCTTGTATCATGCCATGATTAGTGCAGACTATGAAGGAACTAATGCTAACAAGATTGTGACCAGAATAAGGGACTTGCCCCATTTTCTTTTTTCTTTTTTAAGCTTATTTCTTTACTTTGAGAGAGAGAGTGAGCAAGCTGGGGAGGGACACAGAAAGAGGGAGAGAGAGAATCCCAAGCAGGCTCCATGCTATCAGCACGAAGCCTGATGTGGGGCTTGAGCTAACAAACCGTGAGATCATGACCTAAGCTGAAACCAAGAGTCAGACACTTACCTGACTTAGACACCAAGGTGCTCCAAAAGAGATTTTGTTTTAGCTGTAAGTCAACACTGAATGCTTAAAGAGCTAGCCATATTAGGAATTTGATGTCCCCTTTTCTGATACACCTGGTTCTGACTTTTTCCATCTGACAACATTGAATGAGTGCTACAAAACTATCATCTCTACTTTGGTGTAATGTTCAGAGAACTAAGTAGATGCTTACAGACTGAAAAAGGAACCAAAATAACCAGAACTCCTAAGCGTGTTCACAGTTATATGATCATGAATAATCAATATGACTTCACAAAGAAGGTGTCCTGTCTTGGTAATATACAGTGATCTTCTTACATAGCCAAGTAGCAGGCCTGGTAGATCATAGAACAAAAATTGATGAAAACCTAGCTTGACTTTAGGAAGCCTTTGGATCCTGCCCTATAAAACATGATGGAAAAATATGAACAGGAACAGACAACAAACTCTTCACCAGCTAACTATAGCTGGATTGGGGAGCAGTAGCTAAAGCACTCAAATTTAGGAGATCACAAATAGTGTTTTGTAACATCAAAGTGAACAACAAACAGAGATGCCAAAAAGGGTATTCAGAAGGGGAAATAACAGTTTCAGGTGAAACAGTATAAATAACCAGAAACAAAATTCAGAATTAAACTTGGTAAGAAAAATATGCTCAAAATATACCTTGATTGTGGGAGAGAAAGAGTTAAGAGATTATTTGGGTAGAAATCTGACTACCCAAATAGCAATTATAATAGCGTTGCAATAGCAGTTATAACAGTGTTCCGACAATGGATATGGAATCAGGACTATAGCATACAAATGCACGTTCTACACACCCACATTAGCATTTAGCACATGGTATTGTCATTATTTGTTGGCAAGTCTTGCTCTCCCTCAAGTGTTTTTTTTGTTATTGTTTTTTTTTTTTTTCCTTGCTGTATTCCCAGTACCTAGCAGAGTCTGGCAAGAGCAGCCTTTCAATAAATCCTTAAGAGTGAATAATATCATCCTCCTGTCTTCCTCAGGATACCCCACTAAAGCACTAAGCTCCCTCTTGGAGCTGTATTTAAAGATGGATATGAATAATTTTCTGACCATTCAAAGGAGAAGTTAGAAATGCTGGGGGGGGGGGGGCGGGCAATAAATGAGAATGGGATTATCAGTTTACAGAACTGGATTCCTCTATTTAAGGAAGAGAAAGCCGGGGTGTATTAGTTACAATGCTCAAATTCTGAAGAAATCCGACACAAAGAAAACATCTTTTTCTACTAAAAATGTCCCAAAATGGATGGGTCAGAAGCCCACAGGGAAATGAACCATTAAATATTGTAATGGATACTAACAACAACAGCAACAATGACAAAATTAAAATATGTTTTACTAAATGCTTTCACAAAAGAGCTGGTGGCCTCTCAGCTCCAGTGATGAAAAGGTTATATGTGAGCCCTTGTGAACTAAGGAGCTAACTTCTCAAAAGCAAGCCCCTTCCAGAGCCAGGGACCCACAATTTCATAATAAATATGAATAACCAGACATCATCAGAACCTTTGCACAAAAATGCAAAACCCAGTTTTATTTTTATGATATTTATGTTCAATGCATCATAGGAGTCTATATCAAAATAGAATATAAAATATACTGTGGATATACAGGAAGTAGATTTCTGGAAAATCCCATACTTATCTTTTCATGTATACTTGCATAGATTTCTGTTTTAAATATTAGCTGGTTATTGGGGCGCCTGGGTGGCTCAGTCCGTTGAGCATCTGACTTTGGCTCAGGTCACGATCTCGCAGCTCGTGAGTTCGAGCCCCACATCGGGCTCTGCACTGATAGGACAGCTCAGAGCCTGGAGCCTGCTTCAGATTCTGTGTCTCCCTCTCTCTGTCCCTCCCCTGCTCGCACTCTGTCTCTCTCTCTCTCAAAAATAAATAAACCTTAAAAAAAATTGGTTTTAATTAGCTGGTTATTTGTTAATTCAGAATGCTCTAAATAAAACCTGACATTGAATATAATTATTTAAGTTTCAAAATGCATGACCTTTGTACCTAAAGTGTTCAGTATACACAGTAATATATGGTTGTAGTGAGAAATCATGAGAAAACAACCCAACTCTTGTTGATTCATCTGATCTATTTATTGAGTATTATACTGTTCTATTCTTTGGCCATTGTTTTTATTTGCAATACATAACTGTTCTAATAACCCATCTGTCACCATAAAGAACCTTTGGGCTTCCTCTCCTTTCCAAATAGCAGTGAAAGGGTCCCCCAAACCCACTGATTTAGCACCAAATTTAAATAATCCCAGAGACCCTCTCACTTTTCATATTGAGTAGAACAAGGTCACACTGGGCATCTTCCAAATGTAAAGGCTTAATTGGACTAATTCTTTCATGATAATAATGTATATTTAAGATAGCCACTAAAAATTGTCAATGCTAATTTAGTAGATCAATTCCATTAAATGCTTTGAACTTTTCACCACTTGCTAATCTCATTTATTAAAGCTGCTGTTTTTGTTGAAAATCTGAAGCTATAACTTAATATCAGATTACAACAGTTCTAGCCAGACCTAAGAAATATTGCCTTATATATAAAATATAACCTTAAAGGATCTTAAGTTGTGTTAAATTGCAAGATCCTACCCATAAAATTTCCTGCAGCCAAAATGCAGGGAAACCCTGTCAGTCTACTGGTAATCGTCATTATTGTACGAAGCTTTCAGTGGTGTTTTTATTTCAGAAATACAAGCTTTTTGTGTCTGAAGCACAGCTTTAACATCTGTGATTATTGATTATAGACCAACCTTCACATAACCACATGGTTCAGATTTTTATATCAAACGCCAAGTAATTTAGGTAATAGTTCAATTCTGGGCAATAAAAATGTCAAGATTTTGCTCAACATTTTGATGAATAACTTAAACAAATATAACTCATTAATGTAGAAATAATAACAGATCTGTTACTTAGCAAATGAAGAATTGGGAGAGAAGAGACACTCCGCGCCACTATCACATATCCAACCATATAACATTTGTTTGGAACTAGACTTCCAAGGCTATTTTTACTCCCTGTGATTTACCACCGGTATCCTCTGGGTGATAGTTGAGGAAACAGATGCTGGGAATCTCTCTCCGCTCAGTTCCTGAGAGGAGAATTCTGACTCACAGCCCTGCCAGCTCCCTGCTTTGTACTCACACATGCAGAGGGGGGTGGAGTAAAACGTAAATGACTGTCTGATTTCCAGTCTCTCGTTGCCAGTTTCCTCAAAGTTTCCACTTACGCATTTGACTCCTTTACCAACTTCGTTTGAAGTTCCCATTCCAAAATCCTGAACGGCATGTTCCCAGGATACATTTAATTTTTTTTAAAAATTCATTCAGTGGGGATTTTCCAAATGAAATAAAAAATAAATAAATAAATTGAAAACTGGGGAGTGGGTGTTCTTTTTGTTGGAGTTTTTCTTTCACTGTTGACTGGGAATACTGATTACCACGGCGGGAAGAGCAAGGGAAAAGAATTGTAAAATATTCCCTGCCAAGCTTTAAGCCCACTTTCTTGTGGAGAACCATTACCTTCCCAAAGTTTCATAGATGCTGTTACTTATTGTGAACAGATTTGAACTAAAATAGATCTGCATCTATTTGGAGATTAAGTTCTTAATAAAAAATTAATGTTTATTAAATTTCTTAGATGCTTTAAGAAAGAATAAAGCATCTAAGCTAACAAGAATAGAAGGGGGGAAACTATGCAGTTTAAATACCTTTTATAATGGATTTAAAACAGAAGCACATTACGGATTGAGAATTCAGTTTCACAAGGCAACAGTTTCTATTAAAACTACTATTTTATGGAGAAATTAAATTCACTGGCCAATCTATGTTTTCACAAAGCTTTTTTTTAAAAACCTACTTTATTTTAAACAATAAGATCTATTTAGGTGATTTTTACAATTTAATTTTCTGTAAACCAATGAGATTTCCTTATTCAGTACCGCTGAATTACCTATTAATCCTTACTTATTAATCCTGTTATTTGGTGTTTGATGATAACCTAGAATAATTGACTTAACCTATTTTTACATTAGGAAAATTTAACAATTGTTATTGCATTTCAGATAAAATGAGTTTAAGCTGATGAATTAGGCCTCACAACGTAAAGGCAGCACCTTCCATTGGTGCGTCTATGTGAAACTGAGGCATCAAGTCAATTTACTAATTTCATGAAAATCTATCCATTCTTTGGGGGAGGTGGGTTATTAGCATATAGATCAAGCAACCACCTAAAGGCTAAATTATTGCTTTTCCTTCATAAAGACATCTAACCACACTCAAGGTTACCACCATATGATTCTCTGTGGAAGACCACACTGGTAGATTGGGCACAAAATCACTACCACCAAGTAAATATTTCTTACCAGCCACAGATATAAATATAGATACATAGATATATAGATACAGATATAGACATAGATATAGATACAGATATGCTGTGCCAAATTAGTAACACTTTAATGGAGAATGAGGCAATATGAATGAAGAAAACCACTTTATGAAAAAATCTGGTGGGATGCCCACACTGAGTAGAGAAACTTAAAACACAAGAGTTTCTCCAGTGGAAAATCCTCACCGCTACACATCAAGCAAAAAGTCAACATAAAAATAGACACAAAAATCCATCCCCCACTAACATTTGCATAGATATTAAAAGAAAACCACACGCACATGAAAAATATATATGATGCTGAACTCCTTTTGTACCTGCAACAGATAACTGATGCCTAACAGTTACACTCTTGGGCTCTGTGCATGTACAAAAACATCAAAATAACCAATTGATTTGGTCAGACATTTGAGCAAAAAGTCAGTCAACCATCTAGGTTACCTAAAAAACTATTCAGCCACTGAGACAAGGTGATAAACTCACTACTTACATATAAATGAAAAAAGACAGTGTCAACAATATGCTTATTGAATATGACACAGGCAGGAACAGGGGGAAATTTTTTTAATGAATACTTCAACTCTGGCACATGAATCACAAAATTAAAATCCCTCCAATATACACAACTACAATTGCCTAATTGAAAAGGCCCAGTGTCAG
Organism: Panthera leo; assembly: GCF_018350215.1. Lineage (NCBI taxonomy): Eukaryota > Metazoa > Chordata > Mammalia > Carnivora > Felidae > Panthera > Panthera leo. The sequence continues at coordinate 164,317,501 of NC_056686.1, forward strand.
CACCAACAGGGGTAAAACATAACTCTCCTTTTAATATATCCCTGTGCCGTCAAATGGCCTAATAAGTGTAATATTGAAGATTGATTCTACAGCATCTCAAGGGTTAAGTTCTGTGTTGTGAATAATTTTGAAAAAGTATTCTAGGAAGAATCAGGCTTAGGCTAGTTCAGCAAGAGGAACCGTTCCATAATGAGGCTTGGCCTGGCCCAGTCCCAGTAGAATTAATTTTGTGCCATAGAACACCTAGATAAATTAGTTTTCCTTTAAATATTGAGTCCTAAAAGAGTTAAAAGAGGGAGAATATCAATCAATAATTTTTAGATTAACTACTTTGTATATGACAAAACAAAATTAACTTTGTCATTATAACCCCTTATTCTGGCATTTCAGATGAACCCCAAGTTTAAAATAAATAATTGGAGATTTAAAAACCAACCAAACATGTGCATTTGTTTCTTGGTACAGAATACTAACTCATTGCCTGGTTTGTGAAAAGAAAAGATTACTCGTAACATCTTGCAGAATTAAAATATGGTTCCTATTTTTAGTTATTAAAATAATTATATCCAAGAATTAAGAATTCTGAAAATATATAGAACTATACTTTGTGGGGTTTTTAAATGGAAATACTGGAGCAGTTAAGCTTTGAAATTAAGTGGAAAAATAATCTCTCAGTTAACAATGTTAGATTCTTAAAATTATATTTTAATTGATTAATTTCACCCAATGTCTACCCATTATTTCCCCTTATAAAATTGATTTCTATGGAAATATTTGTGCAGAATTAAAATCATGGCTGCAGATGGCAACAGATATAAGCTAAAACTCCCTGGTGTTTTAATGGCTTTTTCTGGTTAAATGCCTACCAAAAGGTAAGTACAAGATTTATTTCAATAGGAGATGAAATCGGGCTTTTAACCTGGCCAATTGCCCATATAAACAATCTTTACTGTTATTTGGTCATCATTTGGTAATTAAAATGGCAAATCACAACCATGCTGAATTTACATCCATGTGCCAAAAAGTTATTTAGCAGATAACTAGAGATAGAGGAAATGTCTCTTTAACAGATTCTTTTAAGAATACATCTACAGGAAGCATCCGGCTTTCAGTCATAAAAAACAAGAAGCAGTTGAACAGTGGCACCCAGAGGTGAAAAGTGTATTACTTCTAGAAATTTATATGGTTAACCATCATCTGTTTCTCAGCCATCCTTTATGTCACTTCCAGATTTTTTACTAGTAACATACTAGAAATAATTTTTTCTTAGTTACATATCGAAATACCGTATTTTAACAAATAAAAATAAATGCCTTCATTTTGAAAAAAGTACTTCACTTCTGAATTAAATTGCGTATCCTTCAAAACAATAAGCAAGCCCACTAACATCAGGCAAAATACTTTCCAGAACTGAATATAAAGCCCACTCGTCTACCTCTAGACTAACCGACATTATTAGCAAAAATATTTTTTAAGAAATGGTTCTGTGACTATTACACGATTTCCATATACCCCATATTATGTTTTTTTCTAAAAACATTTATGTTGAACCATTGTATATCCCTGAACCAAAATTATAACCTGGGGACATTTTAAGAATGTTCTGTTGAACCCTCCCATTATCATGATAGCAGAAGATGGGGATGGAATAAGAGCTGGGCAAGTAGGAGGAAAGGAAAGAAGAGTACTGTTTTATTCCACAGGAAGTTTAAAAATAACAAAATCTATTTTGACCAAAATTAAAATGAACCTGTGATTTTTTTTAATTAAAGAAGCTCCATACCTTTTAACGTGCCAACTAGCAGCTGCACGAAGCATTTGACTGGTGCTGAGTTCCTAAACTAGCTGCAGAAAAAACACATCCTCCCCAGTATAATCACCTTCGGGGAGGCTCAAATAACCTTAGTTTGTGGGGCCAGAGCAGGTCAGGTTTTTTGAGAGCCTCAGAAGCAGAGTCTTATTTTTGCTCTTGAACTGAATTGTACTTGTGTACTTAGCAGAGTGGGTTATGTCTAAGGTACCACCAATTTTCATCTATTACTGTGTTTGCATTACCTTTTGTCAGATGTTTTCTCCAAGATTCCGCTGCTTCTTTTTAATCACCTAAGAGGCAACACTGATGTGACAAGCTCCAGAATAAGGCTTATTCTTTCTGATCTTCATCTTAAGCCTAATGATGAGAAATGGGCTCCCATAAACTTGAAAAAGGCAGGGAAATGCTGCCAAAGTCATTATCCGCTACTTTGAATTGGAAAGAAGAGCTGTGTCCCTTTCTAGAAGAATATTAATAAAGTGTAAAATAATTTTACAAAGCCTTCATCGTTTCATATGTGAAGTAAAGGCAATTGCTCAGCTCCATTCAAAAGAAAAACAAAATGCTTCATCTCCTACTACCTGAAATCTACATCAGAATATATCCTCGATTTTGCAACTCAGGCAGTGTTCAACTGTCTGACAAAAGGAGAGAGGATTATGCAGGCACCAAAGCTACTATTAAGATCTCTCCCTTTTTGATACCTTCTTCTTGTCCCTTTTCCCCTTCTCCACAAACAACAGTGTTGTTGCCTAAATCAATATTTTGGCATTAAGGAGTAGCTTCTAAGTCGCCAGCACGCAATTTGCCTGCGAAGAGGCTGTGAACTGCCGCTTAAAAAAATGCCTGTCTGCCTGCTGCTTGTGGCTAAGACGCGTACTGCGAAATTGCGGGCGGCCTCGGACTCAAAACCACACCATCGTTGCCCATATTTGGTAATTCCATTACGGTAACAGTGTGAAGGAGCACCAGGCTTACAGCATTTTGGAGCAGATCTGTAGGAAGCTGCTGCACATGGACCATATTGATCTCTGCAGCCATTCTTAGAAAATCTACAGCTGTTTCCAGATCTGCGCCCCACGGAGGCAAAACACAGCGGTAGATCTGGGCGCCATCTAGTGGAATCCATGGATCTGGGGGAGTCGGCAAGAGACTGGGGGGTTGTGCAAGATTCTGGGAACAATCCCTACAGCCAACCTGTAAAAGAAAATTTTTGTTTCCTTTTTGCTTCAAACTACAATCGAAGCAGTGGGGAAGGACACTTATCTAAAAACAAAGAAAAAGTAGAACGAACATGTATTAACTCAAATGACTCTTACAGGAATTTCACAATCGGTTTTTCAGTATGAAGTTTAAGTCTTTGAAATATCAAAGTGCTTCATTATTTCTGTATTTATTATGAGAAGGAAAATATGAAAAGTTTATTTTGCCAAAATATTGCCATTTTCTCTCTCCTATAATCTGCCAAATTGGATACTGTACAGTTACGTTTTACTTTAAGGGTTTATAACTCAGTGGGGCAATCCAAATGGAACTGAATTCTTATTCTTCCTACCATCTAATAAATATATGCATGTTAAAGATGCTGCTTATAAAATACTCCACCAACTATTTCTCCCTTCCTCACCCCAATACCATCCATTTCTAACATCTCCCCAAAGATGTCTTACTCCTTACCCTCTGTTCTTTGCCCACACATATCTTCTAGATGAAAGGACTTCAACTTTCTTCTTGGCAAAGTTATGTCTACCACTTAGTATAAGATCAAATTCAAAATACATTTCCTGGAAACCTGTCCCCGTGGCTGAGCCACATCACTTGCTACTTTATGTTACCAATCATGTCTTTTTTTGAAGTATAATTGCCAAACAACATTAGATTAGCTTCAGGTGTACAACATACTGATTCAACAATTGTATACATCACACCGTGCTCACCACCATAAGTGCAGTCACCATCTGTCACCATATGTTATTACAGTACTATTGACTGTATTCTCTGTGACATACTTTTTAAATTTTTTTTTTATTGAAGCACAGTTAACATACAATATCATATTCGTTTCAGGTGTACAACATCCAAACCTGTCCTATTTAACGTTGCCACTTGTCTGTGATTTCCTACTTGCTTATCTCCACAAAGAGGACGTTTGTATGACCCCCAGCATCTACCACAGTGAAGAGCCTATTAAATGTTGAATAAATAGCTATGACATAAGTAGATGACTGTCTCTATTTAGATATGTTAATAAATTGTCTGATTATTCTTTTTGTGGGCCTAAATATACCAACGGTAACTAGCTAGTAAAACTGAGCTTTACTAAAGCAGTTCTTAGAAGAACTCATCATTTTCTTATTGGACGCTCACAACAGCCCTATGAAAGAAGCACTACTACCCTCCCTATCGTATAGTTCATGGAAGCTGAGTCTGAAAGATTAAGAAATTCACCCAGCAACACAGGTCAGAAGTGGTAGGGCTAGAACCTGACTTCAGTCCGCCTCTGGAACCTGTACTCAAAACTACCTTGCTGTATTTTGCCTGCCTTCTATGTTGTTATTAAATATATGAAACACCCTGCTCTTATTACTGGTTGTATTATATTTCAGTGATTCACATTACAAAAACTAAATAGTTATCCCTTCATCCCATGTAAGATCAGTTATTTTAGATAGCTGCTAAAATGATTCAAGTTGTTCATATTTTTTACCATGTTTGTTCTTCAAAGCTTGCTATAATTAAAAGACTTGTGCAGAGGAAGGAAAAGAAATTACTTCGCTGATCAAAGGACTGATGTAGGAAAATATGCAAGCTGACTGCATTGAGCTAAGATTGCAACAATGAAGTGGAAAAACTAGGGGAAACGGGGGGATCTGGTAATAACCGTTTCTTTGTTTTTTTTCAGTTCACCTGACTTCTTTAAACATTTTAATTTAGAAATGCTCCTCACAGTCCTCAGGCTTGGCCTCATGAGTAAGCAAATCAGGAACCCCATAAGAACCACCTGTGGGGTTTCACATCAAGAAAATTAGAAAGAGCTTCCAACCCCCTAAGATATTTAAAGATGTTTAAAATTGCATACTTAGAGCATCTTGCCCTTGACTTAACCAAAAAGGGAACAACATTGGTCATAATTGCTCAAAACTGGAAATAACCCACATGTCCCTAGACAATAAAACAGATAAATAACATGGTAAATTCACATGATGAAATATTATTCAGCATTGAAAATGAATGCACTTATGTCACACACAACACAAAATAAAATGTCTTATTTTCTAAAATCTGTTTTATTTTTTACTAAGCAAACTCTACCCCCAAAGTGGGGCTTGAACTCATGACCCCAAGATCAAGAGTTGCATGCTGTACCGACTAAGCCAGCCAGGGACCCCAACACAAAATATAATTTTGAGCAAAAGAAGCAAGACACAGAAGAATACATACACATAATTCCACTTACATAAAGTGCCAAAACAAGCAAAACTAAACTATTGTTTAGGGCTGCATAACTCAGATTAGAAAAGCACAGAGCTAGTGGCTGCCTCTGAGAAGAGGGGGAATGATGGGAAGGGAGACACAAGCAATTTCTGGAGGTCCGGCGATGCTTCCTCAAATTGTACATCGTGTTATGTTCACTTTTCTGTTTGTATGTTGTATCTCACAATAAAAAATGTAAAATAAGCACATTCAGTGGTCATTCCAAAAATACATGAGGAAAAAGAACACATTAAGCTTTATCCATCATTTATGTTTTGGTGAGAATAAGTACATTAGCTCTACGATTGCAGGAAGACTTGCAAAGGGAGGGGAAAAGATTAGACATGAAGATGCTAAATTCTAGAAGGCAGTGGTTAGATCTTGAGCTCAAGAACCAGGAAGAGCTGGATTGGAACTAGAGGCCTGCTACTTGTCAACTGTAGGCCTTGGGCTGGTGTATAAACCTTTCAAACCCTGCACTCTCCACCTATGAAACGCAGATCACAGTAGGCCCTACATCACAGGGTCATTATGAGGCCCACACAATGCACTGGTTTTCATTAATCACCCAGCAAGTGTTTTTTTCTTTCTCCGAGATTGGGAGCAGAGGAGGAAATCACAGGGAGTAGAAAAGGAGAAAAGTGAGAGACTGCACTCACTGTATTTCCTTTCCACTCATCTCTGGATCACTCATTAGCCCCACTGGTTCTGCAAACCCTTCACCTGAGACTGCTCTAGTAAGAGTCACAAGGGACCTTCTTGGAACCCAACAAACGTCTTTTTCTCAACATCATTTGACATCATCCCTGAGCTGTTCTCTTCTTACAAAACCCCTACCACTGCCCTTGACAGTCAGGCCCTTGTCATTTCCCTCCTGTCTTCCTATAGTCTACCTACCTGGTCTCCTCCAATGTGACCCCTCCCCAATCCTTTCCCTATGCTTTAGCCAGAGAGTTTATCCTAACAAGTAAATCTCATCATTCCTCTTCCCTAGAGGCTTCATAGGAACCTCTGTGATCCTTAGCCCTGGAGAATCTAGTGTGTCTTCTTCCTGTCTGTCTTTAGACTCATCTACAGCTATGCTAACCCACTCAAACTCATTTGAACCTTCTCGTCTTTAGTCCACCTACTCTCTCTGCCTGGAAGGCCCCACCCTGCCACCCTGCCATTCACCATATTGCCTGTCTCACTTGCAAATCTTTAAAACTTAAGGCAAGTCTCCTTCCCACACACCAGCCACCTCTTTCTAGATTACACACCTTCCTTTGTAATCAATACAATTCCTGATCATTCTTGAGCTACTACAGTATTTGTGTGATGGTCTATATCCTCATAAGGCTGTATACTCCTCAAAGGTGGATGCTATTTCCTACTCACCTTTGTACACCACCACCCAACACAGTGACCAACAAAAACCTGCTCAAGTGAATGAATAAACTGGGCACAATCTATGCTCCCTTCACGGTGTTACAGGACTGTACTGCTGTCTCCTGCAAAAACCCTCTCTCACTCCTTCTGCAAGAGAAAAGACTCATGTGCCATATCCTTGTCCCGTAAACCCTGTCTTCTAACATTTATTGGTCTTGTCATCATTATTTTTTCACCTGATATTTTCCTAATCAAAAAATTTACAAAGAAATTAAAGCTATCTGATCTTGTTCAATGTACTTTGTGTGTAAATGGATGGCCCTGGGTTAAAACCCTAGCTCGACCAGTAACTAGCTGCGGGAACTTGAATATGTCATTTAATCCCAAGAATGTTTTTCACTCTGAAATGAGGGTAAAAATATCTACCCTGTGGCTTTCTTGTGAGGCTAAATAAACTAATGTACATAAAGCACTTAGCATATTGCCTAGCACAAGTGAGTATGTAGTAAGTAATATCTATTAGTATTAATGTACAATTAACAGTTACTTTGAAGAATATAATTTGTTAATCATTATACTGCTCTGTATTTTTCAAAACTGAGGGTCACCTTGATTTTAAGATTGAGGCCTTAATAACAGGAAAGATATTATATACATACATACATATCAAATGAAAAAAACCTTAAAACATATGCTTGTATTATATATGTGTATATGTATTAACAGTATTACTGTCATATGTATATGTTTATATATACACATATGTATGTACATTATATATGCATACTATATATGCATACGTTATATATACATATTGTATATATATGTGTGTATTATATATATATTAACAGTATTACTATCTTGTTTTATAACTGAAAAAATATCTTAACTGTAGTAAGTTAATAAAATATAAATAGATTCCACTCAGTAAATACTGAAACTTTCACAGTGGAATCTACATCACTTATTAAATACATATCAGTCGTATGTATTATTTCACTGGTGAAATGTGCTTTAAGTATGTAGCATGAAAAATCCAAAACCACAAACTTAGCTTTTGCTATTGCTATTTTCTGTACATAATGCTTCAATTCAAATCTGATTAAGTTTAAATGATGGTTTTGAAGAATGCAGTAAGAACAGAAAAACAAAAATGAAGGGAAACAAAATTCATTAAGCTAGAACTGTATGAGGAGACTTACATGGCCTTTGGAAATATGAAGATAAGAACTTTGGAATTTATTCCTCATCTTTATTTATATGATAGGGATATTATATATTTGTATTTTTAAAAATCATTAATCTAGAAGGGAAGAATCTGTTTTATCTACAAAACTTACTTTCTCTCTCCCAATTGCCCCCAAAAAAGGAAAACCAAACGTGAGCCACTTTATTCAAAAAGAAGAATCTCATGACAATAGGATTATTATGACAAGCATTTCCCATACTTTATTCTTCATGCCCAGAATGACATTGGTAAGATAAGACCTTGTAAAAGTCCATAGCACTTATTTTGAAGTTTAAACTATCATGGTAAAAAAAAAAAAAAAAAAAAAAAAAGTCATTTCCTTAAACAGGAAATGTATTAATAATGGCACAAAAGACAGTACCAGTCATACTATAGAGTACAATGTTTCCCTTCAAAAAGAAAATAATATCCTTATCCTCAAAGGGTAGTAATTCTTGAACAGAGTTGTTTAAAAAATAAATAGAGGGGGAAATCCTGACACCCCCCCCCACATCTCACATTCACATATATTTTGTTGAGTTCTGATCATGTGATTTAACTAAAGACTTAAGTTAAGACTATCTGAAATTTAACGTTACAATATCCTCTAGTTCTCACCAATCAAATAAGTTCTCTTTGCTTTATACATGTATTTTACACTAATATTTGCAAAGTTATCATAATTTTGCAACTGTTCCATTCTGGTCAGCATTGTTCCCCAGAAAAGTTCTGCAAAGAATGACTTACTGAAATACATTTTTAGAGACTCCTAAAGTTTTTAGATTTACTTATAGAATAGGAATTTAAGATGGAAGCATTTGGGGCATCATTTAATTTGTATTTTATTTACTATTACTTTGGTTTAGATAGTATGTGGGGGGGGGGTAATTAAGAAATGTAATTATACATGGATTCAAAGTCCTGAGGTGTTGCAGTCTATAAGTAAAAACATATAACCTTATATTCTGTTTCAATTCACTGCCTAACTCATTTTACCAACAGGCCTGATTTTCCTATTCTTACCTAAATAAGATTTCTCCATTTGATTAGAATGGCAAAACTTTAGTCTTAGTTTAGCCCACTAGCTGAGGAGTGTGTGTGTAAGTTCCTTTGTGTATTGATCACCTACTGGTTAATCAATGGTATTATTAAATCCATCCTGAAATACAATAAACTAGATTGTGTCTGTTCACTTCATAAGATCCATCAAAACACGAGTGTGGGTCAATATTCCAAACTTTTTTTCCAAAGTAGCTAACAACCAGATTTCCTGCAGTCAGTGGATGCTAGCACGGGACTCTGTGGACTGAGGCAGTTCACTGAGTCAGCATGTTTGTGAATAAAGATTACAGGAAGATTGTTAATCCAATGCAAGCCCTCTATTCTCCAGGCTCTGGGTATACATTGGTTTCTGGAAACAAACGTTCTTTAACCTTCTGAAACTAACTTTCTAAGATGGGACACTCCCAAGTCTCCAAAATTGTTGCTTTTCTCTTGAGTCAGCACCCTCAGGATCCAGGATGTAGATTATTCTCTTGAAAATAACTTTTTACTAAATACTGCTTTGAGGAGTCATTCAGAAAATACTTATTCTTAAAGTCTGATTTTTATGGGTAAAGGGGATCAGTTTGGGCTTGGTAATAACACCCACAAAGAGGAGATTCTTACTTTTGTGTAAAGCTGGAGGTTGCATAAATACATGAACATGAAAAGACACATCTTTTCAATGTGAATTACCTGAAAAGACAAGCAAGAGAAAATATAGTAACATCAAATCCACCTAGCTATCAGACTTGGATTCACTTGAATTCAGCTTGTGGGTGGGGAGAGGGTGTTGGGGAATCACTCCATTAGGCTGATTTAGTAAAAGCCAAAAAATATGTTCCTGAGCACAGCATGGATATAGGATGACTCACTCTTCTACTGTTTCTTGAACTGTTTTATGAGCAAAGATGCCTGTTACTTTGGTGCGATTCGAGGGGAATTTTAGGAATCTAGAAGCTCCTCTTTCATTCAAAAGACAAATAGACCCAAAAGAAGAATTTTTTTTTCCTGTCTCAAAATATCTTCCTTACTATGTGTGAAATTTCAGCATCATTAAAGTAAATAAAAGACCAAGTCTGGGTATTCTAGGGAGACAGAGACCGTAACTATCTCACAGTTCCATTGCCAGGACAAGACTAGTGCCTACCACAGACGCTAATCAATAAATAACCAATCTGTCGAATGAACACATTTCCTGACACTTGCATGCAAAGGAGAGTTTTTTAATGTTGTTCGCTTTTTTTTCAATTTTCTTTCTAATCTGCAAATGCTAGAATTTAAAGAAATTACTGGAAAGTGAAAAAAATGGGAAATTTCAGAGTGAATAAAATGTACTTATTCTTTCAGAATAATTGAAATGAAGGCAAATTTTAGATTTGTAACAATTTTTTTTTTTTTTTTTTTTTTTTGGCCAGTCTGGCTACAGTCTAACAAATGAAAGGGAAAGAGTAAGTGCTACCGTGTAACACATGAATTTGGTTACTTAACAGTGGAGTATATTCCTTATCATCAAAATTTTGTGACCCAAAAATCAGTGGGTGGTAGTGTGTCCTTGTCTTGATAAATTCCTATAAATCCTAATTCTAACTTTATTTAATTGAGCAGTTAGGGTGGGAGTGGTGGGGTAAGTGACAAAAAACTAATTCCAGGACATAGATTCTTGCTATAGCTTCTTCATGTTATCAGATACCACAGTGATAACATTTATCATTGGGACTGAGTGTTAATACATTAAAGAAGGACAAAAAACTGATGCTAGAGACATAACTTTTTTTAGATCATTTTAATCTGTATTAAAATTCTTACATGAACAAAGTCATCCCCCTTCCAAGGGCCTATGGGCCTGCGTTAATTTGCATAGTTTGTAACCTTAAGTCTGAATAAGGCATTGGAATAAGTCAAATGTGGGGCTGTGTACTGCCGTATTATGCCAACTATCAGATTACCTTTTAAAGAGGGAAAAAAATATATGGCAGGCTTCGTTTCGACACTTGAAAGAAAAGGCAATTGGGGTATGTTAAATTCAGGAAGGAAAATGGTTTAGTTGCATCTTTGTTAACAATTCAGAAGCATCCATTGTATTACTTCTGCAATGGTATTGAGCTAGTTTTATTAAGGCAAATTTATAGCAATGTTAGAAATTAATACCACTCTTATTTCCTCCACTGCCTGACTTTATTGAATGCCATGGGGCATATTAATCAGTAAAGCCAAGTAGTGCATGAAATAAAAGTATAAATTAACCTGTAACATGAATGTAAAAGGGGCTTAATAAAATAGAAATAAATAACACTTTAATGATAATCAACCTGCCCTGTCTGAGCCAAGCAAAAATTGTGATAATGCCAAACACGGGGTCTAAAGAGCCCTATATGTTTTTATAAATTTAGATGAACCGAGCATTGACATAGAGATCAAAGATGACAATTATGGCCACATAAGCCACAAATGATGTGTTGCATGAATCCTGGCACTATCAGTGCAATAGACAAACATATGTAGTGCATTAAAAGAATCTGAACACCGAGCAGCTAGCTATTCTAAGTTTCCACTCTTTTACTACCCTGAATACACCAGATCTCATCTAAGTTCCCACTTTACATCAGGTAGTTTAGAAAAAAAAATTATTATCTTACTGGGTTCCCCCTGCCAATATATTCTGGCTTTTTTTTTTTTTTAATATCATATGTGGCTATTTATTTATTTATTTATTTGGGGGAAGGGGTGTTGTGCAGAGAGAGAAGGAGAAAAAGAATCCCAAGAAGGCTCCACACTGTCAGCACAGAACCTGACGTGGGGCTCAAACTCACGAACAGTAAGATCATGACCTGAGCCAATATCAAAAGTCACTTAACCAACTCTCAAGGATGCTTGACTGAGCGACCCAGGTGCCCCTACTATGTGGCTTTTAAGTGTATTGATGTAAACTGTATTTTCTTCAAATTTTTATATAAACTCTATTTTCTTCAACTTTTTAAAAAATATTATTTTACTAAAATGTTAAAAATCTCTTTTCTGTCTTATAATTATAAGGACTCCTTTTTGCTTTTTTCAAGTGACTGTACCTTTTCTCCATCTTTCTGGATCAAGTAAATGACATTATATACTAGTATATTATATCTGTAAATTGTAAATTTTTTTAGAAAAAAATAAAGATACTACCAAACAACACTTACATATAACTGGATGGCACTCTATTTCCCTCCAAAAAGTGTTTCCTATGAGCATATAACTGAAGCAACAATAGTACTGTGGCATAATACACCTACCACGGTCTAAGACACAAAATGAAGTTCAAAGCTTGTTTAAAACAAATAGCCATGGAATAATATTGTCAACTCTTCACAGAAAAACTGACACAGCCATAAACTTCAGTCTAATCTCTCACTCTACATTTACATATGCAACTAAAGAGAGATCATGTGGGTGGAGGGACAGGCTTGTAATACCTGTTTACTTTCATAAGCATCCATTAACCTTATCAGATTGACAAAAGAACAAAACAAAATAAATAAAATATGCTCCCCAAATGCAAGGTGTTATTATTAATATTCATAGAAAGAAAATACCCACACACAGCTCTACTCGGACTTGTTCTCCTGGATTTTTAGCATTGACTATAATAATCAAGGAAGATGATATGAAAACACCTTAAATCACATTCTAAAATTATGTGAACAGAGACTTTAAATTATAACTTCTTTATTTTGCTTTCTAATGCTGATGCTAAATCAATTTGATTAAATCTTCAAGGATCCTGTTCCCTGTCACCAAATCAATCTCTCTGGCTCTCTGGAATATTATTCCTATGGGTATGTCTCCCTCTAAAACCCTCCCTGTCTCCCTCTGCCTCCAGAATGAAGCTTTAACTGCTTAACTGCACATCAAAACTCTCATGATGGCACCCCACTCCCATAGGTAGCCAAGGTTCCTATGCCCTAGTCTAACTGTGACCCTTTCCAACTGTGACCCTCTGTGACCTTCTTTCTGCCTGAAGTATCTTTCTCTCTTACCACAACTACATACTACAGCCCCACCACCATCCCCATAAAGTTCTTCCTAACCTTCAAGGCTCTGCTCAAGTGCTACTCCTCCCTAAACTTTTCTGATCACTCTGAGATTGCATTTTCTTTTTTTATTTTAGCATGGAGGGAACCAGAACTATGGATCTGCAGAAGTGTTGATCCATCATAGAATTTTAAGCCTTATAATCTTTTGGCAAAAAGGAAAAAAATTCACTCTTTCTTAATTTTTTAAAAAGTTGTATGTGTTGTACCCATATTCAACATCCTTGTCAATGTACAGTTGATGCTTAGTTTTAAGCCATTTCTTAAGAAATTCAGAAATTATTCAATAGAAATTGCTTAAATTTACAAAACCCTTTTTAACACAACAATGAAATGGCACACCATCAGGTGGCTTCTCTGATATTATGGGCAAAATCACCAATGCAGGTATATGAGTATCACTCTAGAGTTCCTTCCCCTCCAATAGAGCAGAATAATCTAGGATGGGCTACAATATATAAAATGCATTCCCAGAGACATTACAATGGCTTACTTAGAGAGCAAAAAGTCATTCAGATATTCTGAATTATTTTATGGTAGTGAAAACCTACTGACCCAAGGAGCTCATCAAGAATAAGAAAACAATATTAAAGGCCACTGGGCTTTTGCATTTTATTAACTTCAAAATTGAAAATTAAGTCTGGGTCATATTAGAACATCAAAGTGATTGTGGTCAGACTTGCCCTCACTACCACAGTCTTGAAAATATATCAGATGGTATATATATTTTTTCTTTTTTTAAGTTTATTTATTTATTTTGAGAGAGACAGAGAGAGCACAAGCAGGGGAGAGGCAGAGAGAGAGGAAGAATCCCAAGCAGGTCAGCAGAGCTAGACAATGCAGGGCTAGAACTCAGGAAACTGAGAGATCATGACCTGAGCCAAAATCGAAAGTCAGAGGCTTAACCAAATGAGCCACCCAGGTGCCCCTAAGATGGTATATTTTACACTTTATTTCAAAAAAAAAAAAAAAAAAAAAAAAAAAGGTGTAAATGTGAGAGAACAGCCACGAGAAATTATATAGGGATTTTAGCTGATTTCATTTTTTGAGAAATAAAATTCAGAACAGGTTTTTCCCTGGATTAAAAGACAGGGAGAAAAATTCTTACTGTCAAATTCTTACCTATCAATTATTCTTAGCAGTATCCTAACAATTTGATACAATTAAAGCATAAAGGGGAGCCTGGATGGCTCCGTGGGATAAGCTTCCAACTCTAATTTTGGCTCAGGTCATGATCTTACAGTTCTGTTTGTGAGATTGAGCCCTGCGTTGGGCTTGGCGCTGACAACACAGAGCCTGCTTGGGAGTCTCTCTCTCTCCCTCTTTCTCTGCCCCTCCCCCTCTCACACTCACTCGTGCTCTCTTTCTCTCTCAAAATAAACATTTAAAAATAAATAAATAAATCATAAAGAAAATAAAGACCCTCTGTGACTTAAAATCGTAATAGTCTAGCACATGGTGATTATCTGTATTCTAAACATCTATGTTATAAGTGTACATAAATTGTAAACATCTTTGTTATAAGTGTAAAACAACTATAATAATTATTATAATAATCATCCAGTCAGAGAAACTGCAGAGCATAAAACAGTATGGGCTCCCCCTGCTGTTTCTACTGCTAAACTTAACTAACATTTCCGGTTGCCACGGCTTGGTGTCCTGATTTTAAGGCTGATTCATAAACAAAGGGTAAACAAAACAAAATTAAAATGCCATTATATCAATAAATCAGTAGGTCAAAAGGAAAAGGGGAAACGAGACTGTCAGTGCATTTAGCATGATAAGTAAGCATTTACATGGAGGCAAGCATTACCTGGAATTCCAAAAGTGATACTAATGGGCTTCTGGGGACAAGACTGTCCTGCCACTGCATTTAGATAAAGAAGTTTATAAGTCTGACTTGCTATGGGACTTTGTCAAATCCGAAAATCAGACAAAGCCCCTTGGCAAGCTGGATGCAGTGCCGCCATCTTGACTCTCTGCGAGTGCGACATGCAGACCAGCCTAAGCCCAACAGGGTACACGAAGGAGATTATTTTGGAGAAATCCTAATGACACTGAACAGGAGGCTAGCTTAACGTCTTGTCCAAGTGAGATCCCAGGCCTCCTCCGTGACGGCTGCTCGGAGTTCTGTAGGCTAATGAGGGGAACCATCTGTAGCATTTTGCTGGCAGATGCGTGCCCCTCTTCATACTGTGCCAGAGTCTCCTAATGAGAAGGTCTATAGAGGGCTTCTGGATCACTCTGTGAGGAAAGATTGTGCTACTTAGGAACCGTGTAATCTAGAGGCCAAACCAATATCTGATTATATGTATACATGCATTTTAGTATGCCTTCTTTTCAGATGTGAACACCAGAATATGTGAGTGTATTAATAAGTTTGTTTTTATGCCATCACATTTGGGGACACCCACAAGTAAAAATGATGTGCTACGTTTATTTCTTTTGTAAAAACTATATAGACTATTTCAAATGAAAGGAAAATCCAGATTGAGTGAACCGGTTATTTGCTATCACCATTTCAAAGTCATCAGAGAAACCTCCAAAGAGGAAAAAATATATATGTACTCAGGTATATATTCCTTCCTTCCTTTAAATGTGTTCATTTTGCAATGGAGAGTTAATTTCTAACTTTATAATCTCAAAAAGAAATAAGAAATTAAAGCCAAATGATAAATCTGAAAATCTTTATGAGTAAATTTCAAATTATGATGGAATGACATTTCAAAGCATTTACTTGGCAGCATATGGGAAATCACATAAGGATTATAGTAGGCATCAAAATATTTTAAGGCGACCATTAAACAGTTTTAAAGATAGACCTAATCACAAACTCAGCATTTAAACTAAGTCTTTACACACTACAAAACTGTTTTAAAAGAGCAGAAATTATTTTATCTCATTGTAATTCTCAAAATTTTATGACAATTCCACTCTATCATTCACTTCAGTTGCAATTAATCTACTGTCATTGAAAGAGTCTTGTTAAAATTAATTTTCTTTTTCCAAAATAATCATAATATCCCATTTGAGGTACTGATTTAAAACTCTTATTCAATTAGATAAGCTCAGCTTCCATCATAAAGAGAGATAATAGAGACTCAGAGGAGACCAGATAGACTGAAGATTTTAAAAATTTTAACCAGGGCTTTATGATATACCAAAAGTTACAAGATGCTTAAAACCAAAGAGAAGATGTCTGCCTTTCAACTTGGTGGGTAAGAAGGTGAATTGTTCATATGCAATATGCAGATTTTAGCAAAAGTGCAAAGGAAGCTCAAAGTTGTAGTTTCCATAAATCTCATACAGCAGCACCAGGACCAGCCTAATTTACCATCTGATGTCTCCCATAGAGAAGAAATGTATTTCCCCAACAGCACAGTAACGTATTAGGCTGCCAGGTAAGATTGTGACAAGTTTTCCCGCCTAAAACCTCCTCTTAGTTAGATCTGCCTTCCAAAAATATTGTCACAAGAAATGGTAGCTCAGATTATCCTTAGTCTCTAGAACTGACATAGAGATACACAAATGACATTTTTAAAAAGTTCTTTACAAGCTTCAACTTGTTTTCATTATAAGTTCCACATAGAATATTAATACTTATAATTGATTTTAGCAGTAAGTAATAAACACTCCTGCTATTTAATGAAAGAAATGTCTCAGCTTCAGGTTTTATTTATTAGCATTTGAAGTCCCTCCATAACCTTAGTAAGATCAGTTATAGCTTAATTAAATGAGAAAAACGGCCTGCCAAAATTCTTTGTCCTTAAAATACATAACTGTATGTTTGCAGTTTTCCTGCAAATCCTTATAACCTATTTCAACTTGAGGATAGATCGGGCTCCAAGCCTAAATTTACTTCATACATCCCCAACAAAGTGTCTTTTGCCTGAAATTTTTATATATTTTTTTCATAATGTGCCAGCCGCAAATATTGTCTTAAGAGGTTTCTGTTTTATTAAGCATTTGAGAGTTATACATCTTAGAGTTGTATCAGTGAGAAGGTAGCAGAGCCTGTTCACAGTAGAAATATTTGCTACTTAAAAATGAACACAAATTTAAACTTACAACATGTCTGTCTTCAGTGGTGTTTGTGGTGAAGTTCCATGGTTATTACATATCCTAAATATACATTCAAATATCTCTACAAATGAAAAACAAAAAGCTAAGCATTCACTGGCAAAAGATTGAGCTCCTCCATCAACATGGCAGGAATATTTCAAATAAATGCTCTCTTCTCAAATCCATTGGAAGAACAGAATCCATTTGTCTGGCCTTTCCTCTCTCCGCCCCTGCCCACCGTTTTTCTCTACTTTCATCTGCAAATCAGCCTGCCCCTCTCCGGCCACACGACAATGATCCCCCATTACATTGATGGGGGGAAAAAATGGGGAAGAACGAGAGCTAATGGGAGGCTACATGATGATAGCCGCCTGCCCTTGATTTGAGAGCGACCGCGCGGCTCCCCTCGTCTACCACTAGCTGGCGCCAGAACCCTAAAGATGCAGTGATATATTGTGTCACAGCCTGCTAATTAACAAGGCTGTTTTCAAACTGACCGTAGTTATCTGAGGAAAACATGAGATGATTTTAACTGTAAGCATATAGTAAAGCAGCACCACAGAGGTTGCCATTTCGATTAAAATAACTCCATTTTATGCCTCCAAGCTTTTGTCAAAAGAAAGAGAGAAAGAAAGAAAGAAAGAAAGAAAGAAGGAAGGAAAAGAAAGAAGAAAGGAAAGAAAGAAAGAAATCATTAAAGAATTTGAGGAGTTTTTTTTTTAAATCTAAATAATAAACATAGAAGTCTTTTTTTTTTTCCTCTACAAACTATTCACTATACATATAAAACTGTAAAATTTTCCGGTTATATAATGCTCTGTTAACCTAAATAAAGTGCTTTTTTATTATGCCTTCAGTCTAAGACAGAAATGTCCAACACAGGAGGGTCATACAAGAAAAGCGACTTTACTGCCTTAGCTCTTAATTCACTCTCACACCCTCCTTCCGTGTAACTAGCTTCAGCTTTCCACTCCTGGCATGCAGGCTCCACCAGCTTTCTCTCATCCTGCCCTTGCCTCCTCCCGTGCAAACCCAACACCGCCCTTCCAGACACCGCCATGGCTGCACTTCTGTGGCGAGAAATGCCAGCCAAATACAAATAATTGCTCATTTTAGGGAAAGATGGCCCTGGACAAAAGAGAGGAAATGGTGTTTTGGGTTCACAACATAAATTATCATCATGCAAGTAAGATATGCTGAGATTTAGGTATGGCTAGAGCAAAACCATATACAAAAAATTCAAAGCATTTGCTGCCATGGAAAACATTGTTTTTCATTTGAGAAAACTTCATACATTTTTACATAGTACATTTTTACAATTAGAAAAATCACAGACTCTGATTATTTTGGCAAGAGGAGAATTCAGACAAAATTACAGGGAAATATATTTTAAATTTATTTTTTAATGTTTATTTATTTACTTTGAGAGAGAGAAAGGCAGAGAGAGAATCCCAAGCAGGCCCCGCACTGTCAGCACAGAGCAGAATGTGGGTCTCGAACCCACGAACCACGAGATCATGACCTAAGTAGAAACCAGGAGTTGGGCACTTACTGAGACATCCAGGCACTCCTACTGTATTTTTTTAAAGCAATACTTTTTAGTTTAACTTATGAACGGTTTAAATGGCTGGTAATACCCATTCAAACCATGTGACCTATTGCCCTCTCTGCCCCCTTATATCCTCCAGGACAGTGGAGGTGGGCCACTTGGGACTGGGAAGGAAAGAACCAGTTTCTCCCAGCTTTCCTCTGGTTTTCACCGGCAGAAAGACTTCAAGCTTTCCTTTCCTCGCCCTTATGCTAATTACTCAAAGAATGAGTGCTAAGCTTTATCTTGGGCGTATTTGTTTCACCTCCATGACAAATGAGATAAATGTGTTTTCTTTACTTAGAAGCCAGTCCCTCTCTCAGCCAAAGTATACATGTGGTGCCTCAGACTTGCAGTTCTAAACCTTTCCTGAACTTTTCCCTTGGGATATCAGTGAGTCATTGTCCTTTCCTCTCCAAATAAGGGCCCAGAAATGAACCAGAGTGTGGTCTGTTACCAAAACATGTTTGTTTTGATGGCTTTTCAGTCTTCCAGTTGAAATCTTTATGAACGCATCTCTTAATGATACCTAGGTGACTTTAATGAAGGAAGGAATATTCAGGTGAAAATAAAGTTTTGAGACCGTCAAAAATTCTGCACAGCAAATACAACGGAGGAGCTCAGTGTGTCCGCAGTGTAATGGAGGGTCAGATTTACTCCTTTGTTATCAGTCATGATTTTGCTGGGCCTCTCCAAGAGACATAATGACAGGGGGACTACATTAACCACAATTGGGAATGCCTTGATCTTCATGCTAACCGCAGTTGTCTTTTGTTACTTACTGGCCTTGACCTATAGATGGACTGCATCAGTTGCTACTGAAACCAGAAGGTTCCTAGTGCAAGCCTGAGTCCTATGCACAGTTTAATTCATATTCCACTCAACATGCCCGTTTTATTTCCAGTGGAAATTGCTCATTTAATTGCACTGTAAGTTTTATGGGGTATGCCCCAGGCTGCGTTCTTTATGCTAGGCATTTCAGTATTTATGGGCAGAGCCATACCCAAAACTTCAAACATAAAGTAAAACCAGCAAAATATGCTCTCTTCCAGTTCCATAAATACTTTTCTCCAGTTTCATTATTTTTTCCAATGAAATTAAAGGAGTGTGTTAAACCTGTAACATAGGCTATTGCTTGGTGTCTCCAGAGCTGCTTTTGTCCTTCAGATTCATATCTGATACAGCTCTGCTTTCCTGCTCAAGAATGAGACTGTAAGAGAGCAAGAGTGGTCCATTCTGTGCGTGGGCTTGCTCTGCAGTAACAGGAAAGATTTCCTCTGTCCATAGTCTGTAGAATTTTTATCCATGAGACTAACGTGATTTTTTTGTTGTTGTTTTTAATGAACTGTGCCTACTTCTAGGTGACACACAGTAAATAAACGCTCTGGATTACAGATTTAATGCCTGAGCTGCACAATAGGTCTGGTTTAAAGAAATAAATATCTATGTCAGCCTTCTACCGCAGATGGTTTCTACATTCGGCGGGGGGGGGGGGGGGGGGGGGGGGGGGGGGCAGCGGCAGACAGACATGATCTTACTTACAGCAGATCAGAATACATTCCTAAACTACTCAAATACTGCAGTTAACTGTGTGTCCGCAACACCTATGATTGCTTTTATCTACTATTATTATCTTACTATGAAATATACGAAAGCATGTTTCCTGGGAACTCCAGAGACTGAGACCAACACTCCCTACTGATTACAGCATTAATGTGATCATTCCTGTATTGGTTGGGAATCAGTGAAGCTGCAAGTAGCTGAAAACCCAAAATAACGGTGGCTTAAGCAAGACAGAAATTATAGTACTCATTAGGATAGCTGACACATTCTAGTTCTCCTATTGGGGCACATAGTAGGATTGTACTTCCCTACCCTCTGAGGCTAGGCATTGTGATGTGACTTGCATTAGCCAACAAAGTGACACGTGTGTTTTCACATGTGCGAAAACGTGTGTTTTTCAGGTGGGGGCTTTAAGAGCATACAATTCATGACATTCCTTTGCCTGGCTCTACACTAGTGGAAGCACTGATTGAGATGGAATGCTTCAGCCCAGGTCTCTCAGTGCCCTCGATGAGCAGATGCCCTTGCTGACCAGCATGGGATGAGTGGTGTGATCAAGAAATAAACTTTTGTTGTGTGAAGCCACAGGTTAAGTTTCTTGCTCACATAAAAGTTGGGGTGGGAAGGACAGAACTAATATAGTGGTGTATGGTTTTAGGGACCCAAGTTCCTCTGTCTTGCTGTTCAGGCGAGCATAATCATGTGCTCATGTTCTAAAATTCCAAGCAGCAGGAAGCTCCTGGAAGAGGTCTCCCTTCCACTCAGATCCCCCTTGGCCAGAACTTGGTCGCAGGGCTACGCCTAGAACTGCAAGGGAAGGGGGGGAGATGAAAGTTACCTGAGGCTCAGCCAAAACTCATGGACCGTTTCTCTACATAAGAGGATACAGGGTTCTGCCACTCTGCCCTTCACTCTTAAAAAGTCCTTTTGTAAACAAGACTGGTGATAGGACAGCACAGCCCCATTCACAACCATTTTTTATAAAAATGCAGAAGTAATCAGAAGATTGATCAATGTGGATAATGAGAGGTTGAGGCCACCCGAATTTATTTTGCTGTTGAGGAAAGGTTTTTTTCCTTCCCCAACATCTTTGTTGGTAAGAGATTCTGAGACCAGAATCTTCATTTATAACCTTCAACAAGATTTGAAATGATACTATTTGTATTAATTCCATGCACTTGTTTATCTGGCTACTTTTAAAGAAACACTGGGGGCGCCTGGCTGGCAGTCGGTAGAGCATGTGACTCTGGATCTCAGGACTGTAGTTCGAGCCCTACGGTGGGTGTAGACATTACTTAAAAATAAAATCTTAGGGGATGCCTGGGTGGCTCAGTCAGTTGTGTGTCCGACTTCGGCTCAGGTCATGATCTCCAGGTTTGTGAGTTCGAGACCCACAGTAGGCTCTGGGTGGATGGCTCAAACCCTGGAGCCTGCTTTGGATTCTGTCTCTCTCTCTCTCTCTCTCTCTGTTTCTCCCGATTGCTTGCTCTCTCGCTCTCTCTCTCTCTCAAAAGTAAATATTAAAAACTTTAGAAAAATAAAAAATAAAAATAAATAAAATTTTAAAGCAGCAGCTGGGTGGCTCAGTCAGCATTGCAGTTAGCATCTGACTCTTGATTTTGGCTCAGGTCATGATCTCATGGTTCATGGATTCGAGCCCCACATTGGGCTTGTAATTCTCTCTCTCCTCTCTCTGCCCCTCCCCCCCCAAATAAATAAACTTAAAAAAAATAAAGTAAATAAAATCTTTTCTAAAAATCACAAAAAACAAATTTATATTATTTGTACATATGTATGTATTATCTGTATGTATGTATTGATATTATATTATCTATATGATATTTCACTACCAAACCCAGAAATACAAGATACAAGGACAGTGAGTTTGGCTGTACATTCATTGTTTCTTGCAAAGATTGGAACTAAAGAAAAATCAATCCAGATGATTAAATCTAACTTTGGGGAGTTGTTTTCCATTGTGTCTGAGCCGAAGCTAGCAGCGAGAATTAGTGATGCCATGTTGTATACACAGCACAGCTGATCCAGGCCTACGACAGTCATTGGACAGACCTGGTGAAACTGGCTGCAGTAGAATTATATCAATGCAGAAAGAGCCTTGCTCCTTTAACAAAGTCCTCAGTTCAAAGCAAAGTGAAAAGCTTTTTTTTGTTTGCTTCAGTTTCACATCTAAGTTCATTTTTGGTCACTCCTCCTTGTGTAGGAAAAAAAAAAAATTTTTTAATTGTCAAAAAAGTTTCCTAAGCATTTTTGGTAAACACTACACCTAAGCCAGGAAGGAGCCGGACCCCTAAAGAGTTTATGGTCTAAGATGTGGAGAGAAGAAAGGCAGGCAAGTGGGTGTACAGCAATTTTTATTGCCGAATTAACCACCAAAATGCAAATCAAAAGAGGACCTAAGGCAGGCAGCAGCACCAGGTCATGCCCTTTCATTCTCCTTCCTTGACCACCATTTCTTTTCCTGCTCCCCTGCTTTATTTGTATAGCGGGAAATCTATTGTCCATGGTGGAGTTCAAGTATGCCTGAGCATGTTTGTCAAACTGGTGGGGCAGGCCTTGCAGAAGCCTGAGGGGCCTCTGGCAATGCACTCAAACTGGGTCTGCTACTTCAATTCAAACAGATCCAGACAAGTCTGGCAAATTAGTAGGAGGAGGAGGCCATATGTGTGAGATGCACAAAAGGCTTCCAGCAGAAGAACTCCATTTTCAGGGAAGAGCAAAAGTCTTATTTGCGTGACTAAGGACTGACTTATCTTCCCCTGTCAAAGTAATTCTTTTTTTTTTTTTTTTTATGATTAAGGTATAAATGACACACAACATTATCTTAGTTTCAAGTGTACAACATAATGATTGGATATTTGTATATACCGCAAAATGATCACAGAAGTCAGGTTAACATCCAACACCATCCATAGTTATAGAATTTTTTTTCTTATGATGAGAATTTTTAAGATTTAACTTGTGAACAACTTTTAAATATGCAATACAGTATTATTAGCTCTAGTCACCATGCTGTACATTACATCCCCAACTTATTTATTTTATAATGGGAAGTTTGTACTTTTTGACTCCCTTTGCCCATTTCACCCACCCCCATCCCAGCCACTGGCAAGCACTAATCATGCTAACTCTCTCTGTATCAGTCCAATTTTAGTGTATGTGCTGCCAAAGTGAGCACTCAAAATAACTCTTTTGATTGTTTTTCAGTCCTAGGAAACTGGGACACAAGGTCAGAATCTGTATACCCAATGGGATCGTCACTGTTGCTAGCTTACACAGGATTTGCTATTAGATCAGAAAACAAGCCTTAAGGGTACCTTTGTATACATCAGAAAAAGATGGTCTTCATTAGAGCCTGGCCACGGAGAGGTTCAGGGCAGGTAACAGCAGTTCAAAACCAGACAACCACAACTGGAGACCCTCATTGGAATAATGGGCATGCTACGAAGCCAAAGGACTCCAAAGTACCCAGTTCCTGCATGGTACAACCACATCTTCTCTCCACAGGCCCTGGGGAAGATGTTTAAAAGTGATGAGAAAAGGAAGTCAAAGAACCATACACACCTAAAACCCCAAGGCCGAGCTCTCTGATTATAGACCAAGCACATGGTTTAGGCTTAACTCAAAATGAGTTCCCTCCCTTCCCTTAAGCTCAACTCAGATCTTGGCATCTTTCATCCCTTAAGCCAGCTAGCCTCCTGGGATAAGAGACCAAAGTAAAAAATAGCCTGAATAGTGACCCGAAATTTGACCCAACAAAGCCTGAGAAAGGAGCACTGAGAGGAGTGGGGGGAGACCTGAGGAAAGTGATCTAAGGCTTAAATCACCAACGTTTCTTGTTCATGGGCTTGACCATCAAAGTTCTCAAAGTGCAAGTTTAAGGAGCCACTACAAAAAAAACATGCAAGGAAAAAACAGCCAGGAAGTCAAAAGTAGTAGGGAAGAAATCAATACAGTATTCCAATACCATAATCCAAAAAGAACAAAAATGTTAATCAGAACTTAAAGAAATATTAATACTGCTCCCTGGCACATAAAACATAAAGGAGTGGCAATTTTCTGGAACACATCCATTTCTGTAATTTACTCAGCTGACTAACCCCATAAAGGCTACATTTACTAAACCCCAAGCCCACAACCAAAGATCTTCTTTCTTTTAATTTATCTTAAAACATTTTTAAGTACCTGATGCAGTCATTTTATGCAGATTTATTAGAAAGCTCAAGGTATGTCATATAACTGCTATAGTTTTAGCAAAATAAAATCACTGTGATCTCTGAAAAAAAGTGGTATAAAAATAATAAAATGATTAATAGTTCTTCAAATTACAGATGGCCCCCAGCTTACAGTGGTTTGACTTAATGGTTTTTTTACTTTACCATGCATGGTGCATGGTTCAGTAGAAACCGAACTTCCAATTTTGATTTCAATCTCTTCCTGGTCTAGGGATATGCAGCACGCGACTCTCCCGTGACCCTCGTGACACTGGGCAGCAGCAGCCCCAGCTCCCAGTTGGCCCCGCCATCCATCGGTGAGGGATGGGGTAAACAATGGACACTTGTACAGAACCACTCTGCACCCATACAAACATTCTGGTGTTCACCTTCAGCACAGTATTCAATAAATTTCATCATACAGTCAACTGTTTTGTTATCAAATAGGCTTTGTGTTACAGGATTTTGCCCATCTGTAAGCCAATCTAACTGTTCTGAGCACGGTTATAAGGTAGGTGTGGCTAAACTGTGATGATCAGTAGATCGGGTGCACTATATGTACTTTTGACTTCTGATGGCTTTATCAGGACTTAACCCTAGCACAAGTTGAGGAAAATGTGGATAATATTCACTATGCATTTTACTCAGAAAGGAAGAGAAAACCCCAATTGAGGGGAAGCATGTTCAAACTTGCTTCAGGCCAAACACTTTTTCAAAAGCTGTATTTTACACAGACATTATCTACAAATACAAATAAAAGCAGGGGTGTGCTGGTAAACGTTTAACAAGGGGCTCTCTGAGAAACACTGATTTGGAGGTATAAATGCTGCTTTCTGTGGTATAAATGCTCCCACCTTGGCTATCACGAATGAAGACTTGTAAGAGATGCACCGAATCCTTGCCAGTGGGCAGCATGCCTCAGACACCCCGGTGCCAACCCCACCATTCAGTTCCCTCTCCCTTAACACCCAAGGGCACAGTTTGAAAACTCTTAACAAGATAACTTTGTTCAAGGAAACTTTTTGATGGTTATCACAAAGATTGTTAAATTGCCACTTATCAATACTTAAGAAATCCTGTTTTCCTCACCTTATCTTAAGATTCAATGAAAGCTCTAAAAATACACAGTAGAGATTTAGTAACCACCAAGAGACAACTCCCTCCCCTCATTTAAATAACCTTTGATCTTCATCGTATGACCTTCCAAATATACACTTTATATACATCTTGTCTCAAATTTCACATCGTACGGAATTCTAAGGAGGACACACAAAAATTTGCTCTTAAAAATTCTAAAAGTCAGATGCACAGATATGATGTAACTCCCACTTTCCCTCCCTCTCCTTTTCCTTATCTTTTTCTCTCAAATTCTCTCAACCGATTCCCCATCCTCCCTCTCCTTCACTATCTCTCTCCAAAAAAAAAAAAAAATCAGCCAGATTGAATGAGGAATCTGTACAGAAGGGGAGAACATCTCAATCTCTTCCCCTCCCAGTCTCAGACTTAGCAGATATGGGCCTTTTGATGGGGAGTCTAGAGGGAAGGCCAGAAGCAAATCACCTTCCTGGTGTTTCTGTCTCAGAAAGCCCAGAGTCACATCAGTCAGTGATGGTCATGTGAGAGAGACGCCCAGTAAGAGAAGGCCACGGGAGACAGCTGCCTATGGACAGAAGCATAAAAGGAGGAACTGGGAGTTTGTGCCACTTGTTAGCAATAACCACATTTTCTTCCTTCTTTTTATGTGTTTGCTTTCTGGTGAGCAAGTGACCACTCATTTTTTTCCTTCTTTTCATGGCTCTCTCTAGCTACCCTATTTTTTTTTTTTAAATATTGCTGGATTATGCTAGCAGTGGACAGGAAATAAACATTTCCTCAGATATGGTAGGAACCTACAGTGAAATATTTGCAGTTTCTCACAGGTACAGGTCAAGTTAACCAAACAGGGTGGGGCCTGATCCCCAGAATTAAGTGAAGTCAAGAGCGCTAGAAGGCTGTCCTTTCCAGACTGTGGCCTGGCCTGGAGGCTGAGCCAGTTCAGTGTTCCACACACCTTTATGGAGGCCCTACTAAGAGCTAGGCACTGCTAGGTACGGAGGCTCTGGAAATTGGTTCTGCTATTCAAGAGCCCTGGGTTGTCCTCATTTATTGTTGTTTTTTGCAGTCAGGGAGGTGGGTGATCTTTTCTTATTCTAGGCAACATTCAAATACCTTGCATACACCCACAGACTTGTCTGAGACTCGAAGAGAACATTCCCCAGAGGGGACTACACTGTGTCCCTGGAGGGAGGGGCGGTGACTTGGGAAAGGAAAGTGGAGAAGGGATACAGATATATCATCTAGATCAGGCTAGGTGGCTTGAGAACTTGGGGAGAGGGAGTTGTGAAGGGCAAAAGACTTTCAGGAGAAATCATAGGACAGGATATAGAATATACTAATTTAGGAGAGAAGAGCTCCGGGAAGGAGATAGGCAGGAGAGGACAGAGAGATCGCTTCCTGACAGGAAACTCACCACTAGGAAACTGCTCATAACCAGGAAGTGTCGGAGAGCGATTCCAGCACCCAGAGCTCTGGATGTGCTGCCCACATGCCAGTCACATGGCTGCGGAAAGAACAGAATCAAAACTGGAGGGCAAATCTGGTGAACGAGAGCAAAGCCAGGACTTTGCCCGCTTCTCCAGAAACCAGAAGGCCACAAGAGAGACCATTCATCCTAGATCTCAGAATAGGATAGGATAACTAGCATAGACTGGCCCAGGGAAGGGGCTAGAAGAGCTAATACTCGTAGTGTGTGCCAGGCGCTATTCTAAGTACATTCAAGTATTAGCTCATTTAACCATCAACAAAGAGCTCTGTGAGATAGGTGTTACTATTATAACCATTCTACACATGAGAAAATTGAGAAACACAATGGTTAATTTATTTCTGCACAGCTACTCAGTAATGTAGTCTGGATTTGAAACCAGGGAGTGTTGCGCTGTGGTTGCAGAGCCCACACCCACAATCCTATGCTGTAGCACTAAAAAAGAAGAACAGAACAAAATGGGGAACAACAAGTTAATGTTTTCAAGAGAGTAACATGAGAATTGTTTTTACAATTTACTTTATTCATCACTAAAATGTGTCCTGAAGTTCTCTTATGTCATAGTAAAGGCATTTGCTCACATGACATTTTGAGCATATTGTACAAGAGAAACATATATGCATTCAGCAAATATTTATTGATGACCTTCTCTATTCCAGGCAGTAGATTAAATGATAGAGTTCCTGGTTTCATGGAGTTTACAGTCAAGGGTGAGAACTCAGTGGTCACAAGTTATTACTGGAGAATGCACAATAGAGAAAAACCCTCACACTTTAACACACACACACACACACACACACACACACACACACACAAAACGGAGGTGCCTGGGTGGCTCAGTTGCTAGAGCAACTGACTCCTGACTTCAAGGTCGTGAGCTCGAGCCCCACATCAGGTGTAGAGATTCCTTTAAAAAACATAATTAGGAGAACCTGGGTGGCTCCATTGGTTAAGCGTTGGACTTTGGCTCAGGTCATGATCCCACAGCTCATGGGTTCTAGCCCTGCATCAGGCTCTGTGCGGACAGCTCAGAGCCTGGAGCCTGCTTCAGATTCTGTGTCTCCCCTCTCTCTGCTCCTCCCCCAGTTGCAATCTGTCTTCCTCTCAAAAAATAAATAAATGTTAAAAATTAAAAAAAAAAAACAACAAATATAATTAAAATTTTGGGGCGCCTGGGTGGCTCAGTGGGTTAAGCTTCTAACTTTGGCTCAGGTCATGATCTTATGGTTCATGGGTTCCACCCCTGAATCAGCCTCCCAGCTGACAGTGCAGAGCCTGCTTGGGATTCTCTCTCTCCCTGCCCCTCCTCCACTCACACTTTCTTGGTCTCAAAATAAATAAATGAACTTAAAAAAATAATTAAAACTTCAATATTAAATACTGATTTCATACCATATACCAAAAACATCACATATATTTGTACTATTCCTACAGTAACTCTACCTATTTTATAGACAAAGAAACTGAGGCACTGAAAAGTTAAAAAAATTGGCCATAGAGTAAGTGGCAGAGATTCAAATCTAGATTTCTCTACTATGAAAATCCAGGTTTCCTCTTTTACTCTACACTGAAATAAAGAAGTCCCATGGAGGGGCACCTGGCTGGCTCAGTTGAAAGAGCATGCGACCCTTGATCTTGGGGCTGTAAGTTCAAGCTCCATGTTGAGTGTAGAGATAACTAAAAAAACAATCAATCAAAGTCCCATGGGACTTTTAAAAGTCCCATGAAAATAATGAAAGTCAATGATAGTTAACTGAACTTCCATGGACTCTCTAAATCATAATTACAAATGTTTAGTTTGAATATGTGAATGTCTGGGGTTCCTGGGGTTCAGTCAGTTAAGTGTCCAACTCTTAATTTCCACTCAGGTTGTGACCTTATGTTTCCTAAGACTGAGCCCCGAGTTGGGCTCCACACTGACAGCTTGGAGCCTGCCTGGGATTCTCTCTCCTTCTCTTTCTGCTCCTCCCCCCACCCACGTCCCCCCCCCAAATAAATAAATAAACATTTTTTAAAAAAGACTATGTGAATTTTTTGTAACATCCATGTGTGTATTGGGCAAGGAGTGGAGTTGGAAGCAAGGGAATGTTGGATTAAAGGCCTGCTGGCTCTGAAGTAGAATCTTTAAAGGAATTATCTTTAGTTGATTGGTGATAAATACTTTGCTTTTAACTAGCTCCTCTTTTGAAGGTGTTTTTTGTTTTTAAATGTTTATTTACTTTTGAGGGAGACAGAGCATGAGGGGAGAGGGGCAGAGAGAGAGGGAGATACAGAATCTGAAGCAGGCTCCAGGCTCTGAGCTGTCAGCACAGAGCCGGATGAGGGGTTCAAACCCACGGACTGGGAGATCATGACCTGAGCCTGAGCTTGAGCCAAAGTCATGGGGGTTTTAACCTACTGAGCCACCCAGGTGTCCTCTTTTGAGAGTGTTTGAAGGTAATGGCATTATCAGGACAGTCTTAAGGTACAGTAAGAAACTTTACCTAATTCCTAGTATAGGGGGTGGAATAAAGCCCCTTTAGTAACTTAACCTACTTTGCATTTCTTTTCTTTTAAGTTTATTCATTTATTTTTGAGAGAGACAGAGACAGAGAGAGTACTCAGGGCAGGTAGAGAGGGAAACAGAGAATCCCAAGCAGGCTCCATGCTGTCAACACAGAGCCCAACATGGGACTTGAACCAAAAACCTTGAAATCATGACCTGAGCCAAAATCAAGAGTTAGAAATTTAACTGAGTGAGCCACCCAGGCACCTCCTACTTTGCATTTCTGTCAGAAAGCTCCTGGTTGGCAAGGTGATCTCAACACTCTTTTCACTCTCTTCCCCTCACTGGTTGGTGGAAAAGCATGGGTCTCTGGGAACAACTGTGGTCCCAGTTCAAACTTTGGACCTCCCATTTTATCCTGTTTTGTTGGAAAAACAAAACAACCTAAGGCAAGTAAAGGTAGCACTATCCCCCAAATTAATTTGTTCTGTTTACATACACACACACACACACACACACACACACACACACAGAGTGATCCAGTGGCCGCATGAAAGCAAGTCCTAAGGGTGAAAAGTGAGAATATAGGACAAATATAACAACAAGAGGAATAAAAATGATATAATGAGATCTTCATAAGGATCCCCATGATTGTTCTTCTCCCTGGGATCCTCCAAGCAAGTACCACTTTATAACAAGACTATTTCTTTGGTCAACATTTCTAAAGTAATCAAAGCCAATAGGCTTAAAAAAGAAAAGCTAATTGTTACCACTTGGACAATTGGAATCATCCAAGGGAATTTTTAAAACTTTTGATGCCCAGGTTCTACCCCCAAAGATTATGACTGAATAGGTCAGGGGTACAGCCTGGACATCAAGACTTTTAAAGCTCTCTGACTTGGGGCACCTGGGTGGCTCAGTCTGTTAAGTATCCAACTCTAGATCTCAGTTCAGGTCTTGATCTCAGGATCATGAGTTCAGGCCCCACATTGGGCTCTATGGTGTGGAGCCTACTTAAAAAAATAAATACATAAATATATAATATGATTCTAATGTGGAAAATCATCAGTGTCAGATTTGAAACATAAGATAAGATTGGCTTTCATCTATTTAAAAATAATTAGAGGCGCCTGGGTGCCTCAGCCGGTTAAGCATCTGACTTCGGCTTGGGTCATGATCTCACAGTTCGTGGGTTCAAGCCCCGTGTCAGGCTCTGTGCTGACAGCTTGGAGCCTGAAGCCTGCTTCAAATTCTGTGTCTCTCTTTCTCTCTGACCGTCCCCTGTTCCCTCTCTGTCTCTCTCAAAAATAAACATTAAAAAAATTTTTTTAACATAATTAATGTGCTGTGTCTAGACAGGACAGCCTTCACCCTTGGTTCAGAATCTGGGCTATACCCCACTGACCCTTTAGAGGGTGGCTTTGATGGCCATCCCTTCCAGAGAGGACATAGTGACAGGACACACACCTGAGCCATGCACTTCTGTTGCCGTGCTAAGCCCAATTATCAGAACCACCATCCTTCTCCTGACATGATGAGGGAAGTCAGTTTCTGCGAAGTTAGAACCACCTCCGAACCTTCCTCCCCACATGTCTCTGCTATCGTTGTACAGAGATCTTGCCTGGAATGCCGAGAAGCTGTATCCCTGAGCACTTTGGGAAGTGCAGCCTCCTGGCAGGAAAGCCAAATGCTCTAAAGCCTGCTGCACTCTTGTGTGGGAGAGGTGGTCTACCTTCACTTCCAAGAGAACTTTTCTGTGATGGATTCAGTTCCAAAGTTTGCTTCTTCCAAATACATTTATCATCATCTTATTCACATGCTTTTATCTATTTCATTCTAAAAATATTACAAGAGTTTTTATCAAGGGAGGTTAACACCTTTTATTTTAGTCAAAACATTTTGAAAGAATTATATATTGTTCTAGGGGCAAATGCAAAAAACTTGGGGAAATCTTCTATAAATGACATTCATTTTACTTATTTCCACTCACCAGACATAATGTACCTGTGGCATTTCTCTGTGCACTGATTTTATTACTATTGTACATATATATATACATATATATTAATTCTCAGTTTCCAAAAGATATCATTCCATTTTCAAAATGTTATCAGTTTTGCAATTAAATCTAATTTTCCTGAATTTGAATTAAAAAACATACTCCTCAGATAATTTTCAAATGGTGTTTGAAAAGAAGAAATTACTTGCTTTAAAATCAGATCTTTAAATAAAATGACAGATTAAGAGCAGATAGATCGAGAGTGTGAAGAGAACAAAATTAATAGAGGATCAATACAAAGATGTATGATTTTAATACTATCCTGGACAAAGGTCAACAGCACAATTAAATAGATGACTTGTAAGCATTTACAAAAAAAAAAGATCATTAGCACAGAATCATTATTGAGGCAAGAATTAACATGGAGTGTGATCCATATACCCACCTTGTTTACTCAAGAAATATTTGTGTGTGTGTGTGTGTGTGTGTGTGTGTGTGTGTGTGTGTGTGTTTTAATGTGTATTTATTTTTGAGAAAGAGATGGAGTGGAGCAGGGGAGGGGCAGAGGGAGAGAGACATATACAGAATCTGGAGTAGGTTCCAGGCTCTGAGCTGTCAGCACAGTGCCCCAAGAAATACTTGTTTGATCGGCTAATACCTTAGAGTAAATCATGTATGAAAATGTTCATTTACCCCCACACCATTTGCATTTCTCTTTTAAAAGTTTACCTTCAAGGGGCACCTGGGTGGCTCATTCCATTAAGCATCTGACTTCGGCTCAGGTCATGATCTTGGGGTTTGTGAGTTCAAGCCCCGCATGGGGTTCTGTGCTGACAGCTCGGAGCCTGAGAGCCTGCTTCAGATTCTGTGTCTCCCTCTTTCTCGGCCTCTCCCCTGCTCGCACTCTGTCTCTCTCTCTGAAAAATAAATAAACATTAAAAACATTTTTTTAAGTTTACCTTCAAGCATTCCAGTATCTTGGTTCTTAAAAGTTAAGGCATCAAGTAAAAAAGTGTAATATAATCTACTCTGCATTTTGTTTCCTGAATATTTTACTTTATTGATTCAAATGTCAGTGGAGTAATGCAGATCTTAAATTGGTATGATTTAAGCCAAAGATAATGAGTGTTTTAGGACCTAGCCTAGGTAAAATTGTAGGTAACACTGATCTTTGAGGACCCATTTTCTCCCTTCAAGAACCCCTTCCTACCAGAGATCCTCTTCTTCAAGCTTCTTCTTGACATGCAGGAACCCCGTTACATTGCCCTTCCCAGGCCTGTCATTCCAACTTTATCCCAAATACTGTCACCTGTAGGCTTTCACTCGCCAAAACCTTATTGTATTCTGTTTCCTTAGGTTTATGAAAGTTGAGGTCTCTCTTCCCTTCTTCAAATTTCTTTTCTCACTTTTGCGTAAACCAATCCCCAAAGAAAAATGTTGTTGATTGGTCAGAGCCCAACACATCAAATTAGGCCAAGTTTACACTTGAGCAGGTTTACTGTGTGTTAAAGGTCATGCTCACCTCTCTTTCCCATGACACTAGATCAATTGTTAGCCTGATTCAGATTCCTAGCTCTTTTCTCATTATATTCTTTCATGTGGTCAATCAGATGATAAAATCTCAAAGCAAGTTTGAGAACAGAATTGTCCAACCTCAAAACAATCTAATCTTCCTTAAATTTGATTGAACCCTTAGCCAGCAGTCTTAAAAGTACCTGAGGCAAAACAAATGCAAAGGTTAAAAAAAAAAAAAAAGAAAAAAGAAGACTATCTTTATTTTAGGAGTGATCCCTTTAAGTTAGGAGTGAAGTAGTTTGTGGAAAATTGGATAAAGACTAAAAAAGGAAATTAATCTGAAGTCACATTTTGTGTTTTATCCAATAATAACAAGCCAAATATTCACAAAAATCTCACAGAAAAGGTGCCTGGTTAGTGGTAGAAATTTGTCCTGGAATGCAGTGAAGAGGAAGCTAACATACATAAATAGATATATAAAAAATGATCTACTGAAATTTCTTTGTTTAACCTGGAAGCTATGGACCAGTGAACTGAAAAGAAAGAAGCAGGGACAATACTCCATTAATGAAAGAACCTGGTGAAGGTACAATAGGAAAGGGAGGGAGCTCTGGTTCTGGTCTCTGTTACCTGGAGCTCAGCTGAGAAACACTACCCGCAGGAACATGCTACTGGTTCAGATATGTTGTTATTATTTTATAAATGCTATGGAGATTTATTAAAAAAAAAAATAAAGCAAAAGAACAAAGAATAAAAACATGAAGTTTTATTTGGACTTTGCCTGTGTTTAGTAATTAAACTTTGGTCAAATTACTCAAACCACAATGAGGAGACAGCAATTTTCACTGAGCTGGGAGGAAATGATAATGAATCATTGTCAAGCACCCCACTACCTATTACCCGGGTGCTTAAGATTTGGTAGTTCTTATGTGTGTTTTTGAGATTAAACATAAATTAACTGTTTAATTTCTTAATCCTGAAAACAACATTTTCTCAGCAACATGATGCTAGCCAAGGAGGTTCCAGAATCTTCCTGAGGCTGCCCATAGGAGACTATGCAGACAAACCCATTTAAGGGAAGACTACCTCTGAAAATACCAAGATGTAGTACCTATCAAAAGGATTGGGGTATTTTAATTCAAGGTAAAAAACTGAAACATGTTCCTGGAGCAGAATATCTGTTAGATGCCTCAAAATCAGCCCAGCCAAACAACTCTCTTTATAGCTTTCTTTATCCCTTCTGACTCCTACCTTACCCTTATAGCCTGAGGAGTTAGTGGTACTGTCATCATCCACTCAGTTTAAGAAACTCAACTCTTACCTTATTCTTTTTTTTTTTTTTTTAATGTTTATTTTTGAGAGAGTGAATAGAGAGTAAGTGGGGGAGGGGCAGAGAGAGAATCCCAAGTAGGTTCCATACTGTCAACGCAGAGCCTGACACGGCACTTGATCTCACAAACCAAGAGATCATGACCTGAGCCGAAACTAAGAGTCAGATGCTTAACTGACTGAACCACCCAGATGTCCCCCTACTTTCTTTCTTTAAGCAGTTACTAAATCTTGTAAACTTCCTCAGAAGGTGTTTGTTTTCCTTACATATATCCAACAACTCTGCCCCATCACTCCTGACTAGTCTATCCCCTCCTCTGCCTTATTCACCCCTAATAACAATACAGTTAGCTGAAATGAAATAATTGATGCATTAAAAACAAAAATCCAATTGAGTAAATGTGAGATCTAATTGGCTTTCTTAAATGATTCATAAATCAGGCAGCATCCCATCTAACAAGTACAAAGGAGCTCTGAAGAGCTATACAAAAAGGAAGGTTTTTATAGGAATGAGGGTGGGGCAAGAAAGTTATCAAGCCAAAAAAAAAAAGAAATGATTGTTTCAAGCAAGGTCACTTTTCCTTATGGGGAAGGGGAGTGGGGGGGGGGGGCGGGTCTTATTATACAGATTACCTCATCTTCCTTTGGGGTATGGAGAGAGCCCATGTGACAGATTACCTCCCTGGTGCTGATCAGAAAATTCCTGACTGACTTTCCTGACTGACTGGTTAAGACTGCATTTCTGGGAAGGTTACAATTAGGCTAAGTATTATGCCCCAGTTTGTTGATGTGGCCTAGTATAATATATGACTCCATTTTGGGCCTGTGGTGTGTTTTTGTTGTTGTTTTTTTAATGTTTATTTTTGAGAGACAGAGACAGAGCATGAGCAGGAGAGGAACAGAGAGAAGGGGACACAGAATCCAAAGCAGGCTCCAGGCTCTGAGCTACCAGCACAGAGCCTGACGTGGGGCTTGAACTCACAAACCGTGAGATCATGACCTGAGCCAAAGTCTGACACTTAAACAACTGAGACACCAGGTGTCCCTTGGTCTATGGTTTTCTTTTTGACAACGTATATTTATAAACACCTTGAAAAAGAGGAAAAAAATTTAGATTTAATTCCTGCCATTGGGCACCTGGGTGGCTCAGTTGGTTAATCCAACTTTGACTCAGGTCATGATCTCACAGTTCGTGAGTTTGAGCCCCACATCTGGCTCTCTTCTGTCAGCCTGCTTAGGAGCCTCTGTCCCCCTCCCTCTGCCTGTCCCCCACTTGTGCTTTCTCTCCCTCTCTCTCAAAAATAAACATTTTTAAAACAATTTTTAAGATTTAATTCATCAATTGTCATCTGCTGAAAATACATGGATTTTATAAAATAATTCATATTATAAAAATTACAAATACATAGGAGAGAAGGCATAATGAAGCTTGATGACCTGTCACCTCTCATTGTTCCTCCTGTCTGCTCTTCTCCCAACTTTTTTTCTCCTGGAATATTTTGAAGCAAATTTGTTCATCATATTGGCTCACCAGTATGTATTTCATATACTGAATTTTTGAAATTTTAGTATCACTCAAAGAAAGAGAGAGGAGAAATTTGTGGCTAACAGTTGAGAACATAATCTGTCCCCTTAACAAGGGTTTTTCTTTAGGAATTTTTCCTAATTATCTATCTTCCTTTCCTTCATAAATTGCTCTTTAAGTTTAACAATTATATTGAATTCAATTATTTAAATTTAAGTAGGAGTTTTTATGCTGAATTGTGAGTTCTCAACTAACAAACTGTCCTCAAGTAAAATTAAATTCTTGAATTTTACTCCCAGATCAACAACACTTTATAGGTCACATACTTGAATGTTAAATATGGGCCTAG
Organism: Panthera leo; assembly: GCF_018350215.1. Classification (NCBI taxonomy): domain Eukaryota; kingdom Metazoa; phylum Chordata; class Mammalia; order Carnivora; family Felidae; genus Panthera; species Panthera leo. The sequence goes on from NC_056686.1 coordinate 164,353,723, forward strand.
ATAATCATTTGTCAATGAGATTAAGTCACTTATTTCCAGGATATCCCATAATTCAATATTAAAGTGAAGTATTATCTATTTTCACTCTTGTATAAACAATCCTATATTCTGACTATTCTATTTAATATGCATGAATTTCTTTTCTTTTTAAAAAATTTTTAATTGAGGGGTGGCTGGGTGGCTCAGTGGGTTAAGCATCCCACTCTTGATCTCAGCTCAGATCTTGATCTCAGGATCATGAGTTCAAGCCCCACATTGGGCTCCATGCAGGGCATAGAGGCTACTTAACATAAAATAACAAAATTTTTAATCAAAGTATAGTTGACATATGTTACGTTAGATTCAGGTATATGACATAGTGATTCAACCTTTATGTACACAGATAAATGCTCACCACAATATAGTTGCCTTCTGTCACCATACACAGTTATTAATTTACCTACTCTTAAACATCTAAGTTATCAGTAAGGGACCCTTCATCAAGAGTGCTTATTTTTATCAACAAAATTGAGAGGGCCCTTTTGAGAATTTGCTTGAAGACCCAGATTTGAAGTTTATTTTATTATTAATTAAAGATTTTTTTTTTTTTTATTTTTTTTTTTTAATTTATTTTTGGGACAGAGAGAGACAGAGCATGAACGGGGGAGGGGCAGAGAGAGAGGGAGACACAGAATCGGAAACAGGCTCCAGGCTCCGAGCCATCAGCCCAGAGCCTGACACGGGGCTCGAACCCACGGACTGTGAGATCGTGACCTGGCTGAAGTCGGACGCTTAACCGACTGCGCCACCCAGGCGCCCCATTAAAGATTTTATTTTTATGTAATCTCTACACCTGACATGGGGCTCGAACTCACAACTCTGAGATAAAAATCACATGCTCTCCCTACTGAGCCAGCCAGGCACCCTCAGATTTGAGGTTTAGACTCAGCTTTGTTTTGTTTGTTGTTGTTTTGAGAAAATTGTCAAACCATTAATTTTTTTATATTATGGATGAATGTGTGTTTCACTGATAAGATTCAAGCAGTCTACAACGCCCTGGGGTGTTAAAAAGAATGCAGGGATAGTGAGTGCACCCAGAAGCACCTTTCTTTCTCCTCTCTACCCATTCAGATATTATTCATCCTTAACAATGCCATTCAGTGGGGCACCTGGGTGGCTCAGTCAGTTGAGTGTCCAATTCTTTTTTTTTAAATGTTTATTTTTATTTGTGAGAGAGAGAGAGAGACAGCACACAAGTGGAAGAGAGGCAGAGAGAGACAGAGAAAGAAACAGAGAACCTGAAGCAGGCTCCAGGCTCCAAGCAGTCAGCACAGAGCCCAACACAGGGCTTGAACCTGCAAACTGTGAAATCATGACCTGAGCTGAAGTCGGAGGCTTAACCGACTGAGCCAGGTGCCCCAAGTGTCCAATTCTTGATTTCGGTTCAGGTCATGATTTCAAGGTTCATGAATTCAAGCCTCACATAGGGCTCTGCACTGGCAGCACAGAGCCTGCCTGGGATTCTCTCTCTGCACCTCCCCTGCTTGTTCTCTCTCTCTCTCTCAAAATAAATATTTTTTAAAAATACCATTCAAAAGTTTCATCTTGTGATGTTGTTATTTATCACTAGAGATGTATATTTGGCCTTCATCCCTGTTTCTGTTACACAGATCCTCAAACCCTGGGAATTTCCTAAGTGATGAAAGCAATAAAGATGTCTTATATTAATGAGGTGACTTTTGGAAAGCACTGAAGAATGGGGGCAGGTTGCCAGGAGAGCAACCTTGTGATTAGAGAGTTGGAACTTTCAGTCCCCGACCCTGCCTCTGTGGAGGGGAGAGGGTCTGGAGATTGAGTAAATGGCCAGTGATATAATCAATCATGCCTAATGAAGCCTCCATAAAAACCCGAAAAGATGGGGTTCAGAGAACCTCCATGTTGGTGAACCCATGGAGGTACTGGGAAAACAGCACACCCAGAGGGGGCTTGGAAGCTCCTTAACCTTTCCCCTTTCCCCATGTCTTGCCCTATGCATCTCTTCCATCTGGCTGTTCCTGAGTTTCATCATTTTATAATAAACCACTAATCTGGTAAGCAAAATGTTTCCCTGGGCTCTGGAACCTCTCCGATCTGTAGTTGGCCCATCAGAAGCACAAGTGACAATTTGGGCCTGCAACTCATGTCTAAAGGGAGTGGGAGGCAGTCTTGCAAGACTGAGCTTTTAATCTGTGGAATCTGATGCTGTCTCAGAGTAGATAGTGTCAGCATTGAATTGAATTGTAGCGCAGCTGGTGCCCAAGAATTGCCTGTTGGTGTGGGGAAACCCCTCTTCCACGTTGGAATTGGATGCAGAACCCTTACATCTCCATCATGAAATTTTCCAAGATCCTTGAGACCATCAACAATTTCCTCACTTCTCTGAGGCACTTTAGGCCACACAAATCAGTACTTCTATATTGTCTCCCTGTTCTAACTATATTATGAGGACAAAGAAGGTGTCTTGGGCCCTTTTTAGCATTTCCAAAGCTTTACATAGTGCTGCACATATACATGATTTTCAATAAATTCTTAATTAACTAGGATATAACAAAGAATCTCAGGACTCTGAAAGATGAAATTTACATCCAAGCACTAGAATGCCTCTAAATTCATATTGTAACAATGATTTATTATGTATGCAATTTGAAGATATTAGCATAAAAATAGGTTTTTATCAGTTATTCCTAGAGCCACTTGCTTTTGTACCTTACATACATCCAGAATTTTATTTTTTCTGGTTCATATAGTGGGCTTATGTGTAAGCCCAATTTACTAGACAACAAAGTGTAAGGGAGACTAAGTGCTCTTGCTTTATGTGGTAGGTAGAAACCCAGGGCAGTGAGATGGAGGAGAGGCAGGGAGGAATGGGAAGCAACATACACGTGGGCTGAATGGGAAAGCAGTGCCACAAGGTAGTCAGCCAATGAGAAGGAATGGTGAGAGTCAGTGTGGGTCGCCCCACACTGCCACTTTGACATATTGATTATTTTTTTAAACTTTATTGTGTTTTTTTTTTATAATACACAAGTGAGGGAGGAACGGAAAGAAACGGAAAGAGAGAGAATCCCAGGCAGGCTCTGCACGGCCTGTACAATGTCCGATCGGGGGCTCGAACTCACAAACCGTGAGACCATGACCTGAGCTGAAATCAAGAGTTGGACGCTTACCAGACTGAGCCACCTAGGTGCCTCAACATATTATTTTGAACTAAAGTTACTTAAAAAACAGCTGGTACAGGAAGGACCCTTTGTCCCCCTGAAAGTAGGAAATAAAAACTCCAGTGAAGGCTACCCTCCCTGCACCTGAAGGGTAGAAAGCATCCTTATCACCAGAGACAGAGAATTCAGGGCCAAGAAGGCTATATATTGCCCCTCATTTATTTGCCACCCCAAGCCCAAATCCTTTTGTCAGTTCTTCGCAAATAATTATTCCTTTGCTTAAAAAGTATAAAGTTTACCTGCTTTGGTCACTTCAGGGAGTCTCATATTTTTATGGGCTCCTTAATGTTTGAAATTAAATCCCTCTCCTGTTCATCTGTCCTGTCAATTTAATTATTAGACCAACCAAAGAACCTAGTGGGGACACCGCAGGCTCTGATGTGTGCTCCAAGCTGTTTGCACAAGCTGTTTCCTGGGAGTCCCAGGAAGCCATAACATGGTCCAGAAGGGGGAGTTGTCCCAAGAAAATCATGAAGGTGCAGATTTTTCTGTAGGTAGTTGAGAGCAGGAGACTGGTTCTGCTGGATTTAGGCCTGGAGGCCATTCCCAAATGTTCCTGTCTGCCATGTCAGCACTGCTCGTTATCTGCAGATGACATACAGGCATTTGGCACAAGTGGCCAAATGAGAGATCAAAGGCTTTGTTTGTTAGGCAGCAATTTTTTGTTTTGTTATTCTATTATGTAATCTACCAAGGAATTGATTATTGACATTCAACAGTTGATACTGCAGCCATTTACTTTGAGCAGAGAATTATCAAAGCAGGATGGTGTGGAGATGTTAGGAATTCTATGATGAGAGATTACTAGGTGATAATTATAGCTTCACTTTAAATTGTGTATTGCAAGATACCTGCTTTGTTTGTCTTGTGGATGAAGAAGTAGGGAGGAGGGGAGGAGTCGAGGATTGAGCCTGTCTCTGAACCTAATTTCTCAGGAGAGTTCTTACAAATCATTCATTTTTCTTGCATGAAAAGGTATCATACACTTTTTTCTTTTTGTTTTTTTCTATTTTTAATTTATATCCAAGTTAGTTGGCATACAGTACAATAATGATTTCAGGAGTAGAATCCAGTGATTCATCCCCTACACATAACACCCAGTACTCATCCCAACAAGTATCCTCCTTAATGCCCCTTGCCCATTTAGCCCATCCCCCCATCCCCAACCTATCCAGCAACCCTCAGTTTGTTCTCTATATTTAAGCGTCTCTTATATATTATTCCCCTCCCTGTTTTTATATTATTTTTGCTTCTCTTCCCTTCTATTCATCTGTTTTGTATCTTAAATTCCACATGAGTGAAGTCATACAGTTGTTTTCCCCTAATTTCACTTAGCATAATACACTCTAGTTCCATCCACATTGTTGCAAATGGCAAAATTTCATTCTTTTTGATTGCTGAGTAATACTCCATTGCATATATATACCACATGTTCTTTATCCATTCATCTGTCAATGGACACTTGGGCTCTTACCATACTTTGGCTATTGTTGATAGTGCTGCTACAAATACTGGGGTGTATGTGCCCCTTTGAAACATCACACTTGTCATACACTAATTTTTTTAAGTAAACTCTACACCCAACATGGGGCTCAAACTCACAACCTGGAGATCAAGAGTTTCATGCTTTACCAACTGAGCCAGCCAGGCACCCCAATATCATACACTATTCTGATTACAATTTATTCTATTTTGCTCTTCAATCTGAGAGATTTATTATATCTTTTGAGAAAGTAGTTAGTGACTTATTTTAACCCCTTAACTCACACATCAAATTAAATAAAACATAATTAGCATCTAAATTTCACACCACTTTGGAAAGCCAATTCTGAGTTTTAAGAAATGAATTGCCTGTAAGTTGAAAGAATCAAATGAGGAAAGATTTGAAAGCACAAAAAATAAGCCTGTAAGGCTTGAGGCCACCAGAAGAGAAAGCTCTGGTACAGGTGTCCCACATCACCATGCATGGTGAGCTGTACTGACTCCTCATGGAGAATTTTCACTACAAAACTGCTAATAAAGGAAGCAACTCAATATTATACCTTCAATGTTTAAGGCATCTTACTACAAATATACTTGGCAGGTTATGGCCTTTATTTCAGAAATTTAAAGCTTCAGGGCCACCAGGGTGGCTCACTCGATTAAACCTCTGATTTCAGCTCAGGGCATGATCTTGTGGTTTGTGAGTTCAAGCCCCTCATTGGGTGAACTCGAGCCCTGCATTGGGTGAACTTGAGCCTCACTTTGGGTGAGCCCCACTTCTCTCTCCCCGTCTTTCTCTCTCTCTCTCTCTGGCCCCTCATGGGATTCTCTTCCCCCCCCTTCCCCCCCCCCCCCCGCCCCTCACTCACTTGCACACTCTTTCTCTCAAAAATTAATTAATTAATTAAAATATAATTTTTGTCACATTAGCTAACATATAGTGTATACAGTGTAGTCTTGGCTTCAGGAGTAGATTCCCATGATTTATCACTTACATACAACACCCAGTGTTCATCCCAACAAGTGCCCTCCTCAATGCCCCTCACCTATTTCCCTGCTCCCCAAGCCCCCACCCCCATCAACCCTTAGTTTGTTCTTTGTATTTAAGAGTCTCTTATGGTTTGCCTCCCTCTCTGTTTGAACTTCTTTTTTCTTCCCTTCCCCTATGGTCTTCTGTTAAGTTTCTCTTAAAAATATTAGAAATTTAAAGCTTCCATGGGATGGCATCTAAATTCTGCACGGAGGCCCAGGGCAGCCAAAGCTATTACTACTTCTACTGTCTGTGCAGAAGAGCCATGAAGAGAGATGAGGGTGAGTGGCTCACCAAATGAGACGTTTATCTCACTCTATCTCTGTTTCTGTTCAGATTCAGAGTCCTCTTCCAGTCTTACTATTAGCCATATGACCTTAGGAAAATTACTTAGCTTCTCTGACCCACAGTGTCCTACTCTCTAAAATGGAGATAATAGACCTACTTATGACCAATAAAAAAGATTAACTGAAACAATTTGCAAACATTTTTGGCAACTAGTGGGCTCTTTAAGCAAGTTTCTAGCCACCTCCTACCTTTTAAATATAGGTGGAAAGGAGAAGTCACACTGCTTCCTATCTTGTTATCTTTATTGCCTAGAAATTCAAACTCACAGCAGAGGAAATAGAGCAAAATCTAATGTTGAAATCGACAGAGAGCCAAGAATGGAGGAAATGGCTGTATTGTTCTGACCTGAGAATTATTTAACTCCAGTAAAACAGATTCTCAAAGGAATAAGCAAGAATTCTTAAAATGTTTAGATTTTTAAATTTTTTTACTATTTAAGAATTTGACTTTGTGGGGGCACCTGGGTGGCTCAGTCGATTAAGCATCAGAATCCCGCTCAGGTCATGATCTCATGGTTTGTGGGTTCAAGTCCCACATTGGGCTCTGCGCTGACAGCTTGGAGCCTGCTTTGGATCCTCTGTCTCTGTCTCTGTCTCTCACAAAAATAAATAAACATAAAAAAAAAAAAAAAGAATTGGACTTTGTGAATGCTTTTTATTTTATGTTTTTTTAATCCCCCAACCTGCAAAGGTTGAGAGAGCTCTATAAGACTTTTTAAAAAAATGTTTATTTATTTATTTAAAAAATTTTTTTTAACGTTTATTTATTTTTGAGACAGAGAGAGACAGAGCATGAACAGGGGAGGGCCAGAGAGAGAGGGAGACACAGAATCTGAAGCAGGCTCCAGGCTCTGAGCTGTCAGCACAGAGCCTGACGCGGGGCTGGAACTCACAGAGCGTGAGATCATGACCTGAGCCAAAGTCGGACACTTAACCGACTGAGCCACCCAGGCGCCCCAAAAATGTTTATTTATTTTGAGAGAGAGAGAGAGAGAGAGAGAGAGAGAGAGAGAGCGCACAAGCAGAGGACAGGCAAAGAGAGAGAGGGAGACACAGAATCCAAATCAGGCTCCAGGCTCTGAGCTGTCAGCACAGATGACAGCTATGGCCTCGAACCCACAAACAATGAAATCATGACCTGAGCCGAAGTCAGATGCTCAACCAACCAAGGGACCTAGGAGCCCCCTATGAATGCTTTTTAGAAACAATCGTTGCTCCACATTTTAAGGGATACTTTAATGACACCCTTGGACTTGGCTCACACTACCATGTAAAAAAATGTATTGGCTAGAATGTGTTATTCTTGGCAACTAAAAATAGCCTGCTGTCTGTCCTTTCCATCTCTATGTTGAAAGACTCCTTCCAGTTCTGAAAGGTGTGTGGTCATTAAAGCATGAACAAAACTGAAATGTTTGGGCCTAAGGACTTTAGCTTGAGGACTTCAGAACACATGTTTCTTATAGCTGAGATGGTGCCTTGTCCATCATGGCATTGCAAATATTAATAAATATAGAAATAAGCTTTTTGTTATCAAATAGCATACTGTTCAAAACTTAATTATAAGACTAAAGGAAGTTTTTCAAATTTGTCTCCATAGAAAATCTCAACATTAGTGATGTATTTAATGTCTATTTATATTTTTGAGCCACAACTAATTATGAATATAGGAGAATCACTTAAAAGTTGTTTTTCCTATAACAGAAACCATAAACATGGTCACTTCTTATTTCATATCTGTGAATACTGTAATTCAGATAATACAAATTTAAAAAATCTATCAGGTAATAATTATGGGGTAAATGAACAAAGCTTTATTGATAAAGGTGAGGCCTCATTTGAGTTTTGTTTCCTCTCTAAAAAGTGCTTCATTTTATGTAGTCCCAGATTTTTCTTATTCCTTTTTGTTACCTCAATAGTGTTTTATATCAATAATTAGAAGGGTAAAATATGGTATAAATTAATGAGGGAGTTGGACTACATAATTTCTAATATTTCCTCCAGGTCTAATATTCTATGTTCTATTATAAGAATATTTCATAAAGAAAGTTAGAGGTGAATAACATCATCATAGAAACATGAACTAAGTGAAATGCCTGAGGGGTAGAATCCTTTCTCAAATCCAATCAGGCAATTTCTTTTTGATGGGTTTGAATATATATTTGGAACTTCATTATTATAGATTATAGTAACTCAAAAGAAATGAGGTCCCTAGAGAGTAAGCAACATACTCACAGTTACAAGTCAACTCAGTGCAGTGTTAAAATGATCAAATATGAAGAGAAAAATATTTCAATAACATTTTTAGATTTTATCTGCCTGTCTTCATTTTGGCTACTGCAACAAATACTACACAGTAGGTGACTTGAACAACAACCATTCATTTCTTACAGTTCTGGAGACTGGGGAGTCCAAGATCAAGGTGCCAGCAGATCTGGTATCTGGTGAGAGCCCTCTTCCTCGTTTGCAGATGGCAGCAATATTGCCAGATCCTCACATGGCAGAGAAGAAATCATCTTTTTCATACCAGTATTGCTCCTACAAAGTGTTGAAGCTCCAACTGAACATCATAAAATCTAGCTCGCATACAAAGAGAAAATGTCAAGGAGTATGAAAATGTAGTAATTGTTACTATTTTCAAATGTCATTGATCTCCGGTTTGCTTCACTTGTCATCTCCCATTTTCTTTGCTGTGATGAATAAGACTGATCTTTAACATCCAGGAGCCCTAAGGCCAAGGTTGATGGATCAAAGATAGCTACCTGAGGTAAAATAGTCCACTGGCCTCCCTGTATCACATCATATTCTGTCTCTCTCCCCTCATTCTTACCCCTCTTAAATATTTTGATCAGACACCTAAAGCCTGAAGGTAGCTATGCTGATTAGGTCATACAAACTTGGAGGCTGTCTGCTATTTTGGGAACATGTGCATTAATGTGCTGGCTACATGAAAGAGGAAAATAGAGTAGATGGGCTAAGAGAAAGGAAGAGGAGACACCGCTTGGCCCCAGCGAGACAGAAAAAGGAAGAATATGGATTTCTTGGTTCCTGATAGCTTCAGTTATAGTCTGATTTCCCATGAAGCCTGACTATGTTTGATTCTGTGAGGTCTTTACTATTACATGTCCCCACCCCTTTTATTTGAATTAATTAGAGTAGATTTCTCTTCCTTACTTACAAAAAAGAAGCTGAAACAACTGAGGATATACCCCCAGTGACTGCCTGTAGGGCTGGCTTGACCTGGGATAGGGAGTTAAACAGAAAGCAACACTTGGAAGGACTTCATGGACCATCTAAGGTCTTGGTTTACAAAGTTTAATATTGCTAGTTTCCTGGGAACAATGGTATGAGTGCCCCGCCTGGAATTAACTAACCTGAAGTGCTTCCTGAAGGCAGACTGGGTGACCCAGGAAGACTGAGGAAGCAGAGAGCACCCACCAGCTGGAGCTTACCCACCCTATCAGCTACACCATGCTAACAATATTTTACCTTTCAGTAAACAGCAGTACTCACTGAAGGAGAGTCAGTTTTCTAAATTTAGGGATTTAACCCTAATTATCGACAGTTCTAACTTTAACGGTTATACCAGTATGTGGCCAGTTTGTCTTTGTTACGTATTATAAGGTCTAGACTAAGAAATGTGTAATTCCAAAACTGGGAAATCAAGGTCATTTTTTTGGAAAAGAAGAAAAAGCTCAAAATTATTTCAAATTGAGGAATCAAAATATGTGACAATTCTTCCTCAGATACATGGAAGTAAGTGTTCTGAACATATTAGCACATTCTGAGGTGCTTCATGCCAAATGGTTTATTAAGCTGCTTGGGTCACTGCTTAGGTGTTTTGAACCTTCCTTTCTCCCTTCCCCCCAAAATATTTTTATTGCTCTATTATCTAATAACAATAAGTTTCTGATTTTCTTTTTTTCAGTGTTGATTTATTCTGAGAGAGAGAGACAGCGGGCGAATGTGGCAGAGAGACAGGAAGAGAGGACCCAAAGCAGATCCACACTGACAGCAGACAGCCCACCGTGGGGCTCCAACTCACCAACCATGAGATCACGACCTGAGCTGAAGTTGGATGCTTAACTGATTAACAATCTAGTACATCTGAGAGTATTTAAAATATTATAACTACAGCTTCAAAAGACCACGGTAGTATTTGGACTGAGCAGTATTCACAGTCAATATTGCAAGCCTGAAGTAAACACACAGCATATGTTGGTTAGCACGCTCTGTGAATAAGCTATATGGTATGTAAACAAATCCAGAGCTGTATTATCATTAGAAAGTCAAAATGGTTAGTCCTACCAGAAGGAGTTTGCTTATGCCTTGCAAAAAGGAAAGGGGTGGGGGGCGGGGAAGAAGACGTTCAGGGTTGTATTTACTTTCTCCCTACAAAACTTTGTCCCTAGTGTATTTCTTATAATGTCCAATTTCTTACTTGTGGTCCTGTTTGTTCTCTTATGCTCACTCCCAAAAGCAATCTGAATTGCACCTTGTTTTCTTCTTATAGTTTTGTGACTGTCATAATTGCTACAAGGGACTAACTGAAAGCACAGATCTGTCATATACACTGCAGAATAACATTGTTTGGATTTAATGTTGCTCAACTGTAAAAATAACTCATTAACTCAACCTTCATCCCATTTGTGCCTGTCATTTGGTATGGATTTAAGGTCATTTCCATTGCGTGAACTGATAACACAACCGAAAGCATATTTATTCGCCTGCTAACTTTTGAAAGGATTGTAGGTTACCACCATCTAAATCATGCTAGATCAATGCTGATGAAGAATCAATAAATACCTATTTCCTTAGCCTAAGTCAATTCCTTATAGCTCCATTTTTTTAGCAATTTTCTCCATTTTGTTCTGAGACATAATAATAACATTAATATATAATAGCTAACTTTGAGTTTTTCTATATAACATGTTTTAATTAAATTAATCCTTACAAGAAACTTATAAAAACCTTGTAAAAACCCAAAATAGGATCACTTGTAAGAACTCTGAAATAATAGGAGAGACACTAACAGAGCAGTAGGGATTAAGTAGATAGCATCTCAAATGTCGTTGTTGTTATTTGTAAACACAGGCAAATAATCTCAATTTGGTAGGACTAACCATATTGAACTTTACAATGATTACATATCTCTGGTCTTGTTTACATCCTGTAATCTTGTAATATGAAGAAGGTTCTAGTATTTAGTACCTCCTTTCATATAGGAAAGTTACAGAGATAGGAAGGGGTAGTGCTGAGGTTCAAAACTACATAGTCTGGCTCCCAAATCCTTGCTGTAAATCACAAATTAAATGGCAGATCAAAGCAGAGTTCCCTTACAAATTGAAGGGATCATCCATACTTTCTCCTGCTGCTGCTCACCAGAGCCCATTCCCTCAGCAGGCCAGAGGTCCAGGTCCTATATTAGAGGTTCTGATTAAGGTCTTTCCTATTCCCCTTAATCCTACCTCTAGACTCTTGAGGCAGCATGATGAAGAAGGGTATCCACCAGGCTCCCTTCCCTCCTGGGACTCATTTTCTGAAGAAGCCATTTCACATACAATTTGCGGTGAAGATGGGACAGGACTAGTCTTAGCCAAAATGCTAAGATAGAGAACTTTTGGTACCTTCTCAGCCAACAAAACCCATTTGCCAGCCTCTCGGTTATTGGAACTATCCTATTTTGACACTCAGTTCCCTCACAAGGGCTGCCTTTGGGCTGCTCAGAGCCCTCACAAAGGCCCTCCACTCAGCACTGCCCTCCATCTTGGAAGTCTCATTCTTCAAACTACCTCTCTTTCTGTTGTAGAAAGTTCTAGTTATTCCTCAATATCTGTGTCTTCCTTCTTCCATAATGACAGAGCTCCTGATTCCTGGCTCCCTTGCAGTTAGTTATGGCCATGTGAGTTTTGCCCAGTAGGGTAAGAACATACATTGTATGTGCAGTTTACAGGAAATGTCCTTAAAGGAAGGTGAAGTACCCTTCATTCCCCCTTTCATTTTGCTGCAAATGAAATTGGCTGCAACGTAGATTAAATTTCTAGGGTGAAGTATAGCAGATAACAAGACTGAAGGAGCCTACATCTAGTCTTATTGAATGCCATGACAAATTTGGACTGACAACCTTGAGAACTAAAAAAAGACTTCTGGAATATGATGGAGAAACAAATTTCTACCTCACTTACTCTTATCTGGAGTATTTTTGTTACTTGCAGGCAACCTTAACATAACTATTCCCCTTTTTTACTACTGAGTACAAAGACTTGTGGCTTTGTTAATATAAACACAAGAGTAGCCTCTCTATATACCACAGAACTTTAGGTGCTGGTTCCTTCCGATTCAGCCAGCGAATACTAAAAGGATTCGGAAAAATCCTTTCTTGAGATAAAAACTCAGCATGCAAGCCTACTGACATGCATACTACTATTTTGCTTTTAGAAGTTGAATATCATGTAGCTTTTTCTTTTGTGTCCTTTCCATCTCAAATCCTAATTTCCCAGTTCTGCCAGCTAGATCCACACTTCTGCCAACTAGAGCAAAGATTGCATTCTAAGGAAAGCAAAAGAGAAGGGCACTATAAATGGTTTTCAAAGTGTTATCCCTTTTAAGTTACTTGAAGGAAAAGAGTTAAGTCTTGTTCCTTTGCATTCCTCATGCCATATTTCCCATCCACATAGCCACCAGAGTTCATCTTTTAAAAATGACATAGGGCACCTGGGTGGCTCAGTTGGTTAATTGTCCCACTCTTAATTTCAGCTCAGGTCATGATCTCACAGTCCTGAGACAGAGCCCCGCGAAGGGCTCCACACTGAGCACGGAGTCTGCTTGGGATTCTCTCTCCCCCGTCCCTCCTTTGCTCATGCACACAGTGCGCTCTCTCAAAATAAGTAAATGAACTTTTTTTTTTTTTTTAAATGACAGACAAGCTCATAGAGACAGAAAGTAGATTTGAGATTATCAGGGCTGGGAGGAGGGTGGAACAGGAAGGGGAGTTATGGTTTAATGGTTCCAGAGTTCCTCTTTACAGTAGTAGATAAATTTTGGAAATAGCAGTGATGGTTATACAACATTGTGAATGTAATTAATGTCACTGAATTGTACACTTAAAAATAGCTAAAATGGGTAGGGGGGGAGTGCCTGGGTGGCTCAGTTGGTTAAGCATCCAACTATAGCTCAGGTCATGATCTCACAATTCTTGAGTTTGAGCCCCACATTGGGCTCTGTGCTGATAGCTCAGAGCCTGGAGCCTGCTTCAGATTCTGTGTCTCCCCCTCTCTCTGCTCCCCCCACCACTCGCATCCTGTCTTTCTCTCTCTCTCTCAAAAATAAACATTTTAGAAAATATCTAAAATGGTATATTTTATGTTGTATATATTTTACCACAGTGAAAATAAAGTGCCAGAAAAAAATGTCTATTAAGGGAATAAAGAGAATGATGCCCACCCTTAAGCCTTATAATAATCTGCCTCTTCCCATACCTACTTCTTTTTATTCTATTTTCTAATTTTTATGTATACTTCTGGAGGTTAAGGAATGTAAGATACACTGCCATGGTAACCAGCATATTTTGTTTGCTTAGCTGAATAATTGTAAATAAAATCACTTCTCTTGGTACATGGTTTTATCTATATTCAATGATGTGGGCACAAGGAGAAGTAACTTTTTTATTAATTTAAATTTTAGTTAGTCAACATACATTGCAATATTGGTTTCAGGAGCAGAATTCAGTGATTCATCACTTACATACGACATAAGTGCCCTCCTTAAGGAGAAGTGACTTCTTAGTAGCCCATACCAAGATTCCGTTTACAGAGAGAGACTTTGAGCAGAACTCTAAGGTGAAAGAGAACCAGAGATTGGGACCAACACCACTTTAGCTACTCCATGTAACAAAGCAGAGAGAAAACACCTGAATTACATGTAAGCCTGTGAAACCTACATCCTTGTTTAGCTTACATATTATTTGTTCTCTAAGAGTATGTATAATTTATATAGTGTATAGGATTAGCAGAATCCCTTTCATATTTTGTCTCCAGGAAATAATTTAACTAAATGAAGAAATCCCAAAGCTCCATTTTAGGAAAACTGAAGTATGAAAATGTTCTTGGTGGGAAGCACATGACACTAGATCCCAGGATATTAACTAAGGCAATGATAGTAAATGGACCAGATGAACCAGAAGAAAGGGAAATACAGGGAAATGAAAATGAGCACATAAAACAAAAGGATTTAAATGCATGTGGGAATCTAAGTAAATAAAATGAAAAGAGATAGGGGGATGACTGAAAAGACTGGCAGTCTTAACTGTCTTCCATTCTTCAATCCCTCACAGAGAGTTATTTAAATGTCCTCCATCAAATATGTCTTGAGCATTACTACATTTGCAGAAACATGAAAGCATTTTTCCATTCTTCTATAAGACAGGAGATTGCATAACTCAGGGTAATTTAATCTTCTCTACCTTCTACGTGTTCACAGCCGTATACTGATAAGATTGTAGCCAGGGCCAGAGAGATAGGTAGCAGAATAGGAAGTAGCTATTATGGTGGTGACTTATGAAAAGAGCCTCTGTCCAAAACCAATTCCTCCACTGACTTGCCTCCATGACTCAAATTCCCACCCTTGGAAAATGTTTGCTTTAGGTTAAGTATTATTGTCACAAGAAATTTTCTTAAGACGTAGCTTTCCCTTGGGATAGTTACAACAACCCCAAGCTGTGGGATTTGTTGTCAGCGGGAGCTCAGAAGACCATGGAAGGAACGAGGTGCAGGACAGCTGGATTTCCAAATGTATGCTCTCTCAACATCTCACACAGAAGTCTCTTGTCACTATACATATTACAAGGCATATTTAAAAAAATTTTTTTGGAGATTTATTTTCTTTATGTTTATTTATTTATTTATTGTGAGACAGAGAGAGAGTGTGTGTATGTGTGTGTGTGTGTGCGCACCTGCACACTCATGAGCTGGGGAGGGGCAGAGAGAGAGGGAGAGAATCCCAAGCAGGCTCCACACTGTCAGCACAGGGGCCCAACATGGGGCTAGATCTCATGAACTGTGAGATCATGACCTGAGCCGAAATCAAGAATCGGATGCTTAACACACTAAGCCACCCAGGCACTCCAAGGCATATTAAAATTTTCGTATTTTGAGCAAAAGTCTATTCAAATGGGACAGTGTCCAATCTAGCAAAAAGAAAGGTGCTCCAAAGAGCTGTACAAAATGAAAGACTTTTATATTGGCAGGAGGGAGCAGACATGAGGAAGTTATACCAGGCAAAAGAATGGGTTGGTTATCACAAGGTTACCTTCCTTTAACAGATGGCAGGGGCCTATGTTACCTAAATAGTGCTGATCAGATGATTCCTGATCGACTGGTTTAGGAGTCCATTTCTGCTTGAGTGAAACTTCGATCAAGTCTTGGATTGGTGGGAGAATTTAGCCTAAACAACTCCATTTCAGGTCTATTGTCTTATTTTTAACAACATACTTTCCTCATTTAATGTCCCATATTGCTACTGATAACTATTTCCTTTTAAATTTTTTTAAATTAGTGTTTGTTTGTTTATTTATTTATGTGATCTCTACACTCAATGTGGGGCTTCAATTCACGACCCGGGCGAGACCAAGAGTTGCACGGTCTATTTACTAAGCCAGTCAGGTGCCCCGCACATTTAATTTTAATTAATTATATTTGGGTTATATTCTCTTGACTCTTCCTACACAAACACATAGACAACTCTTAATTTACAAACAAGTAAAACACTCACATACTAATTTCAGCCTCCTGATGCAGATAAATTCTGAAAAGCAATAGAGCTTTTGGTGAATCTTGGGCTGTGAATGTGAAAGAAGGGATGATTCCCCAGTTCAGGATGAGCCTAGGCTGGCTGACTTTAAGGACAATCTTGCTGGCTCACATACATATCAGCCACTTTCTCCCTTTCCTCGTCCCCCAATCTTTCCACATATTGCCTAAAATATGTGGAAACCCTCTCCAGTTTGTTCTGATTAATACAATTCAAATGCACCTAAGAGAGAATTCAAGTTAACTCTTTAAGATTAGTGCCAGCCTGGGGCACCTGGCTGGCTCAGTCAATAGAGCATGTGACTTGATTTTGAGGTTGTGAGTTCGAGCCCCAAGTTGGGTATAGAGATTACTTAAAAATAAAAAATCTTTTTTTTAAATGTTTGTTTATATTTGAGAGGGGGAAAGGCAGAGAGAAAGGGAGATGGAGGGTCCAAAGCAAGCTCCATAATGACAGCAGAGAGCCATGAGATCATGACCTGAGCTGAAGCTAGACACCCAACTAACTGAGCCACAAGACGCCCCCCAAAATAAAAAATCTTAAGGGAAAAAAAAAAAAAAAAAAGACTAGTGGGGCATGACACAAAGGACATAGAAGCCAACTTTGGGGCAATTTACATATCAAAAGGAATAATGACTGCAACTGATTATAAAACATTTAATAAAAAAAAACCAAGGTAATGTGACTATAGAAGAGAATTTCCTTATTTCTAGCTCATGCAGGCTAAAGTACTAAGGGAAAAGTATCATGTTTGTAATCTATTTCCATACAAAAACAAAAAATTATGGCACATGGTCAATTGTTGAATATAGTTGGTAGGTATAAAAGGTGATTTTTGTACGGTTCTTTTGACTTTTCTGTATTTTTTTTAAATTTCTGTAGGAGCACCTGGGTGGCTCAGTCAGTTAAGCATCTGACTTCGACTCAGATCATAATCTCTCAATTTCCTGAGTTCGAGATCTACATCGGACTCTGCACTGACAGTGTGGAGCCTGCTTGGGATTCTTTCCCTCTCTTTCTGCCCCTCCCCAACCCCCCATTCTCTCTCACACACAAAATAAATAAATAAACTTTCTTTTTGGAAAAGAAGGTGAGAGAGAGAGCACGAGCACGAGCAGCACCTGATATGAGGCTTGAACTCACTAACTGTGAAATCAAGACCTGAGCAGAAACCAAGAGCCGGATGCTTAACCAACTAAGCTATTCAGGCGCCCCCCAAAAGCCTTTAAAAAAATAAATAAAATTTCTATAATAAAAAGATACATAATAAATATATATAGACTCTACCCCCAGTTTATTTCAGTTCATGCTGGGTGGAATGTGAATTGCAGCTGGGTTGTCTCCCTTAAAGACCTGAGGCTTTCCAAATCTCTCCCATGCAGTGGAGTGCCAAATAGGCACTGTGTTCTTTTGTAAGTACACTTGTGCATTTTATCTCATTTAATGCTATCTCATTTAACCCTTTAAAGAATATATCACTATTTCCACAGCTACTAAGTATTAGAAGCTGGATCTGCTGACTCAAAAGCTCACCTTCCATCTTCTTTCAACTACCTAGCATCAAATCCCACAAAAAGTCTCCTATTTTCTATATTTTATTTCTAGCCAAGGTGTTTTCTCACTTTCCTGATTAATGTAAGATGTGGCATCTACCACAGTTTCCTTCTTTACGCCAAGTCCTACTGTCATCATGGATAAATCCAGTGTTCATGCCTAACTAACCTAATAGTCTGGTGTCACATTTCCCTGACTGTAACATTTGGCTTCCATTTGGACAATCACAAAGACTTGAAAGACAACCAAGAGCCAGGGCAGGGCTGAATGATAAGGTTCATCTCCTATGTAAGACTATTCCCTCAAGACTGGGAGAGGTGACAAGAGTTAAGAAAACTGAAGAAACAAAAATATGTTAAAAAAAAAAAAAAAAGGACAAGATAAAACTCCCAAAACAGACCTTAATTAACAAAGGTAAGTGCTTTACCTGACAGAGTTCAGAGCAATCCTGTAAAAATTGAAGCCTCAAAACTATCAAATGGTTTCTCCTGTCACAGTAAAAACCAAAATTCTTAACAATTTCCTACAAGTCCTTCATGATCACATCTCTTACTACCTCTGATCTTACTCCAGTTCTCTTCTCCACACTCACTCTGCTTCTACCCAAGAGCTTCCTTGCTCAAATACTCCAGACAAGAAAGAGAAAACCAGGGGCTCAAGATGGAGTCACTTGCCCCAGGACAGCAAATCAAGACTTAATTGCAGTTTCAACTTCTCCAGGAGTGGAATTTTAAGCCAATCAATCTGGAAATTTTCTGGTAGGCACCAGAGACTGTCACATGGGTCCTCTCCATCTCCCCCTAAAGGAAGATATGGTACTTTACCTAATAAAACACCTTCCCCCATATCCCCAGTCCTTCCTCCTAGGGGAAGGTTACCTTGCCAGAAACAACTCTTTTCTTTTGCTAATAACTTCTTGCCCCATCCTCCTTCCTATAAAAGCCTTCCAGTTTGTACAACTCCTCAAAAGAGGCTCCTCTACTTGCTAGGTGAGAGGCTCCCCAATTCGACCTTTAAAATTTACTCAGTTGAATTTTTCTTTTTAACAAGGGTCTCTGCACTTGCTATTTTCTATTCCTATATAATTTATTTTGTTTGTTGTCTGCTCCCCTCAGTTTGAATGTAAGCTCCATAAATGTTGTCTTCTCTCTCTCTCTCTCTCTCTCTCTCTCTCTCTCTCTTTTGTGTGAGGTATCCCTAGCACCTAAAATATTTTTAGGCATATGGCTGGTGCTCAATAAATATTTGTTGAGTGAACAAATGAACCAATGAAAAGCTCACTTGTCCAATCTTAAACCAATAAATATAGCTTAGAGGTGTCATCAGCAAGACCCCCAATGACCCCCACTACTTCACAAGAATGTTAACCTTATCTTTTACAGGCAAACAACAGGAAGAGCTCCTGCTGGCCCAGACAAGTTTGAGTTCAACCAATGACTCACCTGCACAGATGGACCTCTGCAGAAGAGCCATGGAGTGTTGAACAGTTACTTCTACTTCATTAGAGGAGATAAGTGTTAAAATGTCCACCTAAGGAGGAGCACAAACCTTACATCACATACCATGCATGTATAGTCATGTTTCCTAAGTATGTATGCATGACCTTAGGCTCACCTCTACATAGGATGACAAAACTCTTCTTTCTGAATATTTACCCTAATCCTAAATAAAAGGAACACACTCACCCTTGCTTGGGGAGCACACTTTGGAAGTTATTCCCTGTGATCTCCTTATTTGTTGCAAATAAAGTTTCTTTTGTGTGACAACACCATTTGGTGTAGTCTTTGTAACTCACCAAGGAGCAAACTCCTTAGTTCAGTGACAAAGGGATACAATGTTTCAATTGGCCAGGCCTAAATTACATGCTGCCCCTGTGGTCAGGGATGGTATCAGTTCTTGCTGAACCATGTAGTCTGAGAATGAGAAGTGGGTAGTTCCACAGGAAAATCAGAGTGCTATTACTAGAAGGGAACTGGATGCTAGATAGGTGAAATCACAGATATTCATTCCAGAAGATGTGACAAGGGAAACACAGGGAAGTCGTTTGTGAAAAACCTATTACAAAGATTTTAGCTTTTTCAAATTTCCAAGTTGGGACCTGAGAAAGAACATAATCACTGTGCATGATTCATTAATACTTCTAGTATCAAATTACCTCCTCATACTTTAAATCACCCACCTATGGGGTGTGCCTGGTGTATGTGTGTGTATGTGCGTGTGTGTTGGGGAAGAGGGTGTGATCTATCCTATCATCTCAACACACTCATCAGAACTGGCCACTGGGAGAAGATATTGTCAAATGAGAGATAGGGTAAAGGGTTAGTATCCCAAAATCTATAAAGAACTTATGAAAACTCAACACCCAAAAAACAAATCATCCAGTGAAGAAATGTGCAAAAGACATGAACGGACACTTTCCCAAAGAAGACATCCAGATGGCTAACAGACACATGACAAGATGCTCAACATCGCTCATCATCGGGGAACTACAGATCAAAACCACAATGAGATACACCTCACACCTGTCAGAATGGCTAAAATTAACAACTCAGGAAATAACAGATATTGGCAAGGATGCAGAGAAAGGGGAACAGTTTTGCACTGCTGATGGGAATTGCACTGCTGCTAGTGCAGCCATTCTGGAAAACAGTATAGAGGTTCCTCAAAAAACCTGGGTGGCTCAGTCAGTTAAGCATCTGACTTCAGCTCAGGTCATGATCTCACCATTCATGAGTTTTAGCCCCATTTTGGGTGAACTCAAGCCCTACTTCAGATGAGTTTGAGACCCACTTCAAGTAAGCACAAGCCCTGCTTCAGGTGAGTCACGCTTTTCTCTCTCTCCCTCTCTCTCTGTGTCTGTCTGCCCCTCATAGGAATCTCTTTCTCTCTCCCTCTCTCTCTGCCCCTTGGTCACTTGTGCCCTCTCTCTCAAAAAAATTTTTTTTTGTTTTAAAATAGAGCTACCCTACAACACAGCAATTGCACTACTAGGTATTTTCCAAAGGATATCAAAAATACTGATGCAAAGGGGCACATGCATCCCAATGTTTATAGCAGCACTATCAACAACAGCCAAATTATGTAAAGAGCCCAAATGTCCATCAACTGACTAATGGATAAAGAAGATGTGGTATATACACAATGGAATATTACTCAGCAATCAAAAATAATGAAATCTTGCCATTTGTAACAACATGGATGGAACTAGACTGCATTATGCTAAGGAAAATAAGTCAGTGAGAGAAAGATAAATATCATATGATTTCACTCATATGTGGAATTTAAGAAACAAAACAGATGAATAGAGGGGAAGGGAAGGAAAAATAAGATAAAAACAGAGGGAGGCAAACCATAAGAGACTCTTAAATACAGAAAACAAACTGAGGGTTGCTGGAGGGTTGGGTGGGGGGATGGGCTAAATGGGTGATGGGCATTAAGGTGGGCACTTGTTGGGATGAGCACTGGGTGTTATATGTAAGTGATAAATCACTAAATTCTATTCCTGAAATCATTATTACACTATATGTTAACTAACTTGGATTTCAATAAAAATTTAAAAAATTAAAAATTAAAAAAAATTGCTAAATAACAATCATTCCCCCCTCCCCCCACAAAAAAACTAAAAAACCAAAATTGACCACTACTTTAACCTCCCTGGGAAGTATATGCAAATTCCCTAAGGGTTCTCAGTATTACAAATCTTGTGTAAACAGAGGGAGAAGACAATGGAGGAAAGGACCAGAGAGGAGCTGAGAGAACCCTTAAGGGGAGAATCAACGTCCTAAATAAAGACAAGGTAGGAGAACACCAAAAAGGAGGGATAGACAGTAATACCAGTCCCTGGGTTAGGGAGGTATGCTATGGATTGAATGTTTGTGTTGCCTCCAAATTCATATGTTGGAACCCTAATCCCCAATGTGTTGGTAACCCCCAATGTGTTGGGAGATGGGGCCTTTAGGAGACAGTTAAGTCATTAAGGTATAGTCCTCGTGATGGGATGAATGTTCTTATAAAGAAGAAACGCAAGAGCTAGCTCTCTCTCTCTTCCAAGTGAGGACACAGCAAGAAGGCAGCCATCTGCAATCAGCAAGAGAGCTCTTACAAGAACCCACCCATACTGGCAGTCTGATAGACTTCCCAGTCTAAAACTGTGAAAAATAAATGTTTTTAATTCACTCAGTCTGTGGTATTTTGTTAAGCAGCCTAAACTAAGTCAAAGTTATGGTTATCCATACACGTTCATATATTTTTAAGGCATCGATTAAGCCTAGAAGAAAATATAAATGGAGAGACACTAAGTTGTTGACTGTGGTTAAATCTATGTAATAGGATTTGTAGGGGAGAGAATTTTGTTTTGTGTTTTACTTTAAATACTCCTTATTTAAAAACCAAGATTTTAGAGAAATAAAACTATTATCATATTCTGAATATAGTGGTGGATGATAAAGCTTATAGTATGTTACACTTCCTCCTTTCTCAGAATTACATGTCCAAAATATTTTCATTCAATTTCCATTCTCTTTCTGTTCTGACTTTGTCATCATTTCCTGTTAATCTTGGAAAAAATCAATTCCTTGATCTGCATAATAGTTTTCTCATTCACAAAATGAGGCATGCAATCTAGGTAGGGCTTCCCAACTACTGCACTTTGGCCTGCTGGTGTCCTGGATGTGGGTTAAGAAACTGACTTCTCCTGCAACTGGGCAATTAAGAAGGGCCAGGGAGAGCCAGAGTCCTCTGGGCCAGTACTTCTGGCTGTGAGCAGCCTTGTTTAGGTCTCTTTAGGGCAGCCTGTGCAAAGCAGTCTGGGGTGTATCCTAAAGCAGCAGCAAGCACAGTGGACAACAACCAGCACTTACAGTTCTGTCGGATGTGCATGGCCAAGGAGATGCCTATCACTTGGGCATCCATATGCAAAGGACCTCACTGCCCATCAGTGACTGGAGATTTTGGAGCCAGTGCTCATATTTGTGATCTAGATATCCAAGGGTCACAACACACAGCCTCAGGGGTGGTCTGTTAGAGGGTGAAAGAGGACAGAGTGGGGTTTCTAGTGGGCTCAACTCCAGGCAATGCCCTTCATATCTGTCTTAACATATAGTGGTTATTTCTATCCCTTTGTAACAATGTACTCTTTTTCTGGTGCCCAGGCTAGCTGTTGACAATGCATGCATGTTCTGAAAGCTAGAGTTTCAATATGGAAATCCTGATATAAAAATATACTATTGGGTTCCAAATCCATTTTCATTATCTTATGAAATTGCAATATGACATTTGTCAGTAAAAGGGTTGTTATTCTTTGCATATAATTATAATTGTAAATTTTGAATGGTTGTATAAAATGTTTTTAAACATTCTATCACCCACTTATGTGATCAGAGTCCCTCACTGATAATTACTATTTGGAATATGAGAAGTTTATTATTAAGAAGTCTGGATCAGAAACTGCATAAAGCCACTTTGACCATAAAACCTAATGTCAAAATGTATTCACAGGATGATCTTTAATGATCAAGTTGATCATTAAAAAATGTGGAAAATTTTTATTTGAAAGATTTATTCTAATTTAATTTTTAATATATTCTCTAATGCATTATTACTTATTTTATAATTATATAAAGATAATGCTATGACTTTTTTTTTACCATCAGATGCCTCCAAATCTCTTCTTTTATGTTACTAGTTTGCTGTGCAAAAATTATACTTTTCTGTATGTGTTATGATATGAAAGATGTTGAGAATCCCTGATATAATTTCTTTATAAAGTGTGTCTGCCATCTCATCTTACCCTAGGACCTTGTCCCCTGCTTCCCACACCATATAGTTTCTTTCTCTCTTTCTCACATTTCAAAGAGTGCCAGGGCTACAGTGTACAGTGGCCAAGGTTTAAGTCTGTATCCAACAGGGTCAAGTACTCCAGCATGGATATTTGTATGAGATACTATGTGGCTCCAGGGCTGGAGGGTAAACTTAGACACAAGCATAACAAATAGCTAATGTCGAAAAATCACTTAACAGCAAACCTGGATAAATCCAAAGAGAGGAATCCATATTTACTCAAGGACAAAAGACGTGAATGAATGTACTGACATATATTCTTGGATGGAAGTACTTAATACCCCATCCCCCATAATTTCTCATATGAATATAAGAATTTAATACAATTAAAAAAAGAATAATAGCAAATTATGATTATCATTACTAATTAGAAGTAACTTGGTTAGCAAACACCTAGACAAACATGCCCTATGGTAAAGCCAAGTGATCAGTTTTTTTTTTTTTGTTTTTTTCCTAAGTAAGCTCAATGCCCAATGTGGGGCTTGAACTCGTGACCCTGAGATCAATAATCACATGCTGTACCCACTGAGCAGGCCAGGCGCCCCAAGTGATCAGTCTTCTTGATGACCTTTGCAGTGGCTCTTAGGTATCTTGGTGTAGACACTACCTTCCTAAGTGAAGAAGTCTTCAACTTTGTGTTTTTCTTTTTTTTAATTTTTTTTTTAACGTTTTATTTATTTTTGAGACAGGGAGAGACAGAGCATGAACAGGGGAGGGTCAGAGAGAGGGAGATACAGAATCGGAAACAGGCTCCAGGCTCTGAGCTGTCAGCACAGAGCCCCACGCGGGGCTCGAACTCACAGACCTTGGAGATCATGACCTGAGCCGAAGTTGGCCCCTTAACTGACTGAGCCACCCAGGCGCCCCTGTGTTTTTCTAAGTACTCAGAATTGTCCAAGTTATTCATGACTATTTCACAATAATCAAACTCACAAAGCCTGATGTATTAACCAGACACTAAGGGTATATATTTTCTGAATGTCTTAACTACTTTTGTTGGCTATCAAGAGTACCTGATAAAAATACATAATGGTTTGCTTGTGATGTGGAGTCATAATAGGAAGAGGCTACTTTGGAGGGTTATTTCATCCAAGTTACATTAAGGCCTGGTGACTGGGTTCTGCCTCAGAACAGAGTACTTTTTGTTCATGCCTCCTAAATAAAACACCTGTTCCACTTGGCAGCGCTAGATAAACATCAACAAACTCTTACTCTTTGTGCTCCCTTTTCCAAACTCCAAGCCCACCATTCCCTATTTAACACAAACTGTTTTTCAAGCGATATATGTATTTGATTAGATTTCTAATCTTTCCAAAGGAGCGCTTGCTCAATTCTAAAGTGGCTGGCTGCTTCTTTACGGATCGTTACATTAAAATACCGGGCATTTCTTAGCAGGGTAGGAGACTTGCCAATTGTGGCCACTTTTATCAGTACCTTCGTTTAGACACGGATCGGTAGATTATTAATTTACAGCTCCCATAGGTGTTGGAGACTCACCTCCATTTTTCATTTAAAAAACTAAAACTAGAGCTCAGTAAGGTCGAATGATTTAAAATCACTTCACTACATAAAGGATTATTAGATCGGTTTTCTATCTGTCTCGTTCGTTATACTTCAAAATCGAGTTGGAAACATTAAGATAAAGATCACTCGCGTAAAAGAAGCCTAACTGACCACCCTTTTAGAAATCTTGTAAATCATTCCTGAAATTACGTCCACGAGAACAGCTGTTTCAGCTTTCCACGTTAACCAGAAGTTAGAAATCTGTGGCGATAGATTTAAGTTCAGTGAGTACCTAATGAACTGACCTCGACCAGTCCTGCCTCAGCTCGTTAAGGGTGAAATTTCACTAGGTCAGCCGCGTTTTGAGGCCTTTCCAAGGTGCCTATGAATCACACATGCCGGGGTCGCAGGGATACCTCACAGTGGGCATCGCAGTCACAGAATCTGGTCTCTGGCATGTGGAAACGTGCGAGATGCCGAGGGGCCCATAGGGCTTTCTTGCAACCTTAAAGCACAGGTGAGAAAAGTGCGGTTTTATTCAGGCACGGGAATGAAATGAATTCGTATGAGCAAACCGAGAAGCCTACGTGGGGGAGGGGAAAAAAGCGCGAGAAGAAAGAGAAAAGCCTTTTCTCCGGTGACGCGCGATCACGAGGCATTCTCCCGACGTGGGCGCTCGCTATTGGCTGAGTCCCAGCTGACTTCCCCGCCTGAGCCCCGGCGCGAACGTCGGAAAAGGCGGCACCGCACTGGAAGTTGGCGAGGCGCGCGCGCTCCCGCGAACCGGCCCGCCCCCGCTCCCCGCCCGCCAACCCGCTCGTCCATTCCCTCTTCGCGCCTAGTTGCCCACGCCCCCTTCCGAACTTGCCCCTCCCCCACAGGCCGGTGGCGCGCGGAAAGCGCGTCACGTGATGACTAGCCCCGCCTCTTCCTCTCGGTCCCATATTGAACTCGAGTTGGAAGAGGCGAGTCCGGTCTCAAAATGGAGGTAAAACCGCCGCCCGGTCGCCCCCAGCCCGACTCCGGCCGTCGCCGCCGCCGCCGGGGGGAGGAGGTATTAGGGGGAGAGCGGGGGGTTGACGGGTAGTGGCCGGCGTGGGGGGCCTAGCTCGGTGGGAGCGGGGAGGCCGGGTGGACCGTGTCGACCGTCCCGCGCTCTGCGTTGAGACGGGCGGTGGGAGGGGGAGGGGAGCGGGCCTCGGAGGCCTTCTGGGGGCCCTTCGCTCCCCTTGCCTTCTCCTTCGGCTGCACAGGTGGCCCCTCGGAGGCGTTGCGTGGCTGGGGAGATCTCGGGAGAGGAGCTGGCCGGCAGGCCGCGCGGCCTCGGATCCAAGGCCGAGGGCGGCATGGCGGGCCTCGGCGGGAGCGGTTGGGAGGAGGCGGTGGGGGAGGGGAGGGGACGAGCAGTCACATCCGGGCGAGCGAGCAGCCGGGCGGCGGCCACATTGACATTGATCCGCTGCCGCGTTACGAAATGGCGCATTGGGCCGCAATGGCCGCCGCCTCGCTCCGCCGCCGGGAAAGAGCGCGGGATTGGAAGGAAGCGGGAGGAGGCGGCCCGGCAGAAAATGCCACAAACGTTCTTGGGTCTTGGGGCCTAGTGCTTTCGCTGAAGTTCTGCCCGCGCGTTTCTCGTCCTTTCAGATCTTTTTAAGGCGACGAGAATTTAATTCTCCTGTTTTTTTCTTCGCAGCACCCAGTTGACAATAATGAAATTTTTAAAAAGTTTGCTGCTTTAGAATACTTCCTGATTTACTATTCTTGCTAAAGTATTTAGAATTATACGTATTTTCGCGCCTTGTGGGTTGGCTGTAATGGTTTCTTTGATTTTTGTTGTTGAGGACTGCAACCACAGTTGAATTTTTCCTGTGTTTGAGATAATTTTATGCGGTTTTAAGTTTTTTTTTGGTCATCTTTGTGTTTTGTCGATTAAATGCTGTTAACCAAGATTTGAAAAGATTACGTGAATGGTGCTTTAGGCTATTAATCCTTTAACATTTTTTTCTAGCATGTGACAGTCTTTTCATATTAAATGCCTTAACATCTCTACTTTGGAAGACACACGAAGACATTAGAATGTAAATGTGAGCCCCTTTATTTAAGGACTTTGGATGAATTAATTTTAATGCATGCATTAAATGGCAGTTCATGTAACTTTATTAAGGAACCAGTTAAATTGCAAAACAATTCAGTCCATATCACATCTTAATTTTTTTAAATCTCGTTTTGTTTTGTTGTGCTCCATTCTTGTCGAACATTACATACTATATTTAATGTAACTTGTCCTTTTTGTGATCCTATGTTTTTGAAATTTTTGCCATGTGATACAAGTGCAAATACAGATTGGTTATAGAAAGCGATCAAGATAAATGGTGGGTTTCTTTTTGTAATTTTTGGAGGAAGAATGCTGGTTTAGCCTGGTATTGAGGAATACCTGTTTTAACATCTTGATTTTCTTGAAATTGATGAATTTTTAAAAGTTTACCACTAAGAACCTTTAAGTTTTTCTTCACGGTTTTGTGGTTTAAAATTAAATGCTTGAAACGTAGACTGAGGAGGGAAGACATGAAAGTAAATGGCATGGATGGAATACTGCTTCTACAACACATTGGTTTCTTAAAGAATAGTTTGCCAGTAGCAACTTCTAAACTCTGTCCCCAGATACTTTTAGTTGAAGTCTAAAGTTAAGGGACTTTTGATTCTGAAGTTTTCTTGGACTTCAATGTAGTTGAAGTGATGTTGGCATTTGAAAGACTGGCTACAGAATTTTTTGGTGTTGGTACCTTTAATCAGTTGATGCGTGATCTTACTCCAATTTTTAATTGGACAAAGTGTTAATGGTACAGGAATTTGATGTGAGTTTATCATTTGTAGCAGATTAAAGCTTTGTGCACCTTAGCAATTCATCCGCTCAAAGAAATAACTAACATGTATTTGTTTTCTCAGGGCCATGATCCAAAGGAACCAGAGCAGTTGAGAAAACTGTTTATTGGTGGTTTGAGCTTTGAAACTACAGATGATAGTTTAAGAGAACATTTTGAAAAATGGGGCACACTTACAGATTGTGTGGTAAGTTAACTAAAAGAGCAAAAAAAGGTTGTTAAGGGGTGTGGGACCTGTACAGATGTATTTCAGTACTTTAAAACTTCTGTTTTATAGGTGATGAGAGACCCCCAAACAAAACGTTCCAGGGGTTTTGGTTTTGTGACTTACTCTTGTGTGGAGGAGGTGGATGCAGCAATGTGTGCTCGACCACACAAGGTTGATGGGCGTGTAGTGGAACCAAAGAGAGCTGTTTCTAGAGAGGTATTTTGATATTATGCTGCATAATGTGCGGAATTGTTGAAGAATTTGAATTTGGTTTTTGACATGTATTTTTTATACGTAGGATTCTGTAAAGCCTGGTGCCCATCTAACTGTGAAGAAAATTTTTGTCGGTGGTATTAAAGAAGATACAGAAGAATATAATTTGAGAGACTACTTTGAAAAATATGGCAAGATTGAAACCATAGAAGTTATGGAGGACAGGCAGAGTGGAAAAAAGAGAGGATTTGCTTTTGTAACTTTTGATGATCATGATACAGTTGATAAAATTGTTGGTAAGTAGGAATTTATTGGAGCTTGAATGAGAAAACAGAAAAGGTTCCTTTGTGCTATGCTAGATTTGCCAGACTGCTTATCATTTTGTATTGTGTTTCATAGCGTATAAAGCATATGGTTCAGTTTTCATAAATGACTACACCTGTGTAACCAGCATCCGGATCAAGAAATAAACCTTATTTATTGTTCCAGAACACTCCCTCATTCCCATTCAGTCACTACCTTCTTGATGATATTTTAATGAGTTTTTAAAAGGCTATCATTTATATGTGCTTTTCCAAACATCAAATAACTTCTGTTTGTTTGTTTGATTAAAAAAAAATTTAGTTCAGAAATACCACACTATTAATGGGCATAATTGTGAAGTGAAAAAGGCCCTTTCTAAACAAGAAATGCAGTCTGCTGGATCGCAAAGAGGTGAGTAGAACAATGTATATATACACAATAGAAGTGAGTGGTGTTTGTAAGGTTTTTAAAGATCTTCCTTGCCCGTGTTAAAGGTCGTGGAGGTGGATCTGGCAACTTTATGGGTCGTGGAGGAAACTTTGGAGGTGGTGGTAACTTTGGCCGCGGTGGAAACTTTGGTGGAAGAGGTAAGATAGTTATCTTGTAATGTGTTTATCTAAAATTCATTGCTAAGTTGAGTATTTATTTTTAATTCATAACCTTTTCCTCAGGAGGCTATGGTGGTGGAGGTGGTGGCAGCAGAGGTAGTTATGGAGGAGGTGATGGTGGATATAATGGATTTGGAGGTGATGGTAAGTTTTTAACTGTTTGATGTTTTGACTTTATGTACTTTATTGGTAGTTAAGCATTTGTTTATATTGTGGATTTTAGTGAAAACTTCCATGGCTTATTACAAAGTGTGATTTTTTTTTTTAACTAATGACATGAAAGACCAGGATAATAATGTTTATTGTACTAGCAGTGGAGCCAGACTGTGTCAGTGGATACTGTTCACTATTTTCTTCAGTGAACTTTAACTTCAAAAAAGTAGAACAATTTTTTTTTAGTATGAAAAGATATTTAAGCTTTCATCTTAATTCTCAGTAGCCCAGGTTTCTGATGATGTGTTAATGAGGTATTACCAGCCTTTAGAGTGTTAAGTCATTGGTTTATTTTTCAGTTGGTTGGTGGCGATACAAATATAGTTCAATAATTTGACTCTATATTTGTGGGGTTTTTGTGACTTTTTTTTTTTTTTTTTTTTTTTTTTTTTTTTTTTTTTTAGGTGGCAACTATGGTGGTGGTCCTGGTTATAGTAGCAGAGGAGGCTATGGTGGAGGTGGACCAGGATATGGAAACCAAGGAGGTGGATATGGTGGCGGTGGTGGAGGATATGATGGTTACAATGAAGGAGGAAATTTTGGAGGTGGTAAGCTTTTACTTGTTTTAAATATTCCATATCATTTATAGGTCGTTACAGATGTTTTAAAAAATGTTAAAATGTAGCATTTAGTCAGATCATAATATTAGAAAATACTCAAATGATGGGTGATGAAACCTAATTTTTTTGCTGGCTACTTAGCAAATTGGTAAAATGTGTTCAACTGTTATGTAATCAAAATGGACATATTTTTAGTAATTGTTGCCAGAATTAACTTAATTCTAGGCACTTTAAAATTGGACAAATGGGAACTTCAAATTAAATGCAGACACGTTGAAAAATCAGTTGTCATCTGGGGTTTAGGTGACAGGAGTATTTTGAATTTTGATGTCAGGTACATTTCAGATAATCCAGTTTCATCATTATTCTATGATACTGTAGATGAAGAGCTTTGTTACGAATACATTGAGTTTTGTTGGGATGTTAATGTGTCAACAACAGAAGGTTTTTAAGTTTTTGTCATTTTAAATTACTTAATTTTTAAGTAAGCTCTGTGCCCAGTGTGGGGCTTGGACTCAAAACCCCAAGATCAAGGGTTGCATACTGTACCCACTGGGCCAGCTAGGTGCCCCTTGAAGATTTTTTTTTTTTTTTTTTAACTTTAGAGAGTGGGGGAGTGGCAGAGAGCAAAGGAGAGAATCTCCATGCTGAAAGCGTAGAACCCCATGTGGGGCTCTGTCTCAGGACCATAAGATCATGGCCTGAGCTGAGATCAAGAGTCAGACACTTACCTGATTGAGCCACCCTTCTTTTTTGAGTAGCTCATTTAGAGTATGTTCTTTGTCATTGATATAAAAGTTGTACTACATTAGAATTAGAGTGAATCAAGCACATTTCTGATGGTGTTAGTAGTATGAAGGCAAGAAAATGAACTGGGGCATAACATCTGAGGCGGACATAGGAGCTCTTCTGGACCATCTTCACTCTGATTCCTCCTCTCCTACTTATGCCTGAGGTCTGCTAGTGGGCCTCTGTTGGTAGAGTTGGTAGCTCTATAAACTGCAAATGGGTTGCATTTTAAGTGTTCCGAAGTGTGCTGTCACAAGAATGGGTACATATGTTAAAAGAGGAAAATAATTGTATAGGTCAACCACAAACAAAACTTTTGTGATTTCAGGTAACTATGGTGGTGGTGGGAACTATAATGATTTTGGAAATTATAGTGGACAACAGCAATCAAATTATGGACCCATGAAGGGGGGCAGTTTTGGTGGAAGAAGCTCGGGCAGTCCCTATGGTGGTAAGTACTGTTTTTATTTTTCTGGTTAAGTTTTCCATAGACTTAATTTAAAAACATACACAGATTTTTAAAACAAAACAACTTGTGTATTTCTAGGTGGTTATGGATCTGGTGGTGGAAGTGGTGGATATGGTAGCAGAAGGTTCTAAAAATTTTCAGAAGAAAAGGGTAGGTATCTTTAAATTTTTATCATGATGATAAAGAATATGTGGAACTGTTCACTGAGTGTAATAATTTTTTTATCCTGTATTATTCAACAGGCTACAGTTCTTAGCAGGAGAGAGAGCGAGGAGTTGTCAGGAAAGCTGCAGGTTACTTTGAGACAGTCGTCCCAAATGCATTAGAGGAACTGTAAAAATCTGCCACAGAAGGAACGATGATCCATAGTCAGAAAAGTTACTGCAGCTTAAACAGGAAACCCTTCTTGTTCAGGACTGTCATAGCCACAGTTTGCAAAAAGTGCAGCTATTGATTAATGCAATGTAGTGTCAATTAGATGTACATTCCTGAGGTCTTTTATCTGTTGTAGCTTTGTCTTTTTCTTTTTCTTTTCATTACATCAGGTATATTGCCCTGTAAATTGTGGTAGTGGTACCAGGAATAAAAAATTAAGGAATTTTTAACTTTTCAATATTTGTGTAGTTCAGTTTTTCTACATTTTAGTACAGAAACTTTAACAAAATGCAGTTTTGAAGGTGTTTCCTTGTGAGTTAACAAGTAAAGAAGATCATTGTTAATTACTATTTTGTATGAATTTTGCTAAAGTTAACTGTAAAGAAACACCTGCTGACTTGCAGTTTAAGGGGAATCTATTCTCCGCATTTCCAAACCATGAAATGAATGGGCTCTGACATGTGGAGAGAATAGATATTTGTATGTTTGCAATGTGTGTTTTAGATAAATAGAATTGGGTATTTAAATTAGCATATTTGTGAATTTAATAGCATTAAGATTTACCTTCAAATGAAAAATCTCAAAATTCCTATTTGGTTTTTGTGCATTTTATTTCAAAATGTAATCATATGATTTTAGTGTGTTAGTTTTGCTGAGAGTCCTAGCTGTGTTTAGAACATCTCCATTCTACATTCACCATGGTCACATGTGAACTGCCATAGTTTTATTTGGGTGTAAAGAATGTCTACTGCCCTCTGTTTAAATTCTGGAAAGGGGTAGTGGATGTTTTCCCTTTTCCTTAAAAACCATTCTTAAAAACTTTTCAAAATAACAGGACCACTAAGCCTGCTGTATCTGAGCAAATTAGTGGCTACTCTTCCTTTCCCTTTTTAAAGCACAAGAGGCCCATAAGTCTTCAGTTATTTTCCTTGGTTTAATATATATCTATTTTTTTGATACAAGCTTTCAGAAGCAAGAGAATAAAAATCATGCATTGTTGAACCCTTAACTGGCTGGCATGCTTTCCTGTGTGTACCCTCTGTATTCTGCTGGATAAAACCAAGGACAGTCTAGATAAAATCATCCCAAATGACTTCCTACAGTAGAAGTGTAGCATAGTTGCTTAGTACAAGCTTCTCACTTCCCAGAGACCCAAATTCAAATTTGAATAGTGTGAGTTTTTGCTCACTTAAAAATCCAGAACACACTGTTATTCCATATGTATGTTTGAACATATAAATCATGTTGGTATGAGTTAACAGTTTGGTTTGGAAGACCCTGGTTGAGAAGAGTTTTAGATAAGGTCGTAAATATAAAAACCATGTCTACTGTTGTGCGCCAGCTAGTGCTTACAATTTCATTCGAGCCCTGAGTATGTGCTCTGCTGTTACTCTTTCTTTGGCAGTTGAACGTTGAATTCGAGATTATTTTTGTTTTCAGAAGTACTAAGCAAAACAAGCAATAAAAAGGGGAATGGGGCGTGCTAGTGTTTGAATATGCTCTCTTGTTGCTCTAATTCTGTGCCTCTGTGCATTATTAATATTTGGATGCATGCAATGCCAGCATGGAAATCGGTCTTCACAGATACTGCAGTTTTCCAGAAAACACTCACAAACCAATAAATGTAACAGACAACATTCCATTTGTTAACGGACATATGTGAATAAGCAGCGTAGAAAATAGGCTAATATTAGAAAATGGTTAAGTCTTTAACAACTTCAAATGTGGTTATATAAATGGACACTGTCAATGTTCATAATTTAAACCTGGGTACCTGGTCAAAGTAATGCTTGGGAAACATTTTATTAAAATTGAGCTAAATTGTCTCAAGTTCTTTTATTCATATAATAAAGGTTGAAGGAATGGGGGAGATTGACATTTCCTGTTTCTATGTTTGTGAAAATGTTTGACACAACCTTGACAGTATCCTTTAATGGCATATGAGGTTAATTGTACTGTTAACAAACTTTCTGTGTTCTGGAACTAGTTTAATAGTGAAAATATTTTCAGTAAGTTGATGTTTGCAACCTATAAGCAGGTGAAATCTGTGTATGTGACCTGTTTATAAGTTGTATTAGCTTAGTTCTTGTGAACAGTGTGGAAAAGTAAGCCATGAGGAGAGCGATTTAACCAGCTTTAAAGGACCTAAGATGTGCATTTTAAGCACAGTGTGGATCAAAGGAGACTCACTAAGACAGGACTTCAGCAGCCTTTTGAGTATGGACAAGTCAGCATAAATAAAGAATGACAAGGCAGCAGCAAGAGCTTCAACTACAGAGAAGTGAAGGCATAAGATACTATGGTGATAGTGAGCAACTTTCCAAAAGCTAGTTAAATCTGCTTATTACAACTGAAATATCGAAGAAAGTCTAGCAGGAAGGAGCTCTTCGCCTTTTGGAACATCACAATGAGAGATAGTTGCCACAGTCACTAGGTCTAGCATTTAGACCTGCAAGGAAGGGCAATAAGCATTAGGTAAGGCTTGAATTTGAATTTTTTCACTAATTAAAGAGTAATTTTTTGTAAAGCAAGGTAAGAGTAATCTTTTTGATTTGCAGGTTGAATGAGAACCCTACTTGCCTAAATGAGGAATGTCTTTCCTACCATCTTATATACGAAGGTTTCTGGCTGGGTAAGGTTTGTAGCTCACAGTAAAAGCTCATGACACCATTTGTTTCCCTACAAACTTATATGACATATTTTGAAACTATTAGGTACATTGGCAAAATTACTCAGCTGAATACTTTATTTCAGAACCAGATCCAACATTTTAGAACCACATCCAACACATTTTAAACAGTTTCAGGCCCTGCAACAGCCATGAATATTTATCTTGAGTCAGATGTGGCCCCATATATACAATTCATTGTTGGTGTGTTTAGGGTAAAGTTGGTTTTTGATGAGTAACCTTAAATTTTGTGAAGTTTTTGTAATAAGCATGACACTTGGAACAGAAGCATTAAGCTGCTAATCCTTATTCCATGAAAAACACCTTAGAATGAACTTTCAAAATTGTCAGGTGATAGAAGAATGGTCTTCATTCAAGTGGCCTCATAAAGTTCTCTTGCATATAAATCCAGGGAATTACTTGAACTAATAGGATACATTTTGGTTCTTTTGTGTTTTAATCAGTTAACCAGAAGTAGTGGGGGACCTAATTATGCTAATACTCCCTTAAAAGATTTCCCAAAGAGTAATTAAAATATTAATTACTATTTAAATCAGTTGCTGATCATTCATAAGGGCTATTATCACTGTCCCAAAGGGCTTATTAAAAATTTGAGAATTTGAGGGGTGCTTGGCTGGCTCAGTTTGTATGGCATGCAACTCTTGATCATGGGGTCATGGGTGAGTTCAAGCCTTATGTTGGACTTCAGAAAATGAGATTTGATGTTTATGTACTTTGAAAAAAACTTGGGGGACAGGCTTTTAAAACAGTTTCTAAATTACAAAGTTAATACATAGGTGTGGTTTTAGTTTATTCTCAGAAAATGGTTGGCTCTGTTTTTTTCCAACTAAATCAGGACTAAATTTCCACACATCATCATAAAAATGAAGTTGAAGAAGATAATAGTCTTTTAATGATAAATTTTCTTTTAGCGTGAAGCAAATTAACCAAGATAGGTAATATTCTTTATAGTCCATCTCCTTCTGAAATAAAATGATTTTATTTAAATGTAGTTCCACTGTCATTTCTGAAAAATGTGCTCTTTAGTCATAGCACCAGTAAGCCAAATAAGGAAGTTCTAGAAGGGGGAAAATGGTTGAGCCAGGCTTTTTAACAGATTCTGTCAAACCAACTTATAGGTTATTGCTTCCCACACTACATTAAAAAAAAAAAAAAAAAAAATGCCTGATAGACACTCAAGTTCTAAAAAAGAAAATTTGGTACTAAAGATCATTTGTTAAGGAACTGAATGGTTGGAATAGGCTTGGTTTTAAGAGTTCTGGTATGTCACAACTTGAAACATTTCTAATTAAGGGACAGTATCGGAGTTCCAATAATTGAATGTCACAAATAGTTGAATAAGCAAGTTAATGGCAGGGGTAATGAAAGGATTGTTAGCCTATATAATACTCAAGATTACTTTTAAATTTCAATGTTTTATCCTGATTTTTAAGACTTAAGAGGTGGTCTGTAATGGATTCAAATGTTTCATTTGTAGTATTAATGAAATGTTTACAGAAAGATAACTTTTTCATTAAAATATTTTTAGAAATGTGTGTGTTGTTTTGTTGCTTTCCAGTGTTTGTGTGATTTAAACACTTTAGGTGAATATTACATACTTTATTAATAATAAAATAATGGGAAACTTGAAATGAGCCTTTACATAGCAGTTCAAGGTTATGGATTCTATTCAGTGGGAAACATACATGACACTGGAAATGGGGACAGAAAATGAACTGAAAGCCTGTTGCTTAAGGATTTAAGTCTTGAATACCAGTGTATGAGATGCTTGGGTGGTAAGTGAGGAATCTGAACTTAAAAAACGCAGTTAAGGATACTTAAATGACTGAAAAGATAGGAAAGAGGAAGGGGTTTCAGCTGTTGGATGAATTGGGTTTCAGTGGATTGGTTGAGTATTCTGTGGTGTGAGGGTGGACTGGGAGAAAACGGAATTCAGCCAGACTGAAATACTGCATTTTTATCCAAATAAAGGTGGTAATAGTCCTCTGTTAAAGCAAGAACTTTGTTGGGTAGAGTTTTAAGAATTGTGACTTTTAGGGAAACTTTGTAGCACAAATATTTGGATTCTTAGCATTAGTAGCTATTAACATGTTGAATAGGAGTTGTAGCCATGTAAGGAATTCTAGCTGTTAGGATTGCAACGCATTTTGCTTGGGTTTGGTTTCAACACTGGTTTCGTGGTATGTGCAGTGGTCTTACTCTGCAGCAGTAAGTACCTTACAATTCCAGTAGAACACTTTATATAAAGACTGGTAATGGCAAGGGTGCATTGAACTGCATTCTAGAGGTTAAGTGGGTACTATGCTGAAAGCTAGGAAATAGGAATTTGCCCAGGATACTCAACTTCTAAGATTTATTGGTAAGTGTTAAATACAACGGTATTGGCAGCTTTAAAATACTTGGAAATAGGAAATGGTTAGGTTTTACCATATCCATGTATATAGCCATAATATGTTAAAAGGGCCTATAATGACAAAAGATGAATTCTATCAAATGTTAACTAGTTTGGAAGTTAAAATACAGGTAATTTTCACTTTAAAATACACTGTTAGTCCATACATTGTTGATAGAAATGTTGAGTAAACTATAGGTACTTATTGAACTCTGATAGGTGGTCTATTTGGATTCAATCTTTTGTCTCCTCTTTAATAGGTATTAGAATAATGCAATTAGATTTTTGTTTATATTAAGTTTAAGTCAGTACAATATTTAAATACAGAACTTAAGCTGTTTTGTGAGCTTGGGAAAGTTACTTGGGGTTTCTTTATGCATGCTACCCATTGGCAGTTTGATGTCAACACAGACCCTAGGAATCTTGGTTTCATATACATTAAGTACGTAGAGTTAAACATTACATTGAAAATAGTAAAGTTTTATTTAATAATACATGCTTTAAGTATCAAATGAGGCTAGGAGGGTCTGACTTCTGACTTTGAAGTTATGTATGAATGGCATTTAGAAATAACAGTAACCTGATAATGTTTAACTGACAGTTTACTGTTAATGGTATTGTGGATTGTCGTCTGTAGTGTTGAAGGAAATACTAAATTCATTAACTTAGTGAAAAGAAGTAACTTTCTGCATGAAAACTCAAACTTAAATTCTATCCAGATTAGGAGCTGTTTTTACCTAATAACTTGTGTAAAGCAGAGATGATACCCACCCTCTTTCTCATTGAGTCTGGAGGTTGAATCTGATGCTGGGTTTAAAGAACTTAAGCTAGCATCTGGTCCACGGTCTCTAAAGATATTTGGGGTAATTATGGGTGCTTTCTTACTATCCTGAAGAATACTTAATATTTTAACGGGTTACAATAAAGTTAATTATGCCAATGTCTTACAAGTTTTTCTCTCCACACAGTTTTTGTGGCCTTTATTTCTCAGTTCTCTTGGGGTGTGGTGCCTTGGGTGGCTCAGTCGGTTAAGTGTCCAACTCTTGGTTTTGGCTCCGGTCATGACTCAATTTCGTGAGTTCGAGCCCTGCATCAGGGTCCAGACTGACAGTGCAGAGCGTGCTTGGGATTCAGTCTCCCTCCTCCCTCTCTATGCCCCTTTCCCACTCATCGCTGTTTCTGCCTCTAAACCTTAACAAAAAAAAAAACCTCTATTTTAAAGAAATTTTTCCAGTTCTCAAAAAAATATAAAAAGCAACTGAAAACCTGTTCCTGATAAGTATCTGTAAAATAGGAATGGCAATTACTTTGTGTATGTTCTGAGGCTTAAAAACAAGTATGGGTAGGATAAGTGTAAGTTAATGTGAGTAGCCACTCCTTCCCTAAACATGGGCTTGAGAAATCTCAGCAAGAAAATGTTTCTTTACGTAATAAATGCAGTACCGTTAAGATTCCTAAGAATGCTTGCTATAAATCAATGTAAAAGGCATAGATATGCTTTTTTTTTTTGAAAAAATGTTTAAGGTTCAGTTTTGAGAGTGGGAGCGGGGCGAGGGGCTAAGAGGGAGCTAGAGGATCTGAAGCAGGTTTTAGGCTCCCTATCAGCAACAGCCTGATGTGGGGCCTGAACCCACAAACCTTGAGATCATGATACAAGCTGAAATTTGGATGCTTAATTGAGCCACCCAGGTATCCTGCATAGGTACACATTTTAAAACTAGGAACTTGAGTTTAGTGTTTGAATAATTGGATAGCCAAAATTAAACTGAGGACAGTATAAAGCTCTAACTCAAGTCTAGATCAAAAGATGAAAACTTGGCTTTATTTTTTGTCATAAGTAGGTTTTGTTATATTTAAACATTAAGTTTTGCACAATGCCGTATTTTTAAAAATTGCAAGAGAGTGGGGGAGGGGCAGAGAATCCAAAGCAGGCTCCACTCAGCAGAGCCTGACTTGGGCAGGAGGAGTGTATCACAACTGAGATCATAACCTGAGTTGGACACTTAACCTGAGTCACTCAGATGCCTATTTATTGTTTTCAGAGAACTAGAGAGAATGTTTTGTACTTACAAGTTACAAGTTTTTCAGATCCTGTAAAAAAAAAGTCACCACAGTGAACTCAACTGTTATCAGGCTAGAAGTCTGTTCCAGTCTGCCCAGCAGTGCTGCTCACCCCTTGTAGGTGCGCCAATCCCAGGTGTTCAGGTGGGGCTGCAGGTAATGGATTCATGCCACATACCCCCATAATGCCTAAGGGTGGAGCACTTCAGTCTTTTGAGGTTGGAAAAATGTCTCATCACCACCAGTTACAGAAGACATTCTTGACTGTGCCAGAGAGGCCAGCAGCAGAATCTGAATGCCTGCTACATTCACTAGTCTCTGAAGTCGTGTTCAACCCCAAGCTGAGCTTTGTCATTCAGGCCAGGTTTTCTTACTGGCTAATTTCACTTTAGTTTCTTTGACTAGCAACTAAAAGGCATCCCAATACAAGGCTAAGGAAAATGGAAAATATGCTTGTTGAGTGCTTAGTGAGCTAGGCACAACACTTTTTGCATAGTAACTCAATACTTCCTCTACAGATGAGGAAATGAGCCTGAGTGTCTTCAGTTATTGGAGGTCATTTAGCAAAATGGCAGCAGAAAGCCCAGCGCCTCTAGGGCCTGTGGGCCTCTGCATTGTAGTACTTATTCTAAATGTGTTTTAATCCTCAAGATGAATCTCCCATTACCCCACTTTTTTTTTTTAAGCTTGCTTTTGAGAGCATGAGTGGACAGAGGAGAGGGACCAAGCAAGTTCCATACTGCCAGGAGAGTGCGATAGTGGGCTTGAACTCATGAGCCATGAAATCATGACCTGAGCCAAAAATCAAGAGATGCTTGACTGAGCCACCCAGATGCCCCTCAGTTCTTAAAGATATTACAAGTCCTTGACTCCCATCTTCACCCAACATCTATCAGAAAGTTTAGTTCTACCTTTGAAACCTGCAGAATCCAGTGCCTTCTCACTGTTCCTATCATCCCCACCCTAGACCAAAACACTATCCCATCTATTTCAGAACTTTCCCAGTGGTCTTCCTGCTCCCACCTTAACCTTCTAGACTATCTTCAATACACAGGCTAAGGAAACTTAAAAATCAGATGTTACTCCTTAACACCTATGGTTCCCCACTTTCCTAGGGAAAAGCCAAAGTCCTCATGAAGGTGTAACAAGATTCTATGCCGTATTCCACTTCTACCTGCTTTGTTTCTCCCTCCATTTTCAGCTGTATACTTTTTTTGAGCAGCAGTCAAAAGTCTATTAGAATATAAGATGAGAAAGCAAGAATATAAGGAAGCTCTCTTTACAGAGGGGACATTTGAAAGTGAATGCTGGTCAGCCGTATAGTCCTTGTTTCTAGAGTTCAGAGCCTTTGAACATCCTGTATCATGGCTGTTATACTCTTTAGTTAATAGAATGGGTCACCT
This sequence comes from Panthera leo, assembly GCF_018350215.1. NCBI lineage: Eukaryota > Metazoa > Chordata > Mammalia > Carnivora > Felidae > Panthera > Panthera leo. The sequence continues at coordinate 164,393,682 of NC_056686.1, forward strand.
TCAAACCTTGCCATCTCAATAGGCTTTTACTGTTTGCAACCCTATTTTTTTTTTTTTTTAACTTATTTTGAGAGGGAGGGGCAGAGAGAGAGAATCCCAAGCAGGCTCTGCACTGTCAGCGCAGAGCCCGAAGAGGGGCTTGAACTCCTGAACTGCAACATCATGAGCCGAGCTGAAATCAAGAGTTGGATGCTTAACTGAGCCACCCAGGAGTCCCTGCAACCCTAGTTTAAATTGCAATGTTTCCTTTCTACTGGTCTTCCCAATCCCGGTGTGTGTGGGTTTGCTGTCTTCCTTCAGTTCCGGGAGTACTGGGATTTTCATGTCCTGTTCTTCAAAAAATACCTAGTACATGGTAGGCATACATGTATTGGTGTAAGTAAACTGAATGTTTCCATGTCCGCATATTTTCCTTGGTTGAGCTGTGTTTATTGAAGAGATAAAACATCTTCTGGATATACTTTCTTTAGGTCTCTGGGACCAGAAGTTCAGTATAAAATGCTTTTCATATTTATAATGAATGGAAATGTTCTGAATGTTAAGAATGTTTCTAAATATGTTAAGTGTGTTATGGAAAATACTGTGAATAAACGCAAATGAATTCCAAAGATAATTTAACAGTCATAATACTCCTTTATTAGTACCAGCTTTTCAACTAAATTGGTTTTTGCCATAGCTAAACAATTTAATATAAAAAAAATGCCTTTTTTTGTTCATACAGTATTTATAAAAAAGTACATAGTGGTTAGTTTTGCAATTTGCTTTTAGCCAGATGTATCATATAAATCTATGAATGTAACAAATGAGATAAGAACAGTATAAATAAGTTTTTGTAGTATTTACACTTATACAGGAACTAGCCCAAATGGTGTTCTAAGAAATTAAGTTCGCAGTTAAAGTGAAACTACTGATTCAGCATACTGATGACTTACTTTAATGCTTTTTTAAAGTTTATATTATTTCCTATACTAGGTTTTTACTATAATTTTGCATAGAATTATTTATAAAGTATGTTTTTGCATTTCACATCACAGTAGGAGCTTTTAGTATAACAGTACAAAAAAAAAAAAACAAAAAAAAACCCCACTAGCTCAGAAAAGGTCAGATCCTTCCAAATCTAGTTTTTCTTCACATCTGGCTTCTTACTCTTGGGCACAAGGAACACATTGCCATCTCTTGTTTGCTGCAGGGAGTATTCACTAGGAGAGTAAGGTTTTCCATCTTCATCACGTAACATGCTGAAGACTTCAAGATACAGGGTGCTAAGCTGTTTTTTCAGTAGATGCAGGCTTTTGTCATTCTCGCCCTTTTCTCTGAGCAATTTTTCTTTTTCATCTTTCAAATGATCCAAATCTTGTTCCAGTTCCACTATATTTTCCAGTTTTCTTTTTCTGCAGTTCTGAGCAGCCACTTTATTCTTACCCCGCCTGCGTATATCTCGAATTAATGCCAGTTGAGCTTCGTTGAATTGTTCCTTGGACATCATCTCATTGAAGTCATCAACAGGGAGGTTAATGATCTTTTCAACAGGGAATGGGATGTGGAGAGCTTTGGCCCTTAGCTCATCTCTTGTGAGATGAGCCTCCAAGCGGCTTGAATGTTTGTCTTTTGTGAATGGGGTTTTTCGATGACCGGGACTTACAGGCAATTCTTTCTTGGGCGTGTTTTCACACTGGGCATCACGCACTGGAGCACTGTGCCCTGGGGATGGTGACAGGGGTCGGACTGTATCTCCAGAAGACTGTACGGGTTGTGTTTTAGGACCATTCTGTTTGACACTCCCAGGGGCACTATCTATCTCTTCCATTTCAGAATCACTGAAGCCAAGCGGTGTGTCTCCATAGACAGAAGACTCCACTGAGTGTTCTGGTGATGCCAGGCCAGGACTCGTGTTCAGCGAAATGCCAGAGTCAGAGTCATTGAATTCTGTGCTTTCAGGGTGGTTTTGGTTGAAGGCTTTACAAAGTGATAGATCAGAAACATCAATGGGCCCATTAAGAAGTTCAGAGAGTGACTGGCTTAAAGTAGCCGAGGAGGGCATGCTATTGCTGCTACTGGGTTCTGCTATGAAAGCAGAATAAAATTCATCACCAAAATCAGTGTTTATTGTGGCATCTGAATTTAATGAGTTCACGGTCAACTGGCTGGAATCTTCTGTGGAGAGGATGCTGCTGAAGGAATCCTCAAAAGCACTGAGAAAATGTGGACTGCAGTTACCTACTTCCTTTTCCAGTGAGGGCATCGATGAGTAGAAATGATAATTGTTGTCAATTTCTGTCATTTTGGTTTCTGGACTTGGGACCGTGCTAGTCTCAACCAACTTGTCATTTTGAATATTAAGACACTGCACAGAAAAGAAATTTTTACCAAATGTAAGTCAAGTTAAGTATTTTTAATAGCTGATAATCTGTATCTGATGGCACATATTTTTACTTATTTTGAAAGATTTTATTTTTAAGTGATCTCTACACCCAATGTGGGGCTTGGACTCAAAACCCTGAGGTCAAGAGTCACACACTCCAGCTCCAGACTGAGCCAGCCAGGTGCCCCTGAATGCAAATGTTTTTAATAGCTGATAATCTATATTTGATGGTAAACTCTCTCCCCACCCTCATTCTTCCCAAGGTCTTCTATAATTCAGATAATTCCTATTTCTAACAGATATTTATGTCTAAGCATATGTATTATTTTCACAGTTCTTAGATCAGACTTCAGGTTTACAACTTGATCTTTCCTCAAGACATCCAGTCCATTTAATTAACAAAAGCATACTTAAGTGAGCATGGGCAGCTCTCATGACTAATTTCATTTACTTAAGTAATGTCTACATCCAATGTGGGGTTTGAACTCACGACCCTGAGGTCAAGAGTCACATGCTCTTCTGACTGAACCAGCCAGGCGCCCCTCTCGTGACTAATTTAAAAGCACTCTCCAATCCTTCCTAGAAGTAGGTGGCATATAAAGAGTAAGTGGAATAAATAATTTAAAGGCACTGAATATGAAAGTGTTTTTGGCACTTACTGTTATTAGATCTTAGTTACCTGTAATTCTGGAATGGACAGTAGCTCCTCCCAAACTTGCTCAAAGTCCTGCTGCATATTGTCTAAATCAGCAATGACTGACTGAGTGACAAGAGTCTGAGGTGACTGAGCCTGATTAGGAGCAATGAAGACGGGGTTCTCGATTTGGCTGGGAATATCAGGAACAAGTGACTGAAACGCAGCTGAAGAAACCTAAAATTGACAAAGCATTTATCTGTGTGAGTCTGCCAGCAACAGTGGAGAAAGAAGCACATGCCGGGGCACCATCACAACACTTTAAACTGGAATTAGCCAACAGTTCTGTGGCCCCTATTTCTATATAATGAAACAAATCTTCCCCCCCCCCCCCCCCGACAAAATAACTCCACATTTATTCATTTACTGGCTTGTTTTAGCCTATGCATTTGAAGGTAAATTTCAAGGAAAGTGATACGCTTTTGGATTTAATTTGCATCTCCCAGTATAATAGCTAGTATAGTGCTTCAAACACAAACGAATTGTTAACTGAGCAAGTCTTGGTTTGTTACCCAGCTTGCTTTTTACTCACCCAAATTTATTTCTAAGTACCTGTATGTATCAAATGAGTTACCTGTTTTCATGGTTATGCAGATCCATGCTTCTGGCTATGCAAGGATAAGAGGATTTGGTCTTGCATGGTGTAGGGACCTTTTCTTTTTTTTTTTTCTTTTTTGAATTGTAACGTTATCTATAGGCTAAGATTTCTTTGACAAAATTTCCCCCTAAAATACTTCTTTAATGAAGGCACACTCATAGGATGTATGAGATATAGTTGGGGAGTTTTGCTATTAACCAAATGTTGTACCTCATTGTCATCTACAAATGGGAATGTCTCTGCCAAAAGCTGCATGCAGTCATCGAAGTACAGAGCATCTGGTTTGGGAATGTGGGCAACCTGGATAAAAAGGAAAGACATAGAAGAAGAGAAATATTGTTCAGTGTCCTACAATGATTACAACGTTTGGTTACTCAAACGTTTCTCTTCTCCTGAAATCAGTTTAGTGTAGTATAGCACACAGAATCAAACAGACCAGACCATCTGGGTTCAAATCTTGGCTTCCCTGATTTCTTGTGTGCTCCGGGCAAGTTACTGAATCTCTGAGCTTCAACTGCCCATCTGGAAATAAAACGCTAGTACTCTTGTACTACAGTTTCTACTATGACTACTGCTGCTGCTCGCTCGATCCTTACAGGACGTTTCCACAGCTTCCAAAGCACTTTCATGTAATTTATGTCCTCTCAATCCTTACGACGACTCTGTGAGGAAAGTCAGGTTTTGAACTCCTCAGGAAGCTGGGGCTGGGAAGTTGACTTGATATGGTCATGAAGACAGTAAAAAGGCAAATCTGGAACTCCAATGCAGATATTTTAAATTCACCGGTCAGTATCGGTTCCTTAAACCCTGCCACACACCTTTTCAAGAACTGAGAATTCTATACCTGGGAGTAGTTGGCAGATCCACTGGTTTCTGATGGGATGTGTTGGGCAGGCTGAATTGGGAGGAATTCACCTGTCTCTTCATCTAGTTGTAACTGAGCAAAGAAGGCTTTCTCTTGCTCCTTTTGGAGTTGTTCTTGTCTTTCCTTTTCAAGTTTTTTCTGTTTTTCCAGCTCATGTTCCTTCCGTCGTTGACTGAAGTCAAATACCTCTCGACTTACCCCGAGATCTATATCTTGCCTCCAAAGTATGTCAATCAAATCCATGTCCTATGTTAAAAAAAAAAAAAAGGAAAGAGAGACCATGGTTAAGATGGTTTTTAAAATGGCAGAGATCCTAAAATTTATATTATGCCATTATTGATGTTGCGGGATAGGGAAATTAGAAACAATCTGAATGGGAACACAGATCCAATGTTCTGGAAGGGCACAGTTAATTCCATTCAATGAATCTATTCATTAAAAGAAAAAACAACCTAAAAACACAGGCATCCATTCTAATCACTTATTACTTGGATTATTAACGACTGGGTGATAGTAGAGGTCACTAAAGAGCAAAGTAACATGTTGCACACTACAGCTCTTGAATTAAAAGAAATCTCACACTTGTTTAGTGGAATATAGAAATTGGAGCAAACACTCCAAGCCACTGGTATTATGAGACATGGAAAACATGATCAAATATGTAGAATTTTTTCTAAACCTCAGCAAATACACAGTTTACAGAGAAAAGGGGAAAAACCCTGGTTAAATGTCAATCTAGCAGTTGCGAAATATCACCAATCTTTTGGTATTTCCTACACTGGATTACTTTCCCCCATCATTTCTTGCTACTCTAATCCCTGTGGCTCACTTATTAAAATAATTTCCTCTTGATTTGAGTTTTAGCTCCTGAGGTATGAACAAACTGGTAAAGAAAAGTCCTAGCTAATGGTAATCTTGTGACCCATGGGTGAAGCAAGAGGCTGGCCCTGGAAAAGGGGTAGTAACCACTAGTTTCACTTCTGAGATATCACAGATAACCCTCTTAAACACACACACACACACACACACACACACACACACACAGGAGAAAAAAAAAAAAACATGGTTCCACAGAAGGATGGAAGGTACTGAAAGTTTAAGACATGGGGAGATCTTACAATGAATGAAGGAATGGTTATTTTGATCTCTATAACAAAACTAGGCCTAGGTACCATGTCCAGATTTTCCTAACCACAACTATGTCAAAAGCAATTTTTTGACTTAGAACTTTAGTTTTTGGAAAAGTCTTCACAGGTAGGAAATTTAAATCACTTTCCATTTAAGAAATCATCTATACTGAAAATAAGAAAATGAGATTGAGACTGGAAAAATCAAGACATGGGGGAAGGCAGTTGGGGCCTGAAAGCCAGTAGACACTATGCACAAACATCACATGTATTTTGGTTCTGATGATGGCTGGCAGCACAGGGTTGCCCAGTGCGTCTAGACTCTACTTTCTGCCTCCAAGGACAAAAATAACATGGCTGTTGCTTCACTGAGCAGTCAGACTATTTTTACCCAACAAAGGAGGGGGCAGGCCACCCAGCCTAAAGGCAGCACAGCTACATGGACAGCAGAGGCTATGGCATTCGAGCCCTGGTGGTAGAATCTTAAATGCTGTGAAACCCTTCCTGACCATGGGGTTTATCAGTATTCTAGCCTTGAGCAGTGTTAAAGAGTCTACAGCAAACAGAGTAGGTATAATTATAACACCGTCTGTAGCTCTTTAGAACTGGCTAACGTGTATCTTTTTAAGCCAACGTTTATTAAAGGCTTTCTACATGCCAAGCATTGTTAAAAGTACTTTATATATATACAAATTAATCTGCAAACAACCATAAGAAGATAACATACATCCTATTTTTTACAGATAAAAATACTGAGGTTTAGAAAGAAGGGATACTTCTAGGAAGTATACAGGGATATGTCCTGGGTAGTCTCAATCCTGGACTCATGCTTTTTTAACCACAAGCTACACTAAAAAAAAATAAAATCTGATCATTGGCCAGTGGTTCCCAAACCGGGCAGGATATAAAATCCATTGTCGTATATATACTCTGCTTTAACATCTTGGGGATGTGAAAAAGTGGCCAGGTTACAGAAGGCTGGATTGAGCACATCACCTCATTCGCTTTCCTGGCCATGACACAGAATAGCAACCACAGAGCATTTATTCATACATGGCTATCTCCACAGGGAACTCCCCACTAACACAAAACATGAAAATAATTTCCATTTTAAAAATGATGTGTTTCCATGCTAATGGACATGTTTATCCAAAGGTGTTGAATGAGAAAGGTCCAAGGTATTAGAGAAACCTACTTTAAAATTCTAATTAGATTGGGCCATATCTTCTTAGTGAATTTAGAACAGTGGGGTATCCTATCTAGGCTTTCTCCAAGCTGGAGTTAAAGGAGCCAGGTACTAAGGAGGTGTTCGGTATATTCACACCCACTAAATGCTAGCACTAGGATTTAAAGGCATGCATGATCACACAGTCTCAATTGAACTCCAGTTTCTCTCTATAAGACCGGCAGTACCTGTTCCTACCGCCCCCCCCACCCCCCAAAAAAACTGATGTGGACAGTGTGCTGAGCTCTTCAGAAGATGAATCAAAGAGAAACCCAAACACTTGCCCCTGCACCTAGGGGCCACTCTGACACATCCCTTCCTTAATTTCCCCAGAATGCCTAGGCGGGGCCTTCTCCTTGTTAAGAGATCTCAGGATAAAAACCAACATCCAGCTTTGACTTTTTCATAAAAGAACTGAAAGAACGCTGAAGCAGTTCATGTTGCCAACACCTGCTCACAAATCAGACTATTCCAGAGGATCCCCAGAACCCAGCCCTATGGGCTGAAAGAAAATGTCTAATGTAATTTACTCTAAAATTAACAGAGGCAAGTACACCAAGAGTTGATACAAGTCTATTCTTTCCTTTCTCCCCCTTCCCTCCCCACCAGATGAGATGCTTGAGTGGGTTCAGATGGTTTAGCTATAAATTTAGTATTTAACTGTTCTGTCCTACTCCTGCCATACAGATGTTGGCTGATCAAGTGAGATGTGAAAGAAACCTCTCTATATGTAAAGTATATGCAAATGTTGCTATGCATGTTGACAGTGATGGTTCTAATACCTGCTGTAATATAAGCAAGATCAAACTCAAGCCCAATGGATAATAAAGAAGCTGTGGACCTAACTGTAGTGGGAGCCTGAAAAACATTCAGCAGGGAGGCTACTCGGTTCTTCCTCAGGGAGGGTCTGAAATTGACTCCCTGGCTTGTGCAACATGGGTTGAAAACAAAAACAGTAACCTATACTTTGATGTAAGCATGGATAGCACATATATACCCATTCAACAGCCATTCAACTTCTGATATGACTACCCTTCAATGCACAGCCAAACTAATTCAATTTCTTAAAATTTCCCGTAACAGGATCAGAAAAGGGCACCTTAATGGATCCTCATCCACAAACAGGAAAAATAAAACCTGAATCGTTTGGATCAGCTCTTGAGCATCCTATTCTTCTCTGATCTGAAACAATGCTGGACCCTAGGGGGCAGAGCAGCTCCTACCGCTCTAGCTTACTGTCTCCACCAGTAATGCCACCAAAAGATGTTTCATGTGACAACATCTAATTGTTCTTAGTGCAGGCCGGGCAGCCTTCAGTGAGATCACAGGGGACAAAGCAGGTTTCAAAGTGTTCTCGGAGATTTTCCTCTGTATTTTTTTTAAGTTTATTCATTTTGAGAGAGAGCACGCACGTATGCACATAAAGGGGGGGCAGAGAAAGAGGGAGAGAGAGAATCTCAAGCAGGCTCTGAGCTGTCAGTGCATGGGGCTCAATCCCACAAACCATGAGATTGTGACCTGAGCCAAAATCAAGAATTGGATACACTTAACTGACTGAGCCACCCAGGCACCCCTCCTCTGTATTTCAAGTTTATTATTTTTTGAATTTTTAAAATTATATATATATATTTTTGAGAGAGAGAGAGAGAGAGAGAGAGAGAGAGCGCATCAGGTGAGGGGCAGAGGGAGACAGAATCTTAAGCAGGTTCCACACCCAGTGCAGAGCCTGACACTGGGCTCTATCTCATGATCCTGGGATCATGACCTGAGCTGAAATCAAGAGGACACTCAACCGACTGAGCCACCCAGGCGCCCCTTTTAAAGTTTATTTTTATTATTATTTTTTTAATGTTTATTTTTGAGAAAGGGAGAGACAGAGTGCTAGTGGGAGAGGGACAGAGAGAGACAGACACACAAAATCCAAAGCAGGCTCCAGGCTCTGAGCTGTCAGTACAGAGGCCGACATGGGGCTTGAACTCACAAGCAGTGAGATCATGACCTGAGCCGAAGTTGGACTCTTAACCGACTGAGCCACCCAGGCACCCCAAAGTTTATTTTATGTAATATTTACTGTTGCTATGAGAAGTCTCTAAAAGAAAACTTATGCTTGAAAATAAAAGCAATGGTAGTTTTAACTACCCTGAATTCCTTAAAACAAATGTTCTGATCAAATTTTGAATAAAGCAACAATGGGTTTCTTGTCATGGCCTTAACATATTATACTCTGTTACTCAAATTTTCACTTCAACTTCAGAAGAAAAAAACCTGCAGAGATTTGATGGTGTATGAAACAAAGCTTTATGCTGAAAATGAGAACAGCAGAAATGTGTCCACCTAAGACTTGCTGTTGGGGAACCCCACGGGCTTGGGACTGTTCTGTGCTACCCTCACAGGCAGTGAGCATTTCCTGCAAGGAACCCTGTGACTAGGCACATGACTTACTCCACAAATGACCCACCTCTGCAAGGCTCGTGAACCGTCTAAGAGGAAGTAGTCCGGGTGGAGCCTATAACAAACAAGAACAGGACGCAGGACAGCGGGGAAGGGAAATGCCTAAGGAAAAGCTAAAACTGCTCTTTGGCACATAAACCTGAGGCCCTGAGAAAGAAGAGCTTCTTATCCTCTCCAGGCCCCCAAAAAGGCAGGCCACCAGGTAAAATGGCAGATCGGTAGAGTCTGGGGATGGAGAGGAAAGCAGGGGGATGGTTTCCACGGCATTCCAACAGGTATTTTTCCTGAAGACCTGGGAAAAACTTCCCAGAGCAACTGAGGCGCTGGATGGGAGCCTTCACAGGCCATATGGAGCCACTTAGCATCTGACTTTTTTGTTGTTGTCCTTTAGTGATTCCTGAGTGTGTTGCAAATTATGCTGCTAGCTTGGCTTACACAAAAGATGACAATTTAATAAGAAACATAAATGTTTGACAATTCGCATTAAATCACCATCTGGTCCAACGGAAATATTCATATTTAAAATGTATATATCATCATTTGCCATCTGTGTAATCTATTACATGTTTTATGGGGAATCTGAAGTTGGTTTATTAACTCATACCACTTAGAAACAAGTATCTTTGTTCTAGGATAAAGAAAGAAGAGAGGCCTTGAACACTGAATCCCACATTAAATATGTCTTCAGGGGTGCCTGGGTGGCTCAGTCGGTTAAGCATCCGACTTTTGATTTTGGCTCAGGTCATGATCTCATGGTTCACGAGCTCGAGCTCTGTATCAGGCTTTGTACTGACAACTTGGAGCCTGCTTACAATTCTCTTTCTCCCTCTCTCTGCCCCTACCCTGCTCTCGCTCTCAAAATAAGGTTTTGTACCTTGAACAAACCAGCATTTTTCATGCTCAGATGATCCAAAAAATCAGAAAAGATAAGGCAAGATAGCATAATCTTCTCTTAAGGTAATTCTGTAAACTGAGGCTTTGGGGAAGTATTTGAAATGAAAAATAAGATGGTTTCTATAATATATTCACACGTATCAATGAGGCTTGCACCTCCCAACCCAGTGTCCTCCCCTCCCTCATCCTTTATTTTGTCTTTAGGATGGGAAGGTGGTAGGAGGTTTGTTTATAAAAATAAATTTCACCAATAAACTTAAAAAAAAACTGCACAGACTACTAAAAATGTAAGTAGAAAATAAAAGCTGCTCATTTCCAAATTAAAAAAAAATTTTTTTTAAGTTTTTTTTGAGAGAGAGAGAAAGCCCGTGCCTGTGCAAGGGGGGAGGGGCAGAGAGAGAATCCCAAGCAGGCCTCCCACTGTCAGTGCAGAGCCCAACTCGGGGCTTGAACTCTGAACGGTGAGATCAAGACCTGAGCCTAAATCAAGTGTCGGATGCTCAACCACCTGAGCCACCTCCGTGCCCCTCCTCATTTCCAACTTCACTGTGTAAGAGCAAATTGATGTCAAGCTACCCCTTAAAATCATGTACTTCCAGCATGAAAATAGTGTCTTTTAAATTTTATTCCCCTGCGATCTCTTTCAAATATTAATTACTTCATTCAAATATTAATTACTGACATTCAGAGTCTATGGGGGTTTTTTTTGGTAGTTTTTTCCCCATACACTTCAGTCTTTAGATTGATTATGCCCTAGTGGTTATATTATTCACGTAAAAAGTAAATCTGGTTTAATATTTTCTCCATTGAAGCTGCTCAAATAGTTTTGAGCAAAACCAGATGGAACATGAATCATATCAAATGAAAGCAACCGGTGGTTACAAAAACAACCAAGTGCATGTGAATTTTGAAGAATTGATCAAATAACAAGTTACTCCTTAGTTCACAAGTCACAATCCTTGCTAAACAAAGTAAAATGACACCGAGCAGGTGTATTTTTAAAATACATCTCACTGATGACGATTATATTTCATAAATAGTTATCTGCCTATTTACTTCTCTTTGCATCTCTCCCACTGCTTCATTACAGGAAGATACACAAACAATGCCCATTGTTTTTACAGTGAGCATTCTAGAGAAGACAGAGGACAGGTTATTCTTTTTAGTTTGCCCACAGTCAAGTATTTTTAGTTCTACTGGGTTGATGTGCTAACTTTTAAATATATTGCTATAATAATTACGAAGTAGGTAATTAAAATGAATCACAAAGCGTGCGTGTGTGTGTGTGTGTAAATATATAAAATCACAGAATGTTAGAGATGGAAGGGGTCATAAAGCCATCTAGGCCAAGTGTAAATGTCACTGAGTTAATTTCTGTGTAACTACAACTCCATTTTTAAAAATAACTGGCCTAGTAAGCAGTTATGTGTCAGCAGAGATCCTAGTAGGTAGTAATAGTTACCAATAGTCCAAGTTTTCCTTCTAGAGAAATCTTACTAAGGATTATTTCCTCAATCTCTAACAACCAGCCATTTCTGACAGAATAAACATTTTCAAACATACACCGAGAGATGAATTATTCAACAAGTTAAAACCCGAGATCACAAGTTTGCTATTCCCCGAGTAGTGGACCCATCCTTCTACACTTTTGTCTTTCAACTAGAGAACAGTCCAGTTTCCTCAGTCTGGCATGTTACTATGTACAGACATTTTCATGGGCTGCTTCCTGTTCACAAGCAAGTTTCTCAGCAATGACTCAATCTAAGAAATACAATCCAGCCAGTTTACTGGAACTCTCACCCATTATGCTTGTCTGCAAGCTGCAAAAATTGTGCAAAGATAAAGCAAAACTGGTAAGTGAACTGAATAGGAACTTGGGACTGCTGATTTTCTCAAGAGATATATAGCTGTTTAGCCAAAAAGAAATCAGAAAGGGCAGTTAATTTCCAATAAGGGTAGGTGATCCCACCTGCTATAAAAAGTGCACTGGCTCCAGCTTTTCCATGAGAACTTTCACACCTGGACCCCAAAAGACTTCTTTTTTTGGCGGTCTGTATTTGAGCAGATGATGCTGCCATGCCTGGAAGGGCTTCTATAAGGGTTATGAGGAGTTTGCCAAGAGAATGGCTTGGTTTGGTAAGCAAACTTCAGAATACATTTTTCTAATCCCTTCCCCATTTTTTAACAAGCATGTATATATTCAGTTCTGGATGCTGTCCTCCACACATGAAAGGAACTTTGTGAGTACGTCTTCCATCACTATTAGAATGATTCTACTGGAAAACACACACACACACACACACACACACACACAGAGGCGCGGCACGAGAGAACCTTCTGGAGCACTGGGTCTAACTCCTCAACCGACTTTACCTAATGTACCCTGAAATTCACTGGGTGTGGTCTCCCTACACGGCTCAGCTATCCCCCTGGAGGTCGAACAGCCCCGCCTGCTCATCCTGGTGGCCCTCCCTCCTACGGGGAGGCCACGGTGAGGGAGAACAGTGCTCCATCCAGCACGACCCAACTGCCACGACCCAACTGGTGGGGCTCTTTACAGCCACTTCCGCTACTTCTAAATGCCCTGTGTGATACTTTTCCCTCCTTGGGTCCTGCGTTTTTAAAAAGAAATTATTTATTTCAATCTTAAAGCTTCTTTTCAGATTTCACTGTGTACCGTTAGCTTTAGAAAGTAAGAATCAGGGTAGTCACCCAGGTTTTCAGGCTGAGTAAGTACTTTATACTGTTTATTACACAAGCCAAAGACCTTGTATGCTGTGGTGGGGGTGGTGTTGAATATTAGATACACATGTATTATATACTATATATAAATTGCCTAAAACCCTTAGCCTTTTTTTAAACTGTAGATTCTGTTAAAATACATTCTTACGGGGTCTGTTTAAGCTTTTTTAGCATGCACTCTTTTGCGAGTATGAAATATTTCTAGAAATAATAAGCCACTAAAGGCTAAAACCTCATTTTACTCGAAGGGTGGTGGTAGCTATAATAATGGTAGTGGTAGTCAAGATCAACAAGATTCGTGTACATACTGCCCTCCAATAGATCATCAGTCCATCTACCCATCTAATAATACATGTGTACAGATCACCTCTCAGGTGCCAGGAACCATGCTAGTTGCTGGGGACACAAAGATAAATAAGATAGTCTCTGATCTAATTTCCGACATGATGAGAAGTGTATAGGAGCAAGGCAGCACGAAGGCAAGTGTCACTAAATGCACAAAGACCACACTGCGGTCACAACTGTATGAATGTCCTACTCAATAAACAAGGGTTAAGCCTGGTTTCCAAAGGTCTAATCTAAGGAAACATTCGAAAGCAAAGGAGGTTATGGAGATAGAGAGAACAGAGAACAATGAATACATTGCCACTCGCTTTATGCATTCTTGGTCTCCCCTCCTTTTTATTTTTACATTTTTTTTTAACGTTTATTCATTAAGAGACAGAGCACAAAAGGGGGAGGGGCAGAGAGGGAGACATAGAATCTGAAGCAGGCTCCAGGCTCCGAGCTGTCAGCACAGAGCCCGACGCGGGGCTTGAACTCCCAAACAGTGAGATCATGACTTGAGCCAAAAGTCAGATGCTTAACCGACCGAGCCACCCAGGCACCCCTCTCAGTCTCCCCTCTTGATGGCGGCAGTGTCTCACCCCCCTCTCCCCAGAGACTCAGATCCTCCAGCATGAGGAAAATTCTCACCACCCAGAGACTTCCTCCTCCCATTTGGACTTTTCAGTCAGTGTGACTCATCTCAGCTGAGCTGCGTATCACTGCTAATGCCACAATGTCTGTCACGAAATGTTACAACTGGAAGGGACCACAGGACCCACACAGACAGCCCCTTTCATTTTTCCAATAAGGAAACGGGCCAGAGGATGAAACGACTTGGCCCAAGGTGACAGGTCAAGGATGCCAAAACCACCTAACCTCTACTTTACAGCTCATGTCAAGTTATTTGACAGAGGGAAAAAGATACATTTTTGCTTCAATTTCATTTTTAAATTAGCATCTCTTGCTGTACGTTGCCAGCCTGCAGGTACCCAACAGCTTCTATTACAGCTGGCGTTTGCCAGGCACTTACATGGTGTTTACAGGGTGTTCGCAGGTGGCATCTCATTCCAGCCTCACTGTGGTGGCCTGAGGGAGGTGGTTCGTCTTCGTTTAGGGATGAGCACATTTACGCTTTGGGCACCGACCAGCACTGCCCCAAATCACATGTTTGGCAGGTGGCAGAGCCAGGACTCCAACCCAGAAATGATTCCGGGCCTGCCAGGCTCTTCCCAAGCCGTGGTGCCGCTCCTTGGCGCTCATGCCGCACCAGGACAAGGTCTGGAAACTGCTTTAGCCCCAGTACCCTCCCCTCAGGCAGGACATGAAGACCTGGAAGCTGTCCCTCCTGACACTCGGACCTGCCTGTCCTGATGACTCATGGGTAAATCAGGTCAACTTAGCTGCACCAGGAGAGGTCAGCATTTAAATCTATCTTCCCATAAAGACAATATTGACCCTGTACTCGATATGTCTTATCTGGGCTTTCTTATAATGGTCTGGCTAAACTGTAAACTCCTGCAGGGCATGACAATGTCTTTTTTTTTTTTTTTTTAACGTTTATTTATTTTTGAGACAGAGAGAGACAGAGCATGAACAGGGGAGGGGCAGAGAGAGAGGGAGACACAGAATCTGAAACAGGCTCCAGGCTCTGAGCTGTCAGCACAGAGCCCGACGCGGGGCTCGAACTCACGGACCATGAGATCATGACCTGAGCCGAAGTCGGACGCTTAACCGACCAAGCCACCCAGGCGCCCCGACAATGTCTTTTTTAACATAGATAACACATGTATATGTGGAAAAAAATTTAAAAGTTGCGAAAGTAATATCCCAAGTTACCTTTCCCCAAGGTAACTGCTGGCATCAATTTTTTGTGTTTTCTTGGGAAGATATTCTATTAAACACACATACAAACAGCATATAATCATAGTGTTTCACACTTACTAATGTATTTTAGAGACTGTTCTAAATCAGGGCATAGAGTTGTTCCATTATTTTTTTTAAAAAGATTTTATTTTTAAGTCATCTCTACACCCAGCGAGGCACTTGAACTTACAATCCTGTGATCAACAGTCACATACTCCACCAACTGAGCTGGCCAGGTGCCCTTGTTCCACTTTTTTTTTTTTTTAATGTTTTTTTACTTTTGAAGGAGAGAGAGAGACAGAGCATCGAGCGGGGGAGGGGCAGAGAGAGGGAGACACAGAATCCGAAACAGGCTCCAGGCTCTGAGCTGTCAACACAGAGCCCAACACAAAGGCTTGAACTCACGAACCGCGAGATCATAACCTGAGCCAAAGTTGGAGGCTTAACTGACTGAGCTACCCAGGCCTCCCCCAACCCTGCTTCCATTATTTTTAATGGCTGAGCAGTGCTTCATCATAAAGGTGCACTAGAATAATATATTATTTAATAATATAATTATTTAATCAATCCCTCATTGGGCTTTTAAGATATTTTGAATCTTTTGCTATTACAAATTAATGCTACAACGAATATCCTTGTGCACAAATCATGTCATAAAAATGTGTGGAGACATCTACGGAATAAATAATCATAAGTGGAACTGCTGGGTCAAACAGTACAGTTGAGCCTTAAACAATGTGGGAATTACTGGCACTGACCTCCCCTCCCCCAGTCAAAAATCCATGTTCAAAAACCAGAAGCCTTACTGGTAACAAATGGTAGATTAACACCTACTTTGTATGTTATATGCATTATATACCGTATTCTTACAATATAGTAAGCTAGAGAAAAGAAAATGTTATTATGAAAATCAGAAGAAAGAGAAAATACACTTATCCAAAAAACGTGTGTATAAGTGGACCTGCACAGTTCAAAGCTGTGTTGTTCAAAGGTCAACTGCATCTGCATTTATAATCATGACAGATACTGCTCAACAGTTCTACACGGAGGTTGTAGCCACATGTGGGACTGCCCATTTCCCCACTCGTGTGTCCTTCACAGCTTGCATCACGGGCACACAGTACCCACACAACAAATACATACTAACTGTACAAGGTCCCCTATGTTAATTCTGGAATCACTTCAAACCAGCCCCTCCCTCTATCTTCACTGTGAAACTAAGGCTACAGAGGAGAATGAATATTACACAGTTGGTTGGCTAGCAAGCATCATTTCTTTAAACACCAGTCTATGTCTGGCCTTGCTCTAGCCAACTTAACCTTGGATGGTACCTGAGGAGCCAGCAGAACATCTGCAGTAGCAAAAAAAAGGAAAGGGTATGGCACAGACAGGTAAGACAGAGGCTGGGCAAGGTCTCAATAGCTGAAATACAAAGCATGTCAGGCAAAGTCAGTGACTCCGCCTTTCTCAGACAAGGTAAACTACAAAGGGAAAAAGGAAAGCTGACAGTGATCTTGGAGACCATAGTCTAAACCCCAGGTTTATAAATGAGGTTCCTGAGGCCAAGAGATGCTAAATGAGTATCCGACCTGTCTCTCATTTGATGAAGCAGCCCCGAAGAGGTCATATGGTCAAACCTAACACAAATTAGATTTTAAAGTAGACTTTCTATTGCAATTTCTCTTAAGAATCAAAAAGTATTAGGAATTAGTTTGAAAACAGACCTTTACAAACTGTTGTATGGCACTGAACCCTGTGGCCAAACTAATGGCCTATAAAACCCTGCTACGTGACGAATGTCTAATGTGCATTTTTCTGTACAAAACTTTCCTTCCCTCACAGCCGAGCTCTAAATACCATGTAGTTTCCTAAAGACTGTGTCCCTGATCAATGTAACAGAACTAAGCCCCCTTCAGGCAGATCATCTCTGCTACAACAAAAGCAACTCAGAACCAGTGTGGACCCCCAAGAATCCCCAAATCACAGAGTCAAGGTCATATACCCACCAAATGCACATTCCAAATTTGAAAGAATCATCCAAGCGTTCACCGAGAGCAAGCGTGACCCAAGAAATAGTTCTGCATTGCGGCGGCGAAGGCCCTGCAGACACCCGCCCGCACATCTGTAGTACTTTAAGATCACAAAACACTTTCACTTGCATTCTTATGTAATCCTCACACTAAGATCACGGACATACTCATAAATCAAATCGCCATTTAGTAAATCATAATGCCTTCCCTTCTTCTTCCACTTCTCAAAACACAAATACAATTCGGGTTTGCTCAAAGGGTGTTC